>NC_139537.1:18361519-18668238 GCF_965153285.1 Podarcis tiliguerta | reverse complement strand
AATTATAAAGCTTTTTTCCTTTTTGGCAGCCTGGTCCCGGGCTCGAGACAGTAGTTAACTAAGTCAATTTTTACTGTCCTGCAGGTCTGAAATCCATCAAAGAAATCTCCCCCTCTTCCCCTGCTTCCGAGGGGGGGGGGGGTTCAAAGTACTTAAATGACAAAGGCTTTTACTTTGCTTTACAAAGCGCTTTTCAAAGGCTCCAGCTTGTAACAATTTTGCTTTAGTCTTTCTACAAAGCGGAAGGTGGGCTTCCTGTTTAAACCTTCCGTTCAAATGCTGAATTCCAATAAATTTGTAATCCAATTACGTTACTTACAAAGTCAATTTGGATCTGAATGTCCACAGGAAAGGCTGACGCTTCCTGGCAACAGCTGTGCGGCTTCACTCCCCGAAAACAGCGATTGATTCGATGTGCCGTGCCACTCACCCCACGTCACTCCGGAGCCCCAAAACTGGGTCTCCCCACGAGTAGGGGAGACGTTAAAGGCACGTGCCGAATCCCAAGCCCACGGTCTTCCTCCGACTGTGGTTTTTTGCAGGTCTCCGCCTCGCCGTGGCGGTCAGACCCTTCTTTTCGGAGAGCAGTCTCCTCCGAGGCGGAGGAAATCCGCCATTGCTCAGGCGCGCCACCCCCGGAAGCCTGAACTTGGCTTTCATTTTTCAAAGCAGGTATCTCTACCTCTCAAGACACAGAACTCAAACAGATATATTTGACGTTTTTCTATGACATTTTGTGGAAAGCTAATGCTGTGTGTGCTCTCTTCTTTCCTCCTCTAGGTATGATATGGTCCGAGTGTAAAGAGATTTGGTCCCAAGGTCCCAAGGAATACCTGTTTGAGTTGTGGAATATGCTGGATTTCGGGATGCTAGCTATTTTTGCAGCTTCGTTCATTGCGAGGTTCATGGCATTTTGGCATGCTTCCAGAGCCCAGAGCATTGTCGATGCGGATGTGAAGGACTTGAAAATGGTGACATTGCCTCCCAATATAAAATACTACACTTTGGGTGAGTTTATGAACCATTGAGATTTGTGTTGGCTGAGCAAAGGAGAACTGTTCCAGTTTGGGTTCTACCCTCCCGATCAGGAGAAAACTGGCTTGCTCCATCTTCCATGTGACAGGCCTTGAGATATTTGAAGATGGCTGCCATATCTCCTCCCATGTTCCCTCTTATCCAGGCAAAACATACACAACCCCCTCAACCATTCCTCATAAGGCTTGGGTTCCAGACCCTTGATCATCTTGGTCACCCTCGTTCCAACTCGTCAATATCCTTCTGAAACCATGGCACCCAGAACTGAACACAGAACTCTAGGTGTTATCTGACCAGGGCAGAATACAGTGGTACCTCAGGTTACATACATATGCTTCAGGTTACATACGCTTCAGGTTACAGACTCTGCTAACCCAGAAATAGTGCTTCCGGTTAAGAACTTTGCTTCAGGATGAGAACAGAAATTGTGCTCCAGTGGCGCAGCAGCAGCAGGAGGCCCCATTAGCTAAAGTGGTGCTTTAGGTTAAGAACAGTTTCAGGTTAAGTACAGACCTCCGGAACGAATTAAGTACTTAACCTGAGGTACCACTGTAGAGTGGTACTATTACTTCCCTTGATTACTTCCCTGGACTTCTGTTGATGCAGCCAAGAATAGCATCACCTCTTTTTGCTACTACATCACACTGTTGACTCATGTTAAGTTTGTGGTCTACTAAGACCCCATGATCCTTTTCACATGTAAGGTCATTGTGGGATAAAATGTTTTCATCTGGAGCTTATAATACAATAGTCTTTTTTTCTCCTGAGGGACCTCTCACATGGTTGAGCCTTATAGGCTTTTCACCATGAGTTCTTGTCTGCATATAATCTGCCTGGGGAATTCATTACTACTGAGCTACATGTCCTCTTCTTTTCACAACCCATGCAAGTGGTGGAGATTTTCAGTGACTTTCAGTGACCTTACAACTCCTGTCTGGCAAGGCAGCAGCAGGTTTCATATTCATTTTCTTTCCTAAAATATCCTATAAAAATAATTTTCTTCTGCTTGAAGAAAATGCCCCGATGGGAATGACGCTATCCTTTGGATGGCATTATGGACTGATGTAGTTGTAATGTTATATAGATATACATAAACACATCAGTTTTTTATGTTCATCATTATTAATATTTTTATTAAAAATTATTTTTAAAAATATTTAGCTTATTTTTTAACCTTAAACCATTTGATTTCCTTATATTGTGAACCCCTTTGGGAACATAACTATTAATATATAGAAAGAGTGCTGTAAGTTGCTCTGGGCTTATAGAGCAGGTTGTAATTCAAACGGAGAAATGGGAATCTTCATTTTTAGCTGCAGTTTATACACCCCCCCTTACTGTATAACTAGTTTCTTCACGTAAAATTGAGAGGTTATGAACAATCAGGAGTTGTCACAGTGAGATAAAGTGATGTGTGCTGGACAGAAAAGCAATAGCCAGCGCAGTCCTCTGCATGTCTACTCAGAAGTAAGCCTCACAGAGTTCAGCAGGACTTTCTCTCAGATAAGCGTGTACAGTGGTGCCTCGCAAGACGAAAAGAATCCGTTCCGTGAGTCTCTGTCTAGCGGTTTTTTTGTCTTGCGAAGCAAGCCCATTAGTGGATTAGCGCTATTAGCGGTTTAGCGGCTATTAGCGGCTATTAAAGGCTTAAGAGATTAGCGGATTAGCTGCTAAAAGGCTATTAGCAGCTTAGTGCCTTAGAAAAAGGGGGTGGGGAGCGGAAAAAAACCCCAGGAATCGCAAGAAGCAAGCCCATAGGAAATTCATCCTGTGAAGCACCTCCAAAACGGAAAACCCTTTCGTCTAGCGGGTTTTCCGTCTTGCGAGGCATTCGTCTTGCGGGGCACCACTGTATAGGATTGCAGGCTGCACCACCAGTTTCTAGGGAGCAATGGCAATTTATAACAGTGGAGGATCTGCTCTTCACTTCCTAAACAACATAATTCTGAACCCACTGCAGTTGCAGTGGTTGAGTTTGAGAGCTGTTAGGTTTTTAGTTTCATCGGAGGTTCTTAAGCAGAGGTTGGATGGCCACCTGTCATGGATGCTTCAGTTGAGATTCCTGCATTGCAGGGGGCTGGACTAGATGACTCTCGGGGTCCCTCCCTATTCTACAGTTCTATGATTCTATCTTTCACAATGCAGTTTGTATGTTTGTTGTTGTTGTTATTTTGTAATGGAGGTGACTCTCAACTTACACAGGGGTTACGTTCTAGGGTTAGCACATAAGCCAAATTTGCATATAGTCAAAATGCATTGGGAACCCAATGAGTGGGATCCCCCAATTATGAGTGGGATCCCCAAAGTCTTGTTTCCTAGATGACCACCCCCTTTCCACTCCCTTTCTATTTATTTATTCTTATTTTGCCAAGTTACCTGTATTTCAAAATGAAGAAAGAAAGATTAATAAAAGGATAACTGTGAACAGAATTGTTCATCTGTTTATTTCATCTCTCTCCTTTTTTTTATTACTCTTAATGTAAAGCCAGGTAACTGCATAGTCATAAAATTAAATGAAACAGCATTTTTTTAACAAAGAAGAAGAAGAACCAGACACTGAAATGTCAAAAACCAGAGGGGAAAGTACAGCTGTATGCAAAACCATTACTAGGAGTGGGCCTTGGTGATACACTGCCCAGGACAGGTTTGAAGGCCAGAGCGTGATGGCACCTTCTCCCGAGTCTTGTTTTTCCCTCAGTGCACCAGGCACTGACAGCAGAGGGACTCCCTCCAGCACCCGGCGCATGGAGGAACAAACTGGCGTTCACCCTGGCCAGAGTGAAACCACTGCCACTCCCACTGAGGGAGCTGAGGCGATTTCACCCCGGTGCCTCACGGGACCAGGCCCAATGCAGCGTGTTCCTCCCTCCACTTTGCAACATCACGATGTATCACTATATCACGATGTTCGACTGGTGATACATTGCAATGTTGAAAAGCTGATATTGCCCAGACCTAACTAGGGTCTGCCGTTCATACATTAATAGCCACAGAAACGGCATGTGGGTAATATTACAAATTTGCCTGAAAAGAAGCAGCCATTTTGTTGTCGTCTCTGTGTGTTGACATCCCTCTGAAAGGTGCTTCTCTCTCTTGTTCACAATCGCTTTACTTCTGATAGCAAGGGGATGCACAGCAAGATTTCCAGACATTGGCTTAACGTTTGGGCAGCTAAATATGGAACATATATCAAAACATTAAACAGATTTTCTTGTGGGTTTTCTTTTGTTGTTGTTTTACAGCAAGAATAGACTGGGATCCATCCGACCCTCAAATCATATCTGAAGGCCTGTATGCAATCGCTGTGGTCTTAAGCTTCTCAAGAATTGCCTATATTCTGCCAGCCAATGAAAGCTTTGGACCTCTACAGATATCACTTGGCAGAACTGTGAAAGACATATTCAAGTTCATGGTCATATTTATCATGGTTTTTGTGGCCTTCATGATAGGAATGTTTAATCTCTACTCTTACTACCTGGGGGCAAAGCAAAATGAAGCCTTCACTACGTAAGTAAATGTTGAAATCTGCTTTTGCTGTAGTAAGTGTAGATGATTTTGTTGGAAGGCAATCAGTCGGATTTAAGCGCATTCGCTGTTGTAATGTTAAGTATCCAAACTATGGCCATGGTTAGCTATGGTCTGCAATTCCTAAATATTGATTTGCCAACCATCTTTCCTAAGCTAGCAGTAATGATGCATCTAAATGCCAAGCACATTTACTATAAAGTAATTCTAAAGGCACTTCCATGTTAATGGATTCATGGTGATTGGCGCATTCAATAAAAGTGCTAGTTATCCCTTTGGGGCAATCCTTTGATTTCTACTAGTCCAGACGGACTACCAGGATCAGTTCAGATGTCACCCCCAAAAGCAGCGGCTATGGTAGCTTTGAACAGCAACAACAACCAGCAGATAGAAGCACCTGCTTTGCATTATAGATTAGGTCCCCTTTTATATTATTTAGTTTGCATAAATACATAATGCACTCCTCCTATGCGAGATGTATTAGGGCAAGGTCTGTTTGTGCATAACAAGAGTGTGATGTAGACATCTTTAGTCAGTGCTGCATAGTTTAGTTGCTGGTGTCCATATATGTCACAAGGTCCATTAAAATTTAAATTATGCTTGTGCATGCTAAAGTATCTATCAACTGCAGCTACTTCCATTGCATGTTCTCCCCGATGGTTTTCGTGCAAAAGCAGAGGTTGATCATGCCCTGTTTGAACATTTAAAATGTGGACATTTTTAACATTATCATGACATGCCTGGTTTTCCTGCGCCATTAAGGTGTGCAGAGGAGGGCAACCAAGATGATCAAGGGTCTAGTAACCAAGCCTAACAAGGAACTGTTGATGGAGCTTGTGTGTTTAGCCAGGAAAAGAGGAGAGTGAGAGGAGATATGATAGCCATCTTCAAGGGCTGTCACATGGATGTTGGAGCAAACTTCTTTTCTCTTGCTCTGGAGGGTAGGATCCATACCAATGGATTCAAGTTATAAGAAAGGAGATTCTAACTAAGCATCAGGAAGAATTTTCTGACAGTAAGAGCTGTTTGACAGTGGAACAGTCTCCCTCGGGATGTTATGGACTCTCCTTCCTTGGAGGTTTTTAAGCAGAGGTTGGATGGACATCTGTCATGGATGCTTTAGCTGAGATTCCTGCATTGCAAGGGGTTGGACTAGATGACCCTCGACAGTCCTTCCAACTTTGAGTCTATGATCATGAATTGGAGGCAAGTTGGTGCCGACATAGGGCTTGTCCCATGCCTAGAAAGCATGCGTCTGAGGTTTTCCGCTTCTCTTGCACTTTCTAGGCCTGGGTCTGAGTGGTTTTGCCCTTGCCCTGCCTCTTTCTCCAGGAAAACCCGGTCTTAAGTGATATATCAGAGCAAACAGCAATCTGGAGAAAACCCAATTGATGTTTGCTCTGATTCAGTGGTAATAGTCAGGTTTCCCCAGGGGGAAAAAGTGGGGCAAGGGCAAGCCTGGATGGTCCCATACTCAGCTTTTACAGATCTTTTACTCCACTGTTATGTTCATGTTTCTGGGATTTATTTTTCTTTCTTTCAGAGTGGAAGAAAGCTTCAAGACTTTGTTCTGGGCAATATTTGGACTCTCAGAAGTGAAATCAGTTGTCATAAACTATAGGCACAAATTTATTGAGAACATTGGTTATGTCCTTTATGGGGTTTATAACGTCACCATGGTTATTGTTCTGTTGAACATGCTTATCGCGATGATCAACAGCTCATTCCAAGAGATTGAGGTAATAATGCTCTTTTGAACTATCTTTAGCTTACTCAGTCATCATTGAGTAATGATGTGGTCAGGCTCCCAGCTCCCCTCAACCCCAGCCAGCATGGGCAGTGGTCAAAGTACCGTATTTTTTGCTCTATAAGACTCACTTTTTCCCTTCTAAAAAGTAAGGGGAAATGTGTGTGCGTCTTATGGAGCGAATGCAGGCTGCACAGCTATCCCAGAAGCCAGAACAGCAAGAGGGATCACTGCTTTCGCTGCGCAGCAATTTCTCTTGCTGTTCTGGCTTCTGGGATTCAGAATATTTTTTTTCTTGTTTTCCTCCTCCAAAAACTAGGAATTATAGTCCAGTGGCATCTGGAGGGCCACAGGTATTCCACCCCTGCTTTATTAAATCAGTACAATTTTTCAGAACAAATTTAAATTCATGATCAAAAAACAAACTCTCAGTAGGACTAGCACTGGTTACAACCCCGAGTTGCTTAAAAGTGCCATTATTTCAACAGGACTTGAGCTAAGCCAGTATTAATTTGTCCTACGGATTTCAATGGAACCTAAGTTCAACTACATTAGACTGCGTCCAAGTCAAATTCCGTAGAATCATGACCTGCCAGTGAGCTTCTTCCAGCCACCCAGCTGATCACAGTCAGAAATGGGCTGAACACAAGTAGAACCTCAATCCGCCCGTTGTCTGATCCAGGCGAGCTCTTCCTATGAAGTAGAGTTACTGTTATTTCCTGCAGTTTAGTTCAGCGCAGGAGTCTAGCTGGAGTCTGAGCATCCAGCAAAACAACTTTTGCGTATCATTTCACATGACCACTGCTTAACTCTTTTCTTTGCCTTCCAGGATGATGCTGATGTGGAATGGAAGTTTGCAAGAGCAAAACTGTGGTTCTCCTATTTTGAGGAGGGCAGAACGCTCCCTGTGCCGTTCAACCTAGTGCCTAGCCCCAAATCTCTGATTTACTTCTCGCTCAGAATAAAGAAGTGGGTTTTTAAGTTGTTGTTTTGCAATAGAAAAGGTTTCCAGGAAGATGCTGAGATGAATAAGGTAACTTCGCAATGGAGTAAACCTGCCACATTCTGGAATTGTAAACAACTTTATGCAATGCATGACTCCATTGGAGGAGGGCAATTCGTGCCAGACCTGCACCACTAAATAAAATGGTTGTTTTCTTACAAGGGTTTCTGGTAGAAATTCCCTAACCTACAAAGTTAATTTGATGGCTGCAATTTTAGAAACGGGCAGAGCAATCCAAATTCCGGATCTGCTATGCTGGAGGGAGTGTGGAGGTGTCCAAACGCCTAGCCCAGCCTGGCTCTGCTGGCCGCAGGGTTTCTAAATGTAGTCTTGAGTTAGCAAATGCTGCCAAGGGGGTTCTTGGTAGAGAGAAAAGCATCCTTCATTTCTCTTGATTACAGTTTTGAAGTCTGGAGGGTGAATTGCCTCTGATTCAGTGTCCATTGTGGTGGAAATGCGGAACCTAAACCAATGGTCATATGTGCAGGAAGGAATGTCTGTGGGCTTAGCTTTGAACACACAAACAGACATCCCAGAGAACAGCACTGCCTCCTGACTACTTTTACTAGTTATGGATTGGAATGTGCATATTACCTAAGAGTAAGGTAAAGGTAAAGGACCCCTGGATGGTTAAGTCCAGTCAAAGGTGACTATGGGGTTGCGGCACTCGACTCCCTTTTAGGCTGAGGGAGCCACCGTTTGTCCACAGGCAGCTTTCCAGGTCATGTGGCCAGCATGACTAAACCGCTACTGGCGCATGGAGGACCATGACGAGTGCCAGAGTGCATGGGAACGCCATTTACCTTCCCGCCGCTGCGGTACCTATTTATCTACTTGCACTGGCATGCTTTTGAACTGCTAGGTTGGCAGGAGCCTGGGGCAGAGCAACAGGAGCTCATCCCGTCACAGGGATTTCAAACCACTGACCTTCCAATCGGCAAGCCCAAGGGGCTCAGTGGTTTAGACCACAGTATTGCAGGGCTGACAGGAGATCTGCTCTTGACAACATGCATTCATATCTGTATGGACATACGCATTTAACCTCTAGATCCCTCCCCCCAACTAACTTGAAGAGGAGTTTATCTGTGCAACTTTCCATCATTTCTGCCGCTAAGTGGAAAGTAAAATTATGTAGAATACTGAAGGTTCAGGGTTACTGTCCACGTCAGCAGGATAGCAATTTCGGCTAAGAAAATCTTAGATCAAGTGACAAGGGCATCCTTTTCCCCATGTTAACATATATCTATTTCATACCTGCAACTTATACAATTGGAAAGAGACTCCTAATTAGGTAGGGTGGCCATGTATGCATCACGAAAAACACAGAAGGTGGTATCAGTTTGCGTAAAATTTGCGTTTGCTAATTTATGTATATACATGCAATTTTGGAAATAATGACTATAAGGGAAATTGAATGCAATTTCAAGGGCCTTGCTTTGCCTTCTGATGGTTCTTCATCTTTGAAACAGAACTGAGGTGGACAGCCCTTCAACTAGATGACTGCCCCCTGACAGCTCTCCCAAAAGAGGACTCTGTAATATTGGGACACACACCTACCCTATAAATAGGTGTAGTAAAAGGACATTCCATAAGCAGGAAAATCTTTGGGCAGTGTATCGCTGTCAAACTCCATAGTCTATAGTCGAATTTGACTGGACTTAACCATCCAGGGGGCTTAGCGTTGAATCCCCCTAAGTCATTGCATGAGCAGAAAAACGCCTGCAAACTTATGCAAGTGCAGTGGAACATCTCCTACCACCACCACCAGCACTTGCCTCAAATGTGCTCCAGAGACTTAGGGGAACTCTCGTAGCAGATTTGCAGGTTGCACAGGAGGAAGAGATGGAGAAGAAGTTCTGTTGCGCTCACGAAAGTCATTCTGCTCATGCATACAACCCAAAGTAATAGAGAAGGGCAGGGGATGAGAAGCAGAGGAAGATAAGCTCCATAAAAACTCTTATTCTCTGCTGTCTGATTCCCGCCCCCCTCACCTTTTCAGGAAAAAAGCCTAAAGTCAACAGTTAGGATGTGTAGATGTTCTAATAAGAGCTCAGCCTGAGCGTTTCTGCATCTTCACAGAGAATGTTTATCAGCTCCCCAAATCCGATGATTCACTCCTGCGGGTAAAATGAACGGCTATTACTTACCCGTCCAATTCTGCTGATATAAACCTTCACGGCATCCTTCCAGCTCCTGTGAGAGAATAAAAGGCTTCTTTAGAAGCCAAGCATCGCTTGCCACCAAGTGGTCACATTCTGAAATGCAACATAACGTTATCTTGGTATGGCTTGCATACACAACTGAAATCCAGGAATCGGTCCAGAGATTGCTGTAACAAGTCTTAACTGGTCCAAGCAAATGTTTTGTGAGAACTGTCTGCTCATGTTAGTAGTGTAATTAAAAAGAAGATTTTCCACAATTAGAAGAATTGCATATGGCCCCACAGGCACTTGGTTTTCTGAAAGCTGCATTGCAAAAATCTCAAGGCAGCCTTGTAAATAAACCCACAAAAGTTGCTAGCCCTCAAAAAAACATTTTACTAGGTAACTTTGCTCCAAGGGATCTGTGCTTCTGGGATGCTGCGGAAGAAAGGATGCCCCAGCCCTCTATGACCTGCATGATTCCATCTTCATTGTAGGCTACTTATAAAATTTAAAAGCTTTCTTCCAGTGAATTGGTGGTGGAGGGGTTGAGCAATCCTTTCCCTTCCCCCTTAACCAGTCCTTTGGATTTCCATGTTGGTCTTGGAGCAATGGGGTTTCTGTAATTTCTGCTGTTGAAGCACACAGTTGGGCCCCATTTACACCACACATTTAAATAACTATGACGCCACTCAGGGCTTCCTCCAAAGAATTATGGGGGCTGTAGTTCCCTGTGGAGACGGATTGGTTGTTTAAACCACTCTGGAATTCGTAGCTCTGTGAGGAAAAGAACTCTCAGCACCTTTAACAAACCATAGCTCCCAGAATTCTTTGGGGCAAGCCATTATTGTTTATAGTGTCTCAAGAAGATGGTGTGAATGTGGCCTTAAATATTCATTGAAGACATTCATTTCTTCAGCAAACATTTATATTTCATTTTCTCCCCAGCAGTTTCCCCCATTAAGAGTTATTTTATCCAAAACATCTCCAAATCCTCTCTCTTGTGCATAGGAGCAGTGCTTAAGGAGTACAGTATTCTAATGAAATATGTGGTAAGAAGGGAAAGGGGGAAGAAGAGATTTATTAAGCAATCCTCACTTAGTACTTTTTTCTTTCTGCTTTTCAGCTAGGTCAAAGTAAGGAATCAAGTATAAGAAGCTCAGATGACCTCAACTTAAACAGCTTAAGGAACCCTCAAAGGAAGTATCAGGTAGGATCTAGATGTTAACAGAGTACAGTAACTGTAAAGAACTTGACAGCCAAACAGAGAAGGATTATCCACAGCCCTCCTCTTCCTCTCACTCAAGCCTGTTGCTTGTTCAGCATCCAACCATTCTGCTTCTTCCTTTCATCCTCTGACCTGTCTCCTGTCTCTCACCATCACTCCCCTGAGTCTTCCTCTTCTGAGACTTCCCTAGAGGATTCTCTAGCTGTGCTGCCTCCCCTGTTCTGCCCTCATCTGGGTAAGCTGCCTCAGTGCCAGCGACAAGGCTGCCATGTGTCCTCTTTTTCCAGGACATGCTCTCTTTTTCATGGGTATGTAAAATGAGAGTCGTCCTAGAGATCCCCCACAGAAGTCAGCAAATGTGTCCTCTTCTTTGCTTTTCAAAATACGGCAACATTATGGGTCTACGTCAGACACAACTGTGCCTCACGCCATGTGCCGCTACTGCTGTCTAGGATCAGGATGCGCAAGCCAATACCTGAAAGGCTCTTCTGTTTCTCTTTCCCAGAAAATTATGAAACGTCTTATCAAGCGATACGTACTGAAAGCTCAGGTGGACAAAGAAAGTGACGAAGTCAATGAAGGTAGGCTTCCAAAATGAATAGAATATCGGATAGCAGAATTAAAAGGCTAGCCAAAGTTGTTGGGTTTGCCCACCCCATACTTAAATGGCACCTTTAATGGCACCTTTAACAATGCTTCTGTTTTGATATGCAGCATAACAGCTGCCATGGCTTCTGGGTTATAACTCTCCCAAGAACAAATACAACAACAACAACAACAACATCAACAACAACAACAATAATAATAAATTTTAATTATATCCCGCCCTCCCCAGCCGAAGCCAGGCTCAGGGCGGCTAACAACAATAAAACAGTACAAAAGTACAGCAAAAAACAACACTCTAAAATCATTCATTATAAAATTAATTAATTAAAGCCACTGGCAACCATTGGGCCAGAGCTCTGCGAAGATTGCCGATGGAGGGAGTCAGGCTGTGCCCTGGCCAAAGGCCTGGTGGAACAGTTCTGTCTTGCAGGCCCTGCGGAAAGATGTCAAGTCCCGCAGGGCCCTGGTCTCTTGTGACAGAGTGTTCCACCAGATCGGAGCCACGGCCGAAAAAGCCCTGGCTCTAGTTGAGGCCAGCCTAACTTCTCTGTGGCCTGGGACCTTCAAGATGTTTTTATTTGAAGACCGTAAGTTTCTCTGTGGGGCATACCAGGAGAGGCGGTCCCGTAGGTACGAGGGTCCTAGGCCATATATATATATATAACCATTGGCGTGCTGAGGGGGAGCTAGAGGTAATGGTGGCAGAACTCTGTTTGAGGCCAGCCAGTTCCCTATGCTCCAGGGGGTTGTAAGGTTTTATTTGCCGGACCAAATGAGCCTTTGGGTCTGATTCATCAGGGCTCTTCGTAATGCTTTTCCCTCTCCCCATCCCCAGCTTCTCCTTTTTCTTCTAGTAAGCCCTTGATCTTCTCTCTCCCTCTCTTATAGGTGAGCTGAAAGAAATTAAACAGGACATCTCAAGCCTCCGTTACGAGCTCCTTGAAGAAAAATCACAGAACACAGAAGACCTGGCAGAACTCATCCGGAAACTTGGGGAGAAACTGTGTATTGAGCCAAAACAGGAACAAAGGACTTCTCTCTGAAATAGAAAGGGGGGGGGGCACACTCCTCCTCCACGCTGGCAGTCCAGTGAAAGCCATATCAGTTCTATCTACACCCCCTCCCCCTGCAATTCTTCTTCAATCATAATTGACACTTTTGCAGCAGCTACAAAAGTAGATACATCTTGACAATTCTTTTTCTTTTTGGTTAACTGGGGAAAACCGGCATTTTGAGCAGATGTTACTTAACCCCATCAACGGAGGCCAACATTAAACATTGAAAGGAAAAGACGTAAAATATGGTTTGAGAAGCCGCACAATTAAAGACTTTAATTACTGGTTCTACTGGTGCCAGGGAGCTCTCTTGTTCTCTCACTCTCTTTCACACTCCCACTAACGTGCACACATATTTTGACACTTCAGACGTATGCACACTTAGAAGTAAATTCCACTGAGATGAATGAGGTTTACAAATTAAGCATTTAGGAATAAGGTTCTGATCACTTTCCTTTTTTAAAAAAAAATAATGAACTGGTCTTTCTTTAAATAAACAACAACAAAAATACAATTACATTGCTTTAATTAAAGTGAAAAGAAATAATTTCTGCTCCGTTAACTAAGCACTTGGGATGGACAAGAGGAAGGCTCAATAGAACACATCCGAAAGCCATGATGTTACCGTGACATTACAGTGTTTTCTCCATTGCAAGAAGGCTTTCTGGTACATTTCTTTGGCAGTGCATCTACAATACAAACCCATATTGGCTTTGGGTTTCTCCAAAGAATTCTAGGTGAGGGTGCTAAGATCAGTAGTCCTCTTCCTCTTCAGAGAACTACAATCCCCAGCAATCATTGGGGAGAAATGTTAAAATGCTTTAAGTCTCTTTTGCAGATATGTCCAAGGACCAAGGTGCCGGGAGTCTTGATAATCCATCCCACGAAAGGCGTTCCACTGCCAAGCAGCAATTCCTACTATCTGCCTTGTCAACGTTTAGAATTTCCCCTTGGCGAATGTTTATATGTTGAGATATACAATATGAGTTGCATCGGACTAAGTCATAGAGTTGAAACACCACAATCAGTGGGCATTTATTTCAGTGGGTCTACTCTGAAAAAAAATCAGTCCATTTCTTTCATTGGGTTTACTCTGAGAATAATGCAATGGGATGCAACCCAATATATTTAAAGCTCTTGTGTCTAGGAGCAAATGACTGGAACCATAAGTGTTCTTAGGGAGGTACTCTGTATGCCTGGTCTATTACTGCCTTACTCCCTTCTTGGCCCTGATCCGTTGTGCAGCCCTATGATGAATAACTGAAACCAAAAGCCAGCCCTACCTTGTCTCATTTCACATGTTTGTATTGCTGCGCCTTTCATCTAGTAACCTCAGCACCACTGAAACAACCACCCACAACCAAACCTTCCATTAGTCACGGCCAGGTATTTGATGGTGGTTGCACTTCGTGTCTACACAAGTTGGATACAGATAACCCTTTTGCCCAGTGTGGCCCTTCGAGATGTTGTTGGGTTCTAACTCCCATCAGCTAGCATTTCCAAAAGTCAGGAATGATGGGAGTTGTAGTCTAGCAATACCTGGAGGACCTTGCCTTATACCTGCACCCAAAGTATATGCAAAATTCCTGTTGTTTTTGTTTAGGCATGTCCAACTCTTTGTAACCCCATGGACCAGAGCATGCCAGGCACTCTTTGTCCATGGAGTTTTCTTGGCAGGGATACTGGAGTGGCTTGCTGGTTCCTGCTCCAGGTGGATCACATTTGGTCAGAACTCTTCACTATGACCTGTCCATCTTGGGTGGCCCTGAATGGCATAGCTCATAGCTTCTCTGAATTATTCAAATCCCTTTGACATGGCAAGACAGTGATCCATGAAGGAGGCAAAATTCCTACTTGGCAGATTCATCTTGGGGTTGTTTGATCATTTTAACTGGCATCCAAGCCTTGAAAGGCAGGACCTCAGGCAATACCACCCACTCCTGTATCCCTGTTCTCTTATATCTGCCTAATCTGCAGATTAGTATGGGTTAACCTAATCATGCAAGTGCTCATGCAAGTCTCCTTTTAAACCAGGCACCACAAATAAAAAAAACCTCTGCTTTACAATTAGTGGTATGTGGGCCAAATGGATAACAAGCACTGTCATGGATGCTTTAGCTGAGATTCCTGCATTGCAGGGGGTGGGACTAAATGACTCTCTGGTCCCTTCTATGATTCTATGAACTTCCCCCCCTTTCCCCACGGCACCAGGTAGATCAGTGGTGTCCAAACTTTTTTCAAAAAGGGTCAGATTTGATGAAGTGACCAAAGTTGTTGACCTTTTTTGAGGGTTGAAGTTGTTGAGGTTTTTTTTAGGATTTTACCCCAGGAAATAAACTGCCACAGGGTCCTGATTAAACCAACCAGCGGGCAGATTAGGCCCCCAAAATGGACTTTGGATATGCCTGAGGTAGATGATTCTCCCCAGGAACCCCTATTCAGTCTGCTATGGAGCAAAAAAAACCACCCCTCTTATGTCTTGCAAGGGCATCCGCTGATGACACAATCATCCATCCACCAGTGTAGAATCGCAGCAGTTTAATGCTGACCTGAGTCAATTAGTAGAAGGTGGGAATTATGGAAACAATAGAAAGCAGAGAGTAGGTCTGTGGCCGCATTTGTAGTTTTCAGTGAAGGCCATAAGACTTGGTCACGTCTTTCCCTATTCCCCCAGATCAGCCCAGCCCCACAAAAAGAGAAGGCACACCCAAAACTTGGTTTTCCAAGGGATCCAGATGAAAGCTGGTTTGAGTACAGTGGTGCCTCGCAAGACGAAAAGAGTCCATTCCGCGAGTCTTTTCGTCTTGCGAAGCAAGCCCATTAGCGGAGTAGCGCTATTAGCGCTATTGGCACTTTAAGGGCTAAAAACGGCTTTTTAAGGCTTAAGGGATTAGCGGTTTTGCTGCTAAAATGCTTTTAGCAGCTTAGCGATTCAGAAAAAGGGGTTTGGGAGCAAAAAAAAACCCTCAAAATTTTTCGTCAGTTTTCGTCTTGTGAAGCAAGCCCATAGGGAAATTCGTCTTGCGAAGCGCCTCTGCAGACGGAAAACCCTTTCGTCTTGCGGGTTTTCCGTCTTGCGAGGCATTCGTCTTGCGGGGCACCACTGTATAATTAATCTGAGCCTTGAAAAGGGCATAGAGCTGAAAGAGGAAGTGGGAAAGACTGTCACTTTTCCAACTTCCTCCTTCAGCTCTATGTATTTTTCAAGGGAGCAAAATGGTAGCCACCCCCACCGCCTCAAGGGGGCTATGGGGTGTGTGTGTGTGTGTGCTCAGAGGCTTTGTAGCAGGCGGGGGAAGCCCTCAAGGGTGCTACTGCATCCGTGAATGCCGTGTTCGCAATCCCTGATACAAACATTTACATAAGAAGTCCAAAACATTCCCCTTTTGCTTCCAGGATGCAATGGGGAAGATGAAGGATTTTTACCTTTTCCCTTAGTGATCATCCATTTGTACAATCATCCCACTCCCATCTTGTATGAATAACCACCAATAAACAGAGTTTTAAGAAAGCAGCAGTTCTTTGGAGAAATGAAGCATTTGGTTGAACCTTCCTTGACCAGTTGCCTTTTCTGTTTAGAATACATTGTACCCACAGTATACAGGTACTGCTTCCATTTCTCTTATTTGATACTGGAGGTTTAAACAAAGGCCATTAACGAACTGCTGCGTTTTTTATACATATCCATGCATATGACCTAATGCATACCAGGAAGCTATTAACATCAACACGACCATTTTATTAACTTGGTCAAGTCCTAGTTCAAGCTGCAAGTCGATGTACTTGGGATTTTACTGCTTTTTGCGGTTTAAGAATAAGCAGCATACTCGGAGAAGCTTACCTTGTATAAACAGCTTGCATAAACCAAGGCTTGAGCTGGGCTTTTAAAAAAAAACGATTAAAAGCCGCTCTAGTGGCCTTTAAGCTGTAAAATAAACAGAACCAAGATAGACACGACATTAAATGCATCTTCACGATTGATGCACATTTTAAAAATGCACGTAAAAGCCATTGGAGTGTGGCAGACACTTATCAGGATCTCAAGGAGGTGCAGAGGGAGAATTTTGCCCTTTCCCCCCTTGCTGCCTCCATGAAAATTACTCCTTTGAAGGCGCCATTACCCTTGAAAGTTGCATTGGCACCAGTGGGAGTTTCCCTCCAATGTAAATAGCAGCTTCAGAGGAGTTGGGGGTTTTTTGGTCACAACTGTAGCAGAGGAAGAAAGAGTTAAATTGTCTTTGCCTCCTGCTGTGCCTGGGACTTTGGGGTGAAGGACGGGTAATAAATAACTAAATAACTAATTATCAGCCCCCACCCTGCCGGGACGCGGGTGGCGCTGTGGGTTAAAGCCTCAGTGCCTAGGGCTTGCCGATCGAAAGGTCTGCGGTTCGAATCCCCGCGGCGGGGTGCGCTCCCGCTGTTCGGTCCCAGCGCCTGCCAACCTAGCAGTTCGAAAGCACCCCTGGGTGCAAGTAGATAAATAGGGACCGCTTACTAGCGGGAAGGTAAACGGCGTTTCCGTGTGCGGCTCTGGTTCGCCAGAGCAGCAATGTCACACTGGCCACGTGACCCGGAAGTGTCTTCGGACAGCGCTGGCCCCCGGCCTCTTGAGTGAAATGGGCGCACAACCCTAGAGTCTGTCAAGACTGGCCCGTACGGGCAGGGGTACCTTTTACCCTGCCTCCAATGGCTGCACTTTTTAAAAATGTGCACATTAAATGCAAAGACAAATTTAGGATCCTGTCTACTTTGGCCCACTGGCTAAAGGACAGTTTTCCTGGTGAAGAGCCGGTTGCTTTTCTGAACATGTTTTTAACAAGCAGTGCATAGTTTTAATATGTGGTAAGGCTACATTTGGTCTCTCTGCCCCACTTGCGATAATATAAACAGCATAGAGGTCACAATGTTTTGGAGCTAGTCGTCTTGTGGATTCTCAAGTCAAGAAGCATTCTGTACTTAAATGCTTTCGCCTCACCTCCTCAGTCAATTAATAGCAGAAATGGACTCATCTACTGTGAGCCTTAAGATCACTGAACTCAGGGTGTATAGAAGCTTTAAAGGCCCCTCTAAGGCAGAGGAAGCCCACAGAATATATAGCTTATTTTGTAAAAGATATGAAAGGACAGTTGTAAAACTTGCAAAATTGATCCTAAATAAAATAAAAAACTTGCCTTACATCAGTTGTTCCTTTATCTGGGGGCAACAGAGCAGTTGGAAGAGCACAATTCTCTTGTGCTCTTGATTAGAATCTCTGATGAAATTTTCCATTAAGCAAAAAGCAAAAAACCTGCAAGGAATAAATTTTTCAACCAATAATCAGATGGAGCCTACTGCAAAGGGAACATAGGGCATGAGGCTTAAGCCTAAGAGAACTCTGTGTGCAGCCCGTAATAGTGAAGGAGGAGAGGTTGGATTCAGTTGGCATTTAAATCCTCACTTTCCCGAGCAGCACATAAAGCAAAGCATCCTTCAAAATGAGCACTTCTCCAAATTCTTTGCAGCGCAGCTCTCTAGCCAAGCAGTGTCTGCAAAAATGCATACACCAGGCTAAAGCGTGCACTAAACTGCATATAAATGTACATACAAAAATGCATTGGGGAAAACAGCTTTGCAAAAGGCGTGTGTATAAGGCAAAACTGCATACAAAAAAAATGTGTATAAGGATAAATTTGCACTAAAATACTGGTGAATTTTTATGAGGCCTTTTTGAATAAAATAAAATTGCAAACTGGTGTGGAAATGCGAGGAACTGAATTGAAGACTGGAAAAACCGAAGAAACAGAGAAATCTCATGGCAGATGCTGTTCAGGTTTCCTTTTTCTTATTCAGCAAAGAAGTCAGTCTGGAAAGTGTTCCCTAGTGATAGAAAGTTTGGTAGCCACGGCCTTAGGTCCTTTTTGTCAGCAAATCATTGGGCAAAAGAAATTGTATCCCTATAAGCATTGCTCGGTGCCACAGGCATTCTCTGCAGCCCTACAGCTCACTGGCTAGAAATGGCATTCCCGAATGTCACCTCACACCAGGGATAATGGGGCATGTAGTTCAGTATCAAAAGCCCCAGCAAGAAAATCTGTGGGGTGTCTTTTTCCTGTGCCTATCACCAGTGGCTGGGACGCGGGTGGCGCTGTGGGTAAAACCTCAGTGCCTAGGACTTGCCGATCGTATGGTCGGCGGTTCGAATCCCTGCGGCGGGGTGAGCTCCCGTCTTTCGGTCCCAGCTCCTGCCCACCTAGCAGTTCGAAAGCACCCTTGGGTGCAAGTAGATAAATAGGGACCGCTTACTGGCGGGAAGGTAAACGGCGTTTCCGTGTGCTGCGCTGGTGCTGGCTCGCCAGAGCAGCTTCGTCACGCTGGCCACGTGACCCGGAAGTGTCTCCAGACAGCGCTGGCCCCTGGCCTCTTAAGTGAGATGGGCGCACAACCCTAGAGTTGGACACGACTGGCCCGTACGGGCAGGGGTACCTTTATCACCAGTGGCAGCTCCTGCTGGGAGCATGTTTCTGCTTCTGTCTCTTGACCCTGCCCATCACTGCCATGTGGTTCCTGGAACGCTGAACAGAAGAGAATGTGGCCCCTGGGCTCAACCCTAGACTGATTCCCAAGGACTGTGGGGCCCTTGGGGGAAGGGAAAGGACTCCCTTTGGGGTTTAACCAGGGCACACGCCTAAAGCCATGGGACTTGGGGAGGCAGCAGGGCTGTCTTAAGCATATGTGACGCCGGGGTGCCCGGTTGCCCAGTCCCAGGTGCGCAGGAGGGCGGAGCTGGCCGGCTGCCTCAGGGACTCGCTGGCTCGGTCGCCCCCAAACTTGCAGCGCAGAGCCGCCAGCAGCAGAAAAGCGTGCCACGGCGCTCCGACCGACGGGCGGGCTCTTCCCTGGACTCAACTCTTGGGCCCTGGACTCTCGGCCTGGCACCCCTGAGAGCCCGGCGTCCAGGTGCCCCGCACCCCTAGCACCTATTGGTAAGACGGCCCTGGGAGGCCATGAGTTGGAAGAGCCTCCTTCCCTGCTCATAAACGCCTTGGCTTTGGAAGGAGGCAGGTAACATACCACCCAAAGCCCAGGGCAGGATAGGTTCAGCCTTTCAAATAGACATAAGCAGCTACAGCAACTAGAGTACTGCAGATCTCCTTTTGTATGTTCAAATAAAGTTATGGTCCTAGCTATCCAACTACCAGTGTCTTGCTTATTTCTGGGTTAGCGGAGTCTGTAACCTGAAGCATATGTAACCTGAAGCGTATGTAACCCGAGGTACCACTGTAGAGGTTTGTAGGTGCTAGAATTTAATTAAGGCTTAGTGTAGTAAAACCAGGAAACAGCCAGACTCATGTGTACTCAGGATAGACCCAATGCATATTTGAACTGTGTGCTAGACCTTGCTAAGCCAAGTGACAAAAGCCAACAAAATCAGGACTAGCCTCTCACATGAGCGAGACAGAGGATGAAAGGGCAAATCTCGTTTGAACTAAACTGGGAGTTTAGTTCAAAAAGGCAACACCAGTGTTTTAGGGAAGGTTAGAGCTCAGAACAGCAGTTAAGAGGAAGCTGGGATATGCCTTGAGGAGCAAGGGGAGATGCAGTGCAAGGATGCTATTCTGGCTCTGGGGGAAGCAGAGGTTGGTCTGATCCCCTCCATGGCAGGTTCAGGTTGTATATATTTGTAAATAAACCATATATCATAGAGACACCACGTATCATAGAGACATATATACTGTGTCTGGAACTCCTTGGAATCTCACACTGCTGTGGAGCTTGGAAGGTGGTGTATAACAATCTCCTTGTCAGGAGAAACCTCAGTTGTGGGTGTCAGGTTGCAGTTAAAGGCGTAGCAACTGGCCGAGCGAAAACAGGTAGTAACCGTAGCAGCCAATAACCATCTGATTCAAGAGCCCAGGCCTTCTCATAAACTTTTCATCTCCACCAGCAGCTGTTTTTCTCCCTGGATGACTCATGCTCTGGTGACTCACACCCAGAGCAAGCACTGGGCAGATTATTCAGCTGTGTATTTTAAGTTTTGACCTTTCGGAAAGAGATTTCCCTGCTTGGTACTTGAATGCATTTAACCCCGTGACGTAGCTGCAAGAAAAGAGAGCAGTTATGCAGACAGAGAAACACACGGGTTTGAATACAAATTTGGATACGTATTTCAGGTATTTGTTCACCTGTGCAATCCCTCCCTATCCTGGAGACACTGCTATTATTTTTATAGGTAAAGGTAAAGGTACCCCTGCCTGCACGGGCCAGTCTTGCCAGACTCTAGGGTTGTGCGCTCATCTCACTCTAGAGGCCGGGAGCCAGCGCTGTCCGCAGACACTTCCGGGTCACGTGGCCAGCGTGACAAGCTGCATCTGGCGAGTCAGCGCAGCACACGGAACGCCGTTTACCTTCCCGCTAGTAAGCGGTCCCTATTTATCTACTTGCACCCGGAGGTGCTTTCGAACTGCTAGGTTGTCAGGCGCTGGGACCGAACGGCGGGAGCGCACCCCGCCGCGGGGATTCGAACCCCCGACCTTTCGATCGGCAAGTCCTAGGCGCTGAGGCTTTTACCCACAGCGCCACCCGCATCCCAATTTTTTTTATAGGCAGTGCTTAATCACAGTTGCCACCGCCTGTCTGGTCAAAAGATATACCAATAACAAACTCAGTGTTTATATATGCAGTCGTTTTTATACAGTATCTGTTTGCATTGTGAAACCACTTCAAGATGCTACATGGGAAGTGATTCATAAATGAAACAAAATGATAATAATTATCCAAGTCTTTTTTTTTTAATCTTTTCTTTGCTGTGTTATAACTTTTAAAAATGCTCCCCCCCCCCGTAGTGGTTCTAGGGGTTGCTCGTGCATAAGCCGGTGCAAACACCTGGCTGGGTTGCCTGAGTGAACCTTTTCTGTCCGGACAGCCATTCACCTGTGGCTGACTCAATCGCTGGCAGAATCCGTCAGTGGGCGTTTCTTAAACTTCTTCCAGCAAAGAAGCTCTTTGATGCCTAGTCTTCTCCTACTCTCTCTGCGCGAAAGCCTTCTGCGCAAGGAGGGCATAGGCAGCGGAGGACCCCTACTCTCCCCGCTGGTCCCCGGCAAGGAGTCATGGGACCGCCTCGCTGCTTCCCCCATCTGCCCCCCTTCTCCACTGGTGCTACGCTGATTCTGTTCCCCAGAAGATGGGCTGCCTCTCCCAATCCCGGGACGCTCTCTGGAATCCCTCTGGATCTTGCTCTCTCCCTCCGGCACTGATGGCAGTTCCCTGACACCCCCCCTTTAATAAAAAGGAAATACAGTGGTACCTCAGGTTACATCCGCTTCAGGTTACATCCGCTTCAGGTTACAGACTCCGCTAACCCAGAAATAGTGCTTCAGGATAAAAACAGAAATTGTGCTCTGGCGGTGCAGCGGCAGCGGGAGGCCCCATCAGCTACAGTGGTGCTTCAGGTTAAGAACAGTTTCAGGTTAAGTACGGACCTCCGGAATGAATTAAGTACTTAACCTGAGGTACCACTGTAAATACCACAATTCTTCAAGTGCTATATGTAGTCATAGGAGAGAAGTATCAGCAGATTTGGGGGGAAACTAAGATTTGACGATGTGCAAAGGTCTTCTGGGCAGGGTGGGGACTCTTAAGAGATAAAACTCCTCTAAGACATCCCAGTGCTCAGTGACCACATCATGTTGACTGACTATAGGGAAGGGAAGAGCACGATATGCTACAACCTTTTGTTGCAGGTACCGCTTGTTTCTTCTAAAACTGCAGTGCCCAACCGAGTCACGACTTCTGCCAGGTGTGACTGAGCCACGGACATCAGGTTCTGGAGCTCCCTTCAAACTCCTTATTCTCTTGAGCCTGCAAGCAGGTCTTAACATCCCTGCAAGGAAAAGTCCTTGTTCAATGTCGGTCCCTCTTGCTTGCACTTTTGTTTTGCATTTTTCTTAAGTTACTGCAGTTTGCGTGTTCAGACCCTGAAACCTCCCCCCTAAATAAATCCACACATGACTCAAATTTGTGGTTTAGTTTTTGGCAGAATTTAGGTCACAACCTTGCATAGGCTCTGGTTGGACTAGCTCCCTGCCATGCAGGTAGCGCTGACCCAGAGTTCCAGCATAGGTCAGCCAAGGGTGAACATCTGGATAAGCGGAAAGCTGGGAACGGGCTATCTCCGCCACCCAAATGTCCCCCTGGACTCAGGCATGGGCACAACCTCCTCACAGGGGTTGACCAAACCATCGAGTCCCTGGATTCCTTTAATGGAATACCCTTCACATAGGGATGGTGAGAGCGTTCTCCCATCCCTATCAGCTGAACCAGAGCCTATCCGCAACCTTACAAGTTGTGATGATTTGCTACATGGCAGGCAAAACCCAAATGGCAACAGCCAATCAGCCAAGTGGGGAAAATTCCTGCCGTGCCCCTGTCTCAATGACAGACGACACGCGACGGCACAGCAAGGTCAAGCACAAAGCCCTAAAAGTAGGGACTCGCCGAAAGAGAAAGCTCTGGGTCACGTGCATGGGCATAAATAGGTCCCTCGAACCTTTTGGACTGCGTCCCATTGGCCAGATTGTACCCAGCTTCGAGGGACCAACCAATCGGGTGCTATGGCTGACCAATCGTACCCACCCACAACACGGTGTCGGTTTGCTGGGTCTCACCACAATACATGCCCTCTTTAAGGGAGAACCCGATTTGCCAATCGTTTGGCGTTCCTTTCTCAGTCAGCAGAGTCACCCAGAAAGTCTTAAGGAATTTCCTTTCTCAGTTCAGCTCATCTGTTGGGGAGCTCCCATGTGGTAATAAACACCTCACCCCTTTCATTTCTTCTTAAAGTATTTATTGTAGAATTGACACTACAGCTTTTATAACTACTGGTCAAATGAAAATAAAGTAGAACTGTATACAGAGAATCATTCTGTCTCATGACTCTTCAGCCATCTGGCCAGAGTGACAGCCTTCACGCAACACAACATGCAAGCCTCTCCTCCAGAACCTGCCTTATAAAGAAGCCTGTTGCTAAGGGAAACCTTGTTGCTAGGGGATACCTATTGCTAGGGGCAAACTTGTTGCCAGGGGCAAATCTTTTCAAGGGTCGTTTCAAGTCATTGTTTAAAGGTTAAGGTACCCCTGCCCGTACGGGCCAGTCTTGACAGACTCTAGCGCTGTCCGGAGACACTTCCGGGTCACGTGGCCAGCGTGATATCGCTGCTCTGGCGAGCCAGAGCCGCACACAGAAACGCCGTTTACCTTCCCGCTAGTAAGCGGTCCCTATTTATCTACTTGCCCCCGGGGGTGCTTTCGAACTGCTAGGTTGGCAGGCGCTGGGACCAAGTCATTGTTTAGATGGCACTAAAACCTCAGCTAGCAATTTCTAGTCCTTTCCTCTGCATGAGGAACAAGGAAAGATGTTATATTAATGACTGACGGAGTCATCCAAACCAGAGATCCACTGGGATGAGTGAGATTGGATCTAGCAGATCTCCAGATCAAATGCATGATTCCTAGCACATGCAGCTTATGCTGGCACAACCCCCTCATTCAGTGCTACTTTCATAGAAAATGATGTGCCAGAACTCACCATGAACCAGGAGTGCCAACTTGAATAAAATATTGGGGGGGGGGTAATCCTCACCCGACATAATTGATCACATGATGCAGTGCACGCACATCATTTGAATGGCAATGCGCATCAACTTGGGGGGGGGCAGCCCCCTCAAATATTTTATTGGGGGCGAAGGGATCTCGGCCCCTCAGAATTGGCTGCTATGCCATGAACATCTCCCTCATTCTCTTAGAATGGCAATGGCACCCATCTGAGAGGTGTTGGAACTGAGTTCTGGCCAGCTCCGGCTGAAGCAAAACCCTTTTCTCATTGTAGCTGAACCAATCGGCTGAGCCAGCACCAGCAGATCTTGGGCCAGCATAAGCCCTGAAAAATGGGCTTTCTAGAGGATTGGTGGGAGAGTAAAGGGAACAGTCTAACAGCCAATCCTTCTTCGCAGGGAACTCTGGGAATTGTCACTCTCCTGATAATTCTCAGCACCTTAACAAACTTCAGCGGTTCCCAAGATGCATTGGGGGAAGCCGTGTCTGCTTAAGATTATATGATGCCTTTAACTGACCAGTGCCCCTGAGCATCTGTGAAATGGGATGATTACTCTGTCAACAGCCAGTTTTGAAATTGTGCAGTTAGAGGTAGCTTGTCATGAAGGGCTGCTAAAAAAGCGAAAGCCTTATCTTCTGCATCACCCTTGCATTTGTATTGTATTCATACCGCCATCTTGTAAAACATCAGGGTGGGGTGTGACAGATTGTATACAATAAAAAAATGGACAACTATTAAAAGTAGTACAAAGTAGTCATTAAAATGACTGGCTAATTTTTAAAAAATGTTCTGAGCAGCTGCATAAGCCTGTCACCGTAAAAAGGTCTTCAGGAGTCAACCCAAAGTCAACGGCGAGGGTGCCTGATGAATCTGCTGGAGGACATCGCTGCAGAGCGTGAGACTGGCAACAGGAAATAGCCAACTTCTAGTTTGAGGCCAGTCAGGTGTCTGTAACATGGGAGACAACTAACAGTATTCCTCCAGATAATCTCACTGATCAAGCTGGGATATAAGGGCTTAGAGAGTATCCATGTTGCTCAGAAGACTTGAACCCAGCCTAGATGCATATAGGCAGCTGGTACAGCTGTTTTAGCAGAGCTATCACATGCTGCTGGTTACCTACACCCAAGGGAAGCAGGTGGCACTGTGGTCTAAACCACTGAGCCTCTTGGGCTTGCCGATCAGAAGGTTGGCGGATTGGATCCCCGCAACAGGGTGAGCTCCAGTTTGAAAGCATGCCAGTGCAAGTAGATAAATAGGTACCACTGCGGCGGAGTGGTAAATGACGTTTCCGTGTGCTCTGGTTTACGTCACAGTGTTCTGTTGCTCCAGAAGCAGTTTAGTCATGCTGGCCACATGACCCGGAAAGCTGTCTGTGGACAAACGCCGGCTCCCTTGGGCTGAAAGCAAGATGAGCGCCACAACCCCATAGTTGCCTTTGACTGGACTTAACCATCCAGGGGTCCTTTACCTTTTTTACCTTTTACCTCAGTTCCTAAGAGAGGGGAGGGGAGGCCATATAGGCCTGGTTTGTCCTCTGCAGGGCCCAAGTCCTCTAGAACACTTCCCAGAATCCTTTGCAATGCAGAGCAGTTCTGTTGAAAGGGCAGTGGATCTTCTCAGCAGGCGAGTTAGTGCGGAAAGCATTTACTGAAGCTGGAAAGCATGGAAACCGCAGACTTGGAAAAACTTCCTAGCAGAAACATAAAATGCCACAATCCATAGAAGAACTAATGTGGTATTTATTTGCATATTAGCAATTTGTTGGTCTGGTCAGGACCTGAACACTTCTTACATGGAAGAGACCTATAGGTTTGCTGTTTGTTTTCACTAATGCTTTCTTTGTAATGGAGCCATTTCCTAGGCGGATCTGTAAAATTACCATGCAGGCTCTATGTGTGCGGAGAAGGGACAATGTGACATATTACAGCTAGGCATTGCCAGAACAAACATTTGGCCAAGCCTATCGAGCTTGGGCAGGTATGAAAATAAACAAGAGTGTGCTGACCCTCTCTCTATTAGATAGCCTTCCTGGAAATTCTGAGCTACAGAAAAGGCCCGTGTGTTTCTGGGAATGAAGATGCAGCCTCTAGTGCAAAATTGCTCAGAGCTAAGGATGGAGAACAAATATGATTTGTTTCTCATTTAAAGATGGATCTACCTCATTTGCAATTCCTAAAACAGTGTACAAACTGAAACACAGCCATCTTTTGACATTCGCAGTTCTCCAAATTTTGCAATGCAGCTTTCTAACCATATAATGTGTACCGTCCAGGGGTCCTTTACCTTTTTATCTTTTATACCCAAGGGCAGCCCCACACAGAGAGCACACTGCCATAATCCGGCCTCAAGGTGACCAGTGCATGGACTACACTGGTGGTGTGTCAGGCAAAGCTGGTAAAAGATACTACTAGCCACTTGACCCTCTAATGGCAAAGATGTCTTCAGGAGTGTCCTCAAGCTACACACTTGCTCCCTTTTAGCCTATTTTCTAGATATAGGAACCACCTATTCAGAGAGCTTCTACCTTCCCAGGATTCAAACTCAAGTTTCTTGGCCCTTTTCCAGTCCACCACTGCAATCAGGCACAGATCCAGAGCTTTTGCAGCCTCTTCAGATTCAGAAATGTTATGCAGAAATAAAGCTTCATGTTATCAGCATGCTGTAACCAGTATAATCCAGGGACTCTTGAAGTTTTTCCTGCTACTACTCTCCCTACTACCTCTCCCCCACCCCCCCCCAAAAGAGGGATACTAGTGGCTAGCAAATAGTTATGCACAGTGCTTTTTTCTGGGGGTACGCATGGGTGCGCATACTCCTAAACATTTTGTGAATCTAAGTTTGGCCTCGTTGAAGGGCAGTATTTCAATACGAATAGGAAAACGAGAGCACCCTAAACATTTTTTTAAAAGGAAAAAAGCCCTGGTTATGCACCATTAGGTCCATGGTTGGCTTTTTAAGGAGGAATTGCCTGAGACAGCAAAGTCCAGTGCCATTTCTCTAGACAAAGAGGTGCCGGAACTCAGGCTGCCATTTGTCCAGACATTACCAGGATTTCAAAGGCAGCCGGAATTGAAATCAATCATAAAATCATGTTTCTTTGGTGTTTTTGTAAAAACAACAACAACAGCTCAACCATTTTGGGGTCTTTCTAATAAAAGCTCAACAACTTTTGGGGTGTCCTTCCTGGTTTTTACTTTTTGAAATATGGCAACCCTACCAGAACTCACTATGAACACAGCCAGTGTGGTATAGTGGTTAAGAGCGGTAGTCTCGTAATCTGGGGAACCGGGTTCGCGTCTCCGCTCCTCCACATGCAGCTGCTGGGTGACCTTGGGCCAGTCACACTTCTTTGAAGTCTCTCAGCCCCACTCACCTCACAGAGTGTTTGTTGTGGGGGAGGAAGGGAAAGGAGAACATTAGCCACTTTGAGACTCCTTCGGGTAGTGATAAAGCGGGATATCAAATCCAAACTCTTCTTCTTCTTCTTCTCTTAGAATGGCTATGGTGCTCACCAGAGAGGTGCCGGAACTGAGTTCTGCCGAGTTACAGCTGAAAAAAAATCCATGGTGAAGTCATTACCAAGTTGGGTGATTTTATCCTCAAAATGTACATATTGCAACCTCTCACAGAGGTTGCTACAGGGGCACCCCCCCCCCTTGAATCTGAGGTAGGAAGCCTCCAGACCACATGGAACAGCTCTGTTTCCTGACTCCTCGAGGATGTGATAGAAACAGAGAAGTAATGCATTTAATAAACACAATACTTAATTCTCAGCGCGTGATACAACAGCAGGACTGTGTAATGGTTGTGCCTGTCTCTTTAGGCCAGGGCTGAGATTTTGCACGGCTGTGTAACACTGGCATGCTAAATAACAGACCACAACGGCTTGCATAGTAAGGAACAATTTGGACTCTGCACCAGATTTGCAGTGGACGTCTGGAAAGATAATTTGGGTACGTCTGATTTGGCTTCCGGATTGCAACTAGTGAGGCTCATCCATCATCACAAACAGAGACAAAATATTTCATATTTCAGCAGTAAGAGTTTTCTTGTTCATTTGGAAACATTCTCATAAGGCCTCTTATCCCCTGGAACTTTAACAAGTCAAGGAATTGAACGCACCACACGGGGGCAGTCGTGCCTCACTTTCCTTGCCAATAGCAGACAAAAGCCCTGGTCCTCAAAGGATTTCCTGGCTTAGAATCTTTTAATATAGTTTTCTGGACCCCAGATCCCGTGCCTATTGGATGCATAACTGTATGCAGATCACAGCTGCTGCCTTGTAATATACATAAATAATTAGGTATGCGGTTTTTTTAATTGCTTGTTTTTCACGTTTGCTTTTATCTTTTTTTAAAAAATGAATATTTAAATTCTTTCTTTGGAAACTGCTTACAGGTCTTCTGTCAAGTCAGTGGCATATGAATGTTTTTAAATAAATAAGTAAAACGCAACATGTGTGACTCATGGGAACAATGGCAAAGAGCTTCTGCATCTTGCAAATGTGTACTAGATAAAAATGGAAGGCGCCAACATGGGCTCTCACCTGGTTGGAGTCTTCTTACTTAAGGATCTGAAATGTAGCATTTAGAAAGCAAAACTGCCTTATGGGAGAGCTGATTCCCCCAAATATCTATGCATAAGTGCAGCTTTGATAATAAAATCATATGGTGGTATTCAACTATGTTTTACTAAGAGTAGACCTATTGACGTTAATGGACCTAATTTAGGCCACATCTGCATTATACATTTAAAGCAGTATGATACCACTTTAGACAGTCATGGCTATGGCTTCCCCCAAAGGATTCTGGGAAGTGTAGTTACTTAAGGGAACTGAGAGCTGTTAGGAGATCCCATTGCCTCTCACACAGATTCCCCACCTCTGGTGTAAATGAAGGTAGGGGAAAGTTGTCATCCCAAACATCTTGAGGGCATCGGGTTCGGAAAGGCTGTTATATATACTTATGGTGCAATCTTGCCAACTAAGCATTGTAAAGCCTCTTATATTCTGGCAGGATAATTTTATTACAACATTGCTTAAGTTCCTCACATTGAAACCATAGTTCTTTTGGAGGGATATTGAGGAAGAACTTGTAAACAAACCAAAGTGAGCTTCAAATCTATATGAAACAGCCAGCGGACAGATTTCAAGTCATGAGTAACCGGATCCTGCTGACCCCGCTCTAGGCAGAGAACAGCTGGCGTATTACAGTGGGTGTCTTTGTGCAGCAGAATCTAGAAACAGCTCTAAAATCATAATATACAATAACGTGTTCTTCCTTTGGATTATTTATTCAGCTAACATTGAGAGGCGCAAAAAGCAAACAGTTACCTACTTAACACCAGATCCAGGTTTTAAAAAAATATGTGATATTATTAACCTTGTGTACTGGGCTTTTTCCCCTTCTTCATTTCTTGTCCACGTTGAAGTCAGAACTATGAAAGTGTAAACTCTGAAGGAACAGTGCTGCAGATTTTATTAGAAGTCTTTCTGGTTTCTTTGGTTTCTCATTAGAAGTCTTTTTGGTGTCTGGTTTCTTTCCTGACCTTCCTGGGAGGAAATTCAATTGAGATTCACCCCCCCCCCCCATTTCTTCTCAGCAGAACCAAGGAATATGTCCTCCAGCTGTTGTGCACTACAGCTTCCACCAAACCTGGTTTTTGTCCATGCTGGTCAATCCGTCAGGTATCTGTCAGTTTGGGTTTCTTTTTCTTTTTTTAAATGATATTTATTAAAAGTTTTATAGTTACAGAAAAAAAAAGAAAAAGACAGTATATATAAAAAAAGAAAGTAAAAAAAATTAAGAGATAGTACATCAAAAAGAAAAGAAAAAAGAAAAAACAATACCTCCACACAACAAGAAAAAGCAAAAACATTTAAAAACACATCCATTTTTCATATCTTTATCTTTCAATGACTTATTTCTTCGACCTCCTCCCACCTCCCATTTTTGTGTTCCAGTTAATAATTAAATCAGCAAATCCTTTCCATCTTTCACTGCTTTCTATCGTTTAAGTATCTTAATTTATTTTAACCTTATCTTACCATCAAAATCTTAAAATTTATCTATACTTAAATCTAAAATCCTTAAAACTTAAATCCTTAAATCCTTAAATCTTAAATCCTTATCATATTTCTACTAAAGTCATATAATTTCATTCCACCATCTCCAATCATTCCTTAATTATGCTATATTACTGTAAATAATTTTAAAATTTCCAATCTTCTTCCACCATCTCTTCTCCCTGGTCTTGGATTTTGTCAGTCTTTTCTATCAGTTCCATATAGTCCATCAACCTGGTGCTCTTCTATCCGAGGCTCTTAACTCTTCTCCCTGTCCTGTCTGCAAATTTCTTTTAATGCCAAAAATTAAGTCCCAAAGGGCTTCCTTCTTGGCAGCTCCTTGATTCCATCTCAGCAAGTTTGCCCATACTCCATATTCAAAGCTGTACTCCAAAAGATGTTCCAAGACATACTCCAAAGGCCCTTTGAGACTAAAGAGCTCTGCATTTCCAATCTCTTCCTCAGTGCCTCCCTCCATAGGGAAATCTGCCCATCTTCAGTTTGGGTTTCTCTCCATTTTCATTTACTATATTTCTGTGCTGTTTTCGCCTCCATGAGTCACAAAGCGGCTTACATAAATAAATAATAGCATGGTCAATCATCACAATTGCAACGTAAGTTGTATAAAATAATTGATCAACCGCCTTCTATAAAACACTGTTAACTAAACAAAAATTGATTAAACCGCACAACTACAAAAAAGTCATACGATAAAGTTCACAAAGCATTCCAGCACTCATAAACCACAAAACATTATTAACAAACTAACAAGCAAAAAACAAACTAAGCACTGCTGAATTCACATACCCACTCTACCCACTCTCATGACTCATAGTCAGTTTATTAAAAAAAAGTCACATTTTCAAAATCTTAAGTATGGTTTTGCATGGGCTCGCAGTGTTTTATTTCCTAAATATTTTTATTAAGTTTTGCTGATAAAATTTCCATTAAAACATATTCACCATTACATATAGGATTCTCTGAACCCATTGACTTCCCACCACCTTCTTCCAGTTTCCATTGTCACTCCTTTTTTCATTCTGCTTATGCAATTTTTCTAATTTGTTAGTAATGTTGTTACCTTTTCCTTTCTATTTTTTATATTACAAGTATTACTCTAATCCATAGCTGTCAACTTTTCCCTTTTTTAAAGGGAAATTCCCTTATTCTGAATAGGATTCTTCACAAGAAAAGGGGAAAGTTGACAGCTATGCTCTAATCTTGCCAAAATTGTTAATTATTTACAGTGTTCTCTTAAAAACTTACAAATTTTTCCCAGTCTTTCTTAAACTTCTTCTCATCCTGGTCCCTGAGTCTCCCAGTTAGCTTTGCCATTTTGGCATAGTCCATCTTCTTTATCCGCCACTCCTCTCTAGTTGTGAACTTTGTCTTCTTTCCATCTCTGGGCGAATAGTATTCTCGCTGCTGTTGTCACGTACATAAGAAGTCTTTTCTGCTCTTTCGGAATTTCTGTACCTAAAATGCCTAACAAAAAAGCCTCTGGTTTTTTCCACAAGGGCTCGCAGTGTTTTAAGCGGCCCAAATCCATATGAACAAATTGGGGGCACACCTTCCTTATTATAGATGCATCTTGCACCCATTTCTGGGTTGGGCAACTGCAACGCAAAATTCAGAGGTGCAGATTTCAAAGAATAGGTTGTGTCGGTCAACCTGTTGGTTTGGGAAGTGCAGATTATGTAGGCTTGCATTAAAAAGGTGAAGCGAACAAACTGCTTTCCCGTCCCCAGCTGGGGCTGATGCAAGTTAAGAGTCCAACAGCATTTGGAGGGCTCCAGGTTGGTGGTCCCTGGCTTACCCCAATTGTGCTGGGGACAGTGGCCAGGTGTTCTGCAGCTTTGTCAAAGAAACCATCAAATTAGCTATGAGAATGTGATGTTAATGTAATGCAGGGATTATATATCCAGATGACTCCAGCGTAGTATAGTGGTTAAGAGCGGTGGACTCGTAATCTGGTGAACCGGGTTCGCATCCCCGCTCTTCCACATGCAGCTGCTGGGTGACCTTGGGCCAGTCACACTTCTTTGAAGTCTGTCAGCCTCACTCACCTCACAGAGTGTTTATTGTGGGGGGAGGAAGGGAAAGGAGAATGTTAGCCGCTTTGAGACTCCTTCGGGTAGTGATAAAGTGGGATATCAAAATCCAAACTCTTTTCTTCTCTTCTACTCAACTTCTACTGGATTCAACTTGATCCCCTCCCCCTCTTTCCTTTTTCCTTTCTCCTTCTGTGATGGAACTCCTATTTGGGGACTTCCCTGGCTTTTTTCTAGCCCACGTAGGACCAGTCTGGATAATTGGCCTTGGTGAAGATTTGACGTTTTCATCCCCAAAAAGTTTTGGATTTGAGTTTCTACTGAAATGAGGCTGCATTTTAATGTTGTATTTTAATCTTGTTTTTAAGTTGTATCTTAATCAATTGTTTTTATACCTGGAGTTAGCCGCCCTGAGCCCGGTCTTGGCTGGGGAGGGCGGGGTATAAATAAAATTTATTATTATTATTTATTATCACTCCCTTGCTGCCCGTTCTGCAACAAGTATTGCATGCACAGTGGTTGGGAAGAGAGATGCATAGTCTCTAGTGCAGCCTCCACTCACCTGGTGTCCTTTGAGATGCTTCGGACTACAATTCCCATCAGCCTCAGCTACCACTTCCTGTGCTGTGGGTGGGGGGGGGGCGATTGGTGAGGGCTGTTCTAGCCACTGCAAGTTGCTTTGTGGTTTTTCTTCTTCTTCTTCTTCTCAGAAAAGAGTGACTGATCTTAGTAATTTGACCCTGCCAAGAATGGCGTTAGGACAGGTTCCAGAGTACAAATTCCTCACGAGATATATTTAGAAAATGAAGGGTAATAGGCCAGGAGGATGAGACTTAATGCAAGCTGCTGCAAAGTCTCCTAAGTTAGAGAGTTGTCCTTTTCAATCCACACAGCCATGTATGTCCTGCTGAAATCAGCAAGACAAGTTACTTGAAGCTATTCTAGGTGGTTATTTATTCAAATGGGACTTAAAAGCTTTCCCTGGTGCAATGCATTTTTGCACTAGTATATGCATTCACATGCACACATTTCCCTTGCAAATGCATTTTTGTACACATTACTCAGCCGGAGAATGGCACTGCAAAAATTCAGAGAAGTGCGAATTTTGCAAGACTGCTGTGTTTTGGTTTGCAACTTGTTTCAGAAAGTGTGAATTGGGTTAGGTTCACCTTTAAATGTGAACTGAATCAAGTTTCTCTCCTAGCCTCACCAGGCAAGCCATACTGCACAGTTGGGGCTGAGGCAGGCAGCAACCTCCCCCTCCCCAAGGTGCCATTGGAGCAATTAGATGATGTACTGCTGAGCTAAGCTCACAGCACAGAAAGCAGGCAGATTGTGGCATTGCACAGAACCAATGAGCACCTGACTGATTTACCTACTTTGGTACAATTATAGGACAAGAGAAGAATCTGGACGCAGAGAGATTGTGGTGACTTTCACATTCATTGGTATGGGAGCAACTCTCCCCTGGTCAAATCTATGAGTAAAGTAACTATATAGGCAGTGTGTGTGTGTGTGTGTTTCCAGCCCAATTGTAGTACTTCCTCTTGGTTGGGCAACAACTGGGTATGAAAGGCTTGTGAGATTTCCCTGGCTCATGTGGATGATATATTTATACACACATACCTTATTGGCATGGGATGTACTATAAGGAAATGGATACTTACACTGCTTAGCCAGGAGTTTAGCCTCGCTGCCATTTTAAGCATGCCCCTTGACTTTAGGCAGCCCTTTATGAATTCAGTTCACAAGACTGGGTTGAAATAGTTAATATCTGAATTCTCCTCCTTTTACAGTGGTGCCTCGCAAGACGAAATTAATTCGTTCTGCGAGTTCTTTCGTTCTACGAGTTTTTCCGTCTTGCGAAGCACCGCTGTGTATTGACGGTTTCCCATAGGAATGCATTGGCGGCTTTAAAAAAAAGGCGCAAGACCACAGGGAAATCCATCTTGCGAAGCAACTCAGAAAACGGAAAACTCTTTCGTCTTGCGAGTTTTTCGTCTTCCGAGGCATTCGTCTTGCGAGGTACCACTGTATTTATTTTTTAAATATGCAGTGTACCTCGGGTTAAGTATTTAATTCGTTCCAGAGGTCTGTACTTAACCTGAAGCACCACTTTAGCTAATGGGGCCTCCTGCTCCCACCACGCTGCTGGAGCACGATTTCTGTTCTCATCCTGAAGCAAAGTTCTTAAGCTGCAGCACTATTTCTGGGTTAACCTGAAGCGTATGTAACCTGAAGCGTATGTAACCCGAAGCGTATGTAACCCAAGGCACCACTGTATATTTTTATTAGTTTTTTAACATATCATTTTCAACAATTATTAAACATACTTTTATATTTTATACAATTTTTTGACTTCCATCAATTACATCTGAAAATTTTCCAATCTTTTCACTTAATTTACATTTCTTACTTTCCCTATTACATTTAAATATCATAACTAATGCCTCTCTTCTTTCTCCTCTTTGCAATATTTCATATATTTCTCCTTACAAAACTTCTTGCAGTCCTACTAGCGTAATTTGTTGGTTACAGTTGCTCTTCAAATAGTTCGTATATTTCTTCCAATCTTCTGTAAATCTCTGGTCCCCCAGGTTTCGAATCCTTCCTGTCATTTTATCCAATTCTGCGTAGTCCATTAATTTCGTCTGCCATTCTTCTTTCGTCGGTATTTCTTCTTGCTTCCATTTCTGGGCCAGAATTCTCCTCCTTTTAGGTCATTAATTCCCCCCTCCCTTCTCACTGTTCATCAGGGGCGGCTACACACCATGGCTCCCCAGAAGCATTTTTTTCTGGCCTTCCCAAGACCCCACCAACTTTGGCATGGGCCACACCCACTGCTGGGATGTGAACCCCCCCTCCCAGTGCCAGTGTGCCAGTGTGGTGTAGTGGTTAAGAGCGGTAGTCTCGTAATCTGGGGAACCGGGTTCGCGTCCCTGCTCCTCCACATGCAGCTGCTGGGTGACCTTGGGCCAGTCACACTTCTTTGAAGTCTCTCAGCCCCACTCACCTCACAGAGTGTTTGTTGTGGGGGAGGAAGGGAAAGGAGATTGTTAGCCGCTTTGAGACTCCTGAAGGGGAGTGAAAGGCGGGATATCAAATCCAAACTCTTCTTCTTCTTCCCAAGGGCTGGCCAAAAAGGCTAGCCACCCTGCAGAACTCCCAACCAAGATACCTGTGCCATCTCCTTCCAGCTTGGGTACCCAGCATAGTGCCATCCATATGTTGTTGGACTGCAACTGCCATCAACTTTGACCATTGGCTGGGCCAACTGGGGCTGATGAGAGATGGGGCCCAGCAGCATCTGAACAACGATGTTGGTTACCCCTGTTTCTACCTCCTCCTTCTAACACTGCTGGGCTTCTCTCAATGCCAACCTTTTCGAGGAAACGAGGTGAGTTACTACGGAATGCTTAAAATTCTTATCTCCCTTTCCTTCCGCAGAGCTCGTGGCTTGACTTCCCAAAGTAAAAAATGTGGACTCTCTACATCTGACCCTCCATCTTCTTCGAGATTCACTCTGTCCTGTGAGGTGCTAGGTTGTATTTAGCACATCAGCAGGTGGAACCATGATCACATCTCTGCCTTCATGAGTTCTTCCTAGTTCCTAGACTTTGTTTTTACATCTGAATACAGGTAACCATTCAGAGCTGGTTTAATTTTAGAGGGCCTCACTGAAGCAACATCAAGGTAACATATACGGAGCATTTTAGGATACAAAGCCTGAGAGAAAGTGCCACTGTTCATGGCTTCTAGAATTTCAATTTGCACATGGCAGTCATTCCAGAAGGAACAAAATGTTACTAAGTAACTAACACTTATTTGCTTCAAAGGCTTTCTACATCTGTGTTCAACACAATATATTTTCACATTTCTTCTACTACTTTAGCCCTCCAGATGTTGCCAGACTGCAGGTCCTATCATCCCTGACTATTGACCATGCTGGTTGAGGATGGAGAATGTTGTTAATATGTTTGTATCCAGGGCTTTCCCCCCAGCTGGAACTCACCAGAACTCAGTTCCAGCACCTCTCAGGTGGGCACCATTCCTGTTCTAAGAGAACGAGTTCCAGCACCTCTTTCTCTAGAAAAATAGCACTGTTTGTATTTATTGTTACTGTTGTTGCTATAGAACTACTTTGAAACTGTTAATCAAATGACAATTACATGTTTTGTTTAAAGGTGGCTTTCATTTGTGTGTAGAATAAAACTTTGTGAGTGATAGAACTAACTTTGAATGGTCAGCACCACACCCAGCAAGCTTCATTAGGATGTATTTGTGTGAGATGCAAGTCTATCACAAATGGAATTACGTTTTGCCCTCTGGAGCTATAAAGTCTGAAAGTGATGGCTGCAGCTATTTTCCTGAGAGATATGTATTTATGATGTATAAAGATATTGGACTAAAATTCCTGTTGAATTATGAAAATGAAAAGCAACACACCTTTTTGGATTAATGAATCAAACCGAATAGATTTTCTGTCCTCTTTCTCTTTGGCTTCCATAAATAAAAAAAGTAAAAATGCAAACAATATACATAAATGTGGATTAAATGTCAAGCCTTTATTTATAGAGATATTTATTCTAAAAGTATGTTCCCTCCCCAAAAACCACTTGCAACAGTTTAATCATAAAACAGCTGTACGTATGGAACAGAATGCAAAAGCCCTGCAAAAGAATATTGCTATATGGAGTGATTTCGTGTTCAGATTTCCAGCCAGCCAGTCATAACCTTTCCCAGGATATTCCTTTCCATTCCATTACTTCTCCAACAGCAACAACAGTCAGCTAAGTATGTAAAGTATAACTGGGGAAATTAATCTTAGGTTGGGATGAATCATCATGTATAGGACGCAGTGATAACAAGGTTTTATCATATAAAGAATGTCGAATTGAGGTGGAGGGAAGACACACAGGTGTAATCTTATGTTTATATATATTTTTTAAATTTTGTTTATTCTTCGTTTGCTTTTTTCTTCTTTGCCTTTTTTCTCTTTCATGGGAAATAATAAAAATTTAAATGACAACCATCAATCAACATGCTATGGCCACCAAACTCAGTTCTCAGTTTGGCTAGCATCTCTTCATGTCAAGAGGAAATCTTCCAGTAAGAGAAGTTCGAAGTGCTATATTTACATAGAGCTCTAGTCAAAACCAGGTCAGAAGCTGGATTGAAATGAATCCAGATCTTCTGCGTCAACCTGGAATGTTTGGCATCAGGCCACCACCTCCCACTTGAGCACCTTGGCCAGAAAATGGAGATCAGTAACTAGTTAGCTGTCATTGCAGCCAAATGTGGTCCAAGGAGTTTCTTTAGGTCTAATAACTGCCTCCACAAAGGTGGCCAGGATCCCTCCTCCATTCAGTCTTACATTCACAACTGCTTTCATCCAGCTGGCCATTCCACTCTGACAAGGTGCTATATCAGCCAAGATAGCATCTCATGAGAGATGGAGAATTAGTTCACACTGCTTGCAATCAGCTGGGAGCTGCCAGCTGCAAACTTTTCCCACAGGCTGAGTGAATACAAAGGAAATGTTGCTAGTTTCACTGTTCTGGACTGGGAATGTCTTCTTCAAAGGTGATGTGATGAACTTTGGTTGGTGGATGTGGCGTTTGCCTCCTAGGATGGGTCAAGGAAAGGGTTAAAATTGGTGTGATGTGATTGGCCAGTGAGAATGCAAGGGGGGAGTAAAAGATAGAGTGGGAGGTTTTGAAAAGTCAGTTGAGATTTGGGAGTTGGGAGTTGAGGTTTGGGTGTTGGAGAAGGAAGAGGGTGGAATACGCAGTGGGTTGGTTGAGTTGTATTGTGAGAGAGTGAGAGGAATTGTTAGGGAGTTAGATAGATAGTTGGGAATAATTCAGTTTGAAGTTGTAGGAACTAAGATTTAAGAAACTGACAAGAGAAAAATAAACCAAAACCATACGCTTATTCCTGCACTTAAAAATAAACTTGATTATTTGTTTATGTTAACAACTGTCTGGACTCCGTGTGTCCCCATGAGAAGTGGGGTGGTGGCAGCGAAGAAAGCAACCGCAGTGGTGGCACAGGGTCAATAGACCGCGAAACGTCCGGGGGCCCTGTGTGATCGCCACAGTGGACAAGTAATTTTCCATTGGGCCTAGTGAGATTGATTTGCAAAGAAACCACTTGTGCAGTAACTACAAAGGGCTTCCAAAGAACATTACCTACCACTGTGCCAGTGTATGGCATTACTACCCTGAACACGCCTGATCTCATCTGATCTTGGAAACTAAGCAGGATCAGGCCTGGCTAGTACATGGATGGGGGACTTTCCACAGTGCCAGAACGTTTAGTTGAGCAATAATCAACATGGATATTGCCACAGTCACTCTCTGATTTGCAGCACCCAGCATCGTGAATCAATGTGCCAGACGCACACCAGATCGTTGTAATCTATGTGGAAAGCCAACATCTGGGAAACACTGTAAATATTTATGAAGTGGAAGAAAATCAAATAGAATTCAACACAAGTATTCATTAACTAAGCTGGAGAAATGGTTTTGGACTACAACTCCCAACAGACCCAGCCAACATAACCAAAGGTCAGGGATGATAGGAGCTGTATCTGAAGGAGACCACAGTGGCTACCACTGTTCTAGCAGAATCAATCCAGGAGGAATATCAATCACACTACTTCCCTGGGACTTCGATGAAGTCGAAGTACCATAGTTCTCCTTGTGTTCAGTATGAGATAAAGAGATACCACTGTGGTAGTCACCGTGGTGTGAAATTAATTCTTTTCTTGACTACATCATCTTGAACTTTGGTAGATGATCCTTGGTCCATCTAGCTCAATTTTTTTCCAAAGAGGGCCGGATTTGATGAAGTGAACATGCGTGAGGGCCGACCAAAGTTGTTGAGGCCCCCAAAATGGACTTTGGACATGCCTGATCTACACTGACTGGCAGAAGCTCTTTGGAGTTCAAGACAAGGGGCATTCCCAGCCCTGCCTGGAGATGCTGGACCCTGGGACCTTCTGCATGCAAAGCAGATACTCTATCACTGAACTACAGACCTTCTCTCAAGCTGTACACTCATAGGATCCTATTGACCAGGACATGCTCCTACAAGGAATTCCACAAACCTCTGGTTTGGAGCAATAGCACTAAAGCAGAAATGTGGCAACCCAGTAGCAAAAAAAGATAGCTCATCTGCTTGGCATGCAGAAAGGAAGAGGGAGAGGAAGTCAGAGATGTAGGCAGGCAGGCACATGGCCAGGCAGCCCAGGTGAGCTGTAAACGAATAGCCACAATAGGCTGTGGCATTTCCTCCACCTGCTGCTTCTCTCCTCCTCACTGCTGAGGCCAAAGTGGTGTTGTTGGTGTGAGGTTGGCAGTATAAGCAGGGGGCAGAGCAGAAACCTAAGGGCAAGGTTTCTTGCAAGATGTAAGAGCAGGAGTTTGTGAAATGCAGTGGGAGAGGGTTGGAGTGAGTTGCAAGGGGTGAGGTGTTTTTTGTCAAGGGAGAAATGGTGAGATCTAGGGGGTGGGGTTGGTGACCAATGGGATCAGGACACAGCTCCAGGTCCTGTGCATCTTTTATAGTAAGTAACATTTGTAGTGGGAAAGGACTACATTATCTCTATAAATTGCGTTGAATGCCTTGACTAATTGTGACTTGCACACCGGAGATGAACATGGAAAAATACGGAGATCTTAAGATCACTGACAAAGCAGACTGATAGCTAGAAATGTCCGCTGTCTGGTGTACAAATATTGTCATTTCAGATGTCAGATTTGCGTGATCCAATTCAATCGCAAGAATTTGCATCGCAATATATCCGCTCCCCGCCCCCGCTCCAAGTTAAGTGAAGGGAATCTTATCTTAAAGGAAAACATCTGGGATTACCTTCTTTGCCAAGGGTCCAGATTTACGAACGAGACTTTCAGCACTTATCGCTGCTTCTCCCCTCTCCTTGTCTCAACAGTGGCTTGTAACCAGGGTGATGAAATACTTGGCTTGCATCAAGCTGTCTTCCAAGTCGTCATCAGCTACTAAGCCAAAGGAGAGTGTTTACATTTCTGCAGTTTTATCAGTTCGCTTTTTATTAGCCGTTAGAGATTCTAAAGAGGATTCAGAACTCGAGCACTACGTCTGCGTTAGGAGAAATTCACACCAAAATGCAAATGAATTTCCAGGAGGCGTTTTAATAAATAGAGGAATAAATAAACAGCTCACATACAGATGTGGAAATGTGGGAGACTGAATTCAAGTTTGGAGCCTGAAATTAATGGCATACTTTTATTTTTGAAAATTCAGATGGCAAGCTCAACGGGACCTGATACAGCTGTAAAGATACACCCCCGAAACACTAGGGTCCGAATCTGGAATAGGGGGCCCCACATTGACAATTTGTGGAGACAGGGTGGCAGAAAAATCTCTCGCACTCAAGGAAAGAACTTCGTGGCTAAGGTCACATGTAGTTTGGCTCCAACTACAGTTTTCTGTCTGTAAAAAAAGGAAACAAATGTCCACGACATAAAATATCCTTTTTATTCCCAGTCAGTGTAAAGTATCGGGATGAAGATTTGTCCCGGAGGTTCTTAAAATTAAATGCTAACCCAGGGAAGCAGACTTAAGTGCCCTAGTTCTGGACACAACACGGGACTTTTTACTTCCCCAAAATCATTGGAATTTGGCTACAGGTAGGAAAATGGGCACACTCTGCAAAAAACGTCTGCACTTGTTGGGCTTTCTGGGATAGGGTTGGTGTCCCCTCCTCCCCCCACTTTATGTTAAAGCTATTCCACCCTCCTCCTCTTCAGATACACACACACACATGTCCTGGCTCTCACATGGCAAAGTCATCTGATGTTATCTTGTCACACGTTGCAGCAATTGAACCAACTCTTCCTGTCCTGCAGTCCTGTTTTCCTTGTGGAAAGGATTGGTATTGATTGCGCACACCCTTTATGAAACTCCTTGGCTCCCATTCACCCTTACTCTTTCCCACTGTTTATTGACTCCTTCCATTTGGGTGGGGTGTTGTTGTTGTTGTTTAGTCGTGACCCCATGGACCAGAGCACACCAGGCACTCCTGTCTTCCACTGCCTCCCACACTTTGGTCAAACTCATGCTGGTAGCTTCGAGAACACTATCCAACCATCTCGTCCTCTGTCGTCCCCTTCTCCTTGTCCCCTCCATCTTTCCCAACATCAGGGTCTTTTCCAGGGAGTCTTCTCTTCTCATGAGGTGGCCAAAGTACTGGAGCTTCAGCTTCATGATCTGTCCTTCCAGTGAGCACTCAGGGTTGATTTCCTTAAGAATGGATATGTTTGATCTTCTTGCAGTCCATGGGACTCTCAAGAGTCTCTTCCAGCACCAGAATTCAAAAGCATCAATTCTTCGGCGATCAGCCTTTTTTATGGTCCAGCTTTCACTTCCATACATCACCACTGGGAAAACCATAGCTTTAATTATACGGACCTTTGTTGGCAAGATGATGTCTCTACTTTTTAAGATGCTGTCTAGGTTTGTCATTGCTTTTTTCCCAAGGAGCAGGCATCTTTTAATTTCATGACTGCTGTCACCATCTGCAGTGATCATGGAGCCCAAGAAAGTAAAATCTCTCACTGCCTCCATTTCTTCCCCTTCTATTTGCCAGGAGGTGATGGGCCCAGTGGCCATGATCTTCGTTTTTTTGATGTTGAGCTTCAGACCAAATTTTGCACTCTCCTCTTTCACCCTCATTAAAAGTTTCTTTAATTCCTCCTCACTTTCTGCCATCAAGGTTGTGTCATCTGCATATCTGAGGTTGTTGATATTTCTTCTGGCAATCTTAATTCTGGCTAGGGAATGATTATTCCCTGTGCTCCCAAATGATTTTCCGAGCAGGAAGTCACATTTTTCTTACACTCTGTCTAGCTTCCTCCTCCTCCTCCTCTCTCTCACAGCATCACAAACTGGTCTTGAAGTTCCCCGCCATTTCAAAAGCAGTTGGTCATGTGGGGAAGGGAAGACCCTGCTTTTTAAGAAACAGAAGTCCAACACTCTTCTGCCCTCGTGAAACAAGGTCTCTGGACGGCACCCTCGTCTGCAAGAGAGGTGGTGTCTAGTGGTGAACATTAAGATTTCCCACCCTGCTCTTCCTTTCCACTCTCTTCCACTTTCCACACTCCTTGCCTGCGTGAATCACCCTGCAGAAATCTGTTGGACTGTTATAGCTTTTGCCCTCTTTCGGTTTTGACCTCTTCGAAATACTTCATTGGCAGGGCAACAGAGCAATGCCTTGCCAATGCATAGGAAATGAGAGGTCAGGGGCTTGAGTGGCCACTTATGTGTTGCTAAAGAGAAAAGGGGGGAAGGGAAATTAATCACCAGGAATGGATGGGCAAATCTGTCCGTTTCAGTTTCTCTAGGTTTCTCAGTTCCCCAGTCTTAAATGCAGGTCTCCACATTTCCATCTCACTTTGCCTTTTTTAAAAAAAGTCCTCATAAAAATTTATCAGCATGTTAGCGCAGTTTTCTCATAATATACATAATTCAATACACAATTTCGCACACATTTTGGCAAAGCAATTTCCAATTGGTATAATGCACTTTTGCATGTTATTTTCATATATTCATTCTTAGGCACACTTACCCAATAACATGCATTTTTCTGCTTGGCTGGAGAACTGTATTCCAAAATCTGGTGGAGTGTGATTTTCAAAAGACGGCTTTGTTTCAATCCATAGAAGTTGTGAATTAGATGAATTGGCTCATGTCTGGGTAAGTGAATTTTCGCATGGCGAACTTCTGTAAAGCGGGACCTGTGTGTAAATTCTATACTTTGTATTGCAGAGAGATTCACACAAACACATGCCCTGTGATGCCCAGCTAAAGATTAACAGCATCTGAGCATGCTAAGTTTTCCTCATGTCTTGTTTTGCCTCCTGAAGCTATCTCCAGACAGGGTATGTTAGCAGCTGGTCTACTCTACTGTCTTGAGTTTGGCTTCATTTTCCCTACTGCTTTTTGGGTAGCCTTGCTCTAGTGATTTGAAAAACCTCTGCTGGTTGGCGGGGGGAGGATGCTATTTGTTCCAGGAGACTGTATTGTTCAGCCTTAAGAAGAATGATAGCAATGTGCCTTCGGTTTCTTGGAAATGCTTTCTTGGGCTTTGCAGAAACGAAGTGTTTCTTCTGTGAAGACTAGTAAGACTCTTTCTGTTATATAATGCTCACAAGCTGACGAATGACTGGGTTGGAAGTCTCGTGCAAGAGAAGTTCATAGCCATCAGTCAGCCAAACAGGGTGATGCCAATGTCATCTTGTGCACATTTATTGCTGCAGGAAAAAGAGGTCCAGGCTATGCACCAACCTGCTCTTTGGATAATAGTTTATATGTATCCAGCCTTTGTATTGCCAGTTGATCAAGCCAAGTGCCCAGCATGCAGGCCATTGAAAGTCTGGTTATCATGCCAATGCAATGTCATGCTGGGGATTGTTAGGGAATTAGGGAGTGAGAGTCAAGTATTACTAGATCAAAGTTCTTGGCTGATGAGCAAAGGGATAAGCTTAGAATGATTTGGTGTGATTCTATAACTTTTCCTCGTTCTGCAGAAGCTCTTTTTTGACCAGGAGTGGAGATCCTCAGGCCCGGGACTAAAATGTGGCCCCCAAGCCTTCTCTCTGGCCCCCAGAGCCCTCCCCAGGCCACACCTCCTTCCTCAAGTCACGCTGATCCGGCTCCACAACCTTAAGTGCTTCTGCCCTGTTGGAATGTGTGTTTGAAGTGTTACATTGTGCGTTGCTTGCTTGGCTGAAGGCTGATGGAGACTTGGGTGTGAGTGTGTAGAAACCTCTGACTTTTGAATGGCTGGAATGTAGCCTAAAGTACAAAGAGAAAAGCCACACCGGTTCCTCTCACCATCTGGCAGAAACCAGCAGCAGTAAATCACAACATGCAAGCTGGAGTTAACTCTTTCCTAGCAAAAACACAAGCTGCACAGGAGCTAATGAGCGCAGCAACGCATCCCTGGTACGTCTTGCCCCCATGAAGGAGTTGCTGAATCTGAAGGTCCCTGCCTTCCCACAGCTGTCTATGTCTCAGCTTCTCCAGGGTCGTCGTCCCCCAGCAATTGGAGGCTGCATCTGCACATCACCCATCTCCCCTCCACCCTTTTCATGGCTCTCCTGGTTCTGGGAGACAAATGAGGAGCAGAGCTTGTCGCAGCAGGAGGGGGAGACTCACATGAGTCTCCACCAGCCTGACTCATCTCTGCCTCTTGGCTTCGCTCCTTCCACCTTCCTGCTTCTGCTTCTGCCTCCGATTCTGGACTTCTCTCTACCACAGACTCTCCCAGCACACCAGGCCCTATTACCTCCTCAGCTTCCGACACCTCCTCTTCTCTGCCTTCTATCTCTTCTCCCTCTGACCACTCCCTGGGCTCTGAGCCTTCTTCCCTTGGTAGTTCCCCAGCTGGTCCTCCCACCATTCCTCTGCATCCAACCAGTCCATGGCACCAATTGTGCCTCTGATCACACCCACCATTGGCATGTGGCTACTGGAAGGTTGGCCATGATAGAATGTGCCCCTCAGGCTGAAAAAGGTCCCCCCCACCTCTGGCCTAGAGAGCAAGATTGGCAATATCAAGGACATTCTTTCCTGCATGATGAATCATTATCGGATTGTTGCTGCAATGGGAAATTGTTGATTGCAGATGGCATCCTCACTACATACAGAGGAACCTGTTTACTAGGCACTCTTTTCCTGCTTTTTATGTCCCTGATAAACCAGATAAATGGGACGCCACTATGAAAACAAATGAACCCTATAACATTAACGATGTCATTAAGACAGGCTTTAATGTCAGAAATGGCACACAACAGTCTCGTATTTAAATCTGAGAGGCTTGACCCTCAGAAGCATTGCGTCTAAAACCACTTTCTGGCTTGCCTGTATTTTGCGCTTTGCACAATTTTCCTCACCCACAGGGGCTGGTTATTAATGGAGCAAAACACCGTTGCTCTGAGACCAACAGGGCGCTGATGTCTATGAATGAACAGTGGTGTCAACTGGCTGAAGTAATGCAACACTTTGTATGCAACACTTTGTATAATATTTTAACTGTTTGAGCATGCTTTTTTGTATTATGACTAATGCAAACTCTAATGACGACAGCAACCTTCTGTATTGCCTATTCTTCGAAATGTATAAATCCCTCAACAATTACAGAACAGCTGAAGCAAACCAGGGTAACAGTCTTGCAGATAAAGCAAACATAAAACAGGAATCTTTTTAAAAAATATTGTGAAAACAAATTTATCAGAAGGTGGTCTGTGCTCAGACAATTCTGGAACAACAAAGTGGCAGATGATATAGCTCCATATAACATATTTACATTCATTTAATTTTCTATTGCAATGTGTTATTTCTGGTCTTTCCCCTCTCTTCCTAATACGACTTTGCTACGCATTTCCCCCTTTCCATTTTATTATTACATAGCTATACTAAAATGAATAAACATTATTAATTTGAAAAAGAATGGTGGTTTTTTTTAATGTGCATGTGTTTGCTGACCTGGACTACTTTGGAAGGAGGGCAGAATGCAGATTTGATAAATCCATTCAATCAGTCAAATCAATTAATCAGTTAATAATGCTGGGCAGGCAGAATAATGCAATTTTAGGGAGACTTACAGGCCATTAAATCCAACTGTCTGACCTGCCCTGTGACTTGAGCACTGGACTATATACACTATATACATCTCTTTTAAAGGTAGTGTCAGGAACATGGCCCCCCAGAGCACAGGCGATGAATTAGACTCAGAGATTGAACTAAGTGAACGAGGGACCAGCTCTGTGGATGAGAACTGGCTGACAGAATCAGGAAACGGCAGTTCGACACCCCCCTCCTCCCCAGGGAAGACTCTATTAGCTCTCAAGAAGAGGAAGAGCTGGAAGGCAGCCAGAGCGTTGCTAGGCAATCAGCAGATAAGCAGAGGTCTGAATCTGGATCGAGTGAGGAGGAGGGGGGAGGTCAGCCTCTCAGTCCCCATTCTAGGCATCTGGATAAAATCAGGGGGCAACGGAAGGGCAGGAGGGGAAAGGTGGGAGTCTGGCGTCTTTCCTGCTGTGGGAGGGGTGAAACTTCAGACTGACCAACAAACGTAAATGCGAGCAGGTGAGAAGCCGGGTTCTGGGTGTGTCTTTTTATAAACCTACATAAATTGCTGGAGAGTCATTACTTCTAATCAGGGCTTGCTTGCCTGCCAGAGATCATTCCAGGTAGGAATGTTCAATTATGTCAGTGCTGCCCCTCCCCCTGCAGTCCACCCAACGTGGAACCATGCCCTCCAACATTCCCCTGATGAAAATCAAGATGTGCATCTTTTGGTGCCGCATGAGTCAGCTGCCTCGGGGAAGAGCACAGCACCACTCCAAACATCTGGGCCGGTGGCTCCCCCCCCCCCCCAGGACATTCCAGGATTAAATCAGAAGCTATACAGTGGTACCTCAGGTTAAGAACTTAATTCGTTCTGGAGGTCTGTTCTTAACCTGAAACTGTTCTTAACCTGAGGTACCACTTTAGCTAATGGGGCCTCCTGCTGCTGCCACACTCTTTCTGTTCTCATCCTGAAACAAAGTTCTTAACCCGAGGTACTATTTCTGGGTTAGCAGAGTCTGTAACCTGAAGCGTCTGTAACCCGAGGTACCACTGTACTGGGAAAATAGGGCATGGTGGAACAGACCACTAAACTGCAAACTGATGTAGAAATTCAGGGCACTTAACATAAGATTGGAAAAATGAGAAACTGCAAGAAGCTGAGATTGACAGCTCTGTCCATTCTTACCTGGGAAGGTATCTGCGATGAGCCCTAGCAGGCCTCTAGACTCCCGGCAGCTGCATGAGTAGAATCTACTCTTTGTTTTAAATTCAGTGGAATGGATTGAACAGAGCAAGTTTCAAAACGCAAAAGACCGGAGTTTTAAGCAGGTTCTCTGTTGGTTCCTAAAAATGAGCATGTCTTTTTAGAAAGCTATATGAAGAGCTGGCTACAAATGACCAGCATGTGATTCCCAGAGGAAACGCATGGAACAACATGACCTTAAAATTTATAGCCATAATTCAGTTAGCAATAAAATCAGGTACAAATTCCCTGTATTGTAAATAGACTGCCACTGTCACTATAACTTTCCCCTCCCAGCAATAAAACATGGGCTGCTGCTTATAGATAAACAATCTGGATCGGATCCTATTTCTGCAACTTTTATGAGCGTTTTGCAGGGAACTCTTCCCGCGTCTTTTCCGTTCTCAGATGTGTGTGTATGTGCGCGCGCGCACACACACGTTTGACATGCCACTTTCTCAGGGTGCAGAAAATAGAACTAGCAAACACGGTATCTTTTCATTGGGAAAATGCAAATGTAAAGCAAACTGCGAGTCTTCGGAGCTTTCGAAATCCTTCATCAGAAACACTGTTTAGGGAAGCTTTTAATGTTTGACGGACTATTGTATTTTAATATTTTGTTGGAAGCCGCCCAGAGTGGAAACCCAGGCAGGGTATAAATAATAATAATAATAATAATAATAATAATAATAATAATAATAATAATAGTTGTTGTTGTTGTTGTTGTTGTTGTTAATATCTTTGGAGCAAAAATGTGCCTATTTTGTTTAAAATGTCCTTCAATAGGCAGCTTACAGTACTATATTAATTAATTAATTACATTTGTATACTGCGCTATATTTATAGATCTCAGGGCAGTTCACAATATAAAATTACAATAGAAACACCGCCCACCAAAAAATGCATAATAAACACAAAAACAAGCCGATAATCCCTCCTTCCGTAACACAATTTAAAAGGGCATTAGATGTCAATCGGCCAAAGGCCTGGTTAAAGAGGAATGTTTTTGCATGGCACATAAAGATGCACAATGAAGGTGCCAGCCGACACCCTCCCCCCCCCCCTGGGAGAGCATTCCACAAATGGAATAATAAAATATGCATTAATGTTTTAAAATAATGTATTAAAATAATACATAGTCAAAGGGCCCCCTACTACTATATTCTGCTCTGGTCAGACCTCACCTGGAGTACTGTGTCCAGTTCTGGGCACCACAGTTCAAGAAGGACACTGACAAACTGGAACGTGTCCAGAGGAGGGCAACCAAAATGGTCAAAGGCCTGGAAATGATGCCTTATGAGGAATGGCTAAGGGAGCTGGGCATGTTTAGCCTGGAGAAGAGGAGGTTAAGGGGTGATATGATAGCCATGTTCAAATATATAAAAGGATGTCACATAGAGGAGGGAGAAAGGTTGTTTTCTGCTGCTCCAGAGAAGCGGACACGAAGCAATGGATCCAAACTACAAGAAAGAAGATTCCACCTAAACATTAGGAAGAACTTCCTGACAGTAAGAGCTGTTCGACAGTGGAATTTGCTGCCAAGGAGTGTGGTGGAGTCTCCTTCTTTGGAGGTCTTTAAGCAGAGGCTTGACAACCATATGTCAGGAGTGCTCTGATGGTGTTTCCTGCTTGGCAGGGGGTTGGACTCGATGGCCCTTGTGGTCTCTTCCAACTCTATGATTCTATGATTCTACAATGTCCTTTTTATCGTGCATTCACGACAATTTGTCTCATGATGGTATCTGGGAAGCTTTTGATGCTTTTTATGCCTGCAAGAGTTTTGGGGTGATTTGTTTCCATTTGCCCCATGTCCTATAGTTTCCCGCTGAAATCCTGTACCTTTTTATATCCAAATGTACTGGGTCTTTCTTTTTCTTTTCTTTTTTTGCGGGGGGGGGGGGGTTCCTGATTTTCTTCTGCTATAGGACAAGAATGACACTCCAGAAGGCAAAACAAAATAAAAAAAATTCCTTTCAGTAGCACCTTAGAGACCAACTAAGTTTGTTCTTGGTCTGAGCTTTCGTGTGCATGCAGTGCAGATACACCGAAACAGAAGTCACCAGACCCTTATATACAGTGAGAGGGTGGGAAGGGGTATTACTCAGAAGGGTGGTGGGAATGGGTGATTGGCTGATAGCTGTGTTAAGCCTGTTGATGACTGTTAACCAGTGGCGTAGCGTGGGGGGTGCAGGGGGGGCCCGGCTGCACTGGGCGCAACATCTGGGGGTGCGCGCTCGCACTCGCAGCTCTCTGCCCCTACCTGGCTCACTCACTCTCTCTCACTGCAGTGCTGGCTGTGCGAATCTGATCCGAGCCACCGGGTCGCCGCCCACTGTGGAGGGGAGGGTGCCAGGCGTGCGGTGCGGTGCGGAGCGGAGCGGAGAGAGAGCGAGGGACTATCTGGGGGAGGGACAGTGCAGCGGGGGGGGGGGGGCGCAAATTACTTGCCTTGCCCCGGGTGCTGACAACCCATGCTACACCACTGCTGTTAACGACTGCAATTGGTCTTACAGGAAAAAATATTTTTAGCCATCTCACCTCTTGCTTTTTCCTGTAAGACAAATTGCAGTCATTAACAGTCGTCAACAGGTTAACCACACCTATCAGCAGACTGCCACTGACAGTGGAGGTTATTGGCACCTCGAGAGACACTGGCGTGCGCCTCCAGGTTAGCCTTACTTAGGAGTAAGTCTCACTGAACTCAACAGAATTACTTCTCAGCATAATTACTTCTGAGTAGAAATATGTTAAAAAATAAAAAAAAATTGTCCAGTAGCACCTTAGAGACCAACTAAGTTTGTTCTTGGTACAGTGGTACCTCAGGTTAAGTACTTAATTCGTTCTGGAGGTCTGCTCGTAACCTGAAACCGTTCTTAACCTGAAGCACCACTTTAGCTAATGGGGCCTCCTGCTGCTGCCACGCTGCCAGAGCACGATTACTGTTCTCATCCTGAAGCAAAGTCCTTAACCCGAGGTACTATTTCTGGGTTAGCGGAGTCTGTAACCTGAAGCGTATGTAACCCAAGGTACCACTGTATAAGCTTTTGTGTGCATGCACACTTCTTCACACTTGGTTTGACCAACATGGCTACCTACCTAAATCTACTTCTGAGTATATGTCTATATTTTGGCTCCAGTAGTTAAAAATCACAGCCCTTCTGGAATTTATATAGGTGGAAGACCAGAGGACAATAGCAATTCGGCCAGAGTTTCCAGCATTAAATAATTTGAGCCGGAGTTATAAAAAGACTTCCATGCAATCGCAGGAATTTCCTCTCTTAAGTGCTCCAGAAAAGAGCAAAAATTGGCTGGCAGTAAACAGCCAAGGGTGCCCCTTCCTCAATCCTTCTGTGTGGGTGTCGAGTAGTCTAACCCTGGAGATAACAGTTTCCAAGCAGACCAATCCAGTAGCCAAGTGAGTGGAATATAAAAGTCAATGCATTTGGGATGATCTCAGCTCCCCGCGGAGGCAAGGTCAGCAAATGGGGATTAATTCTCAAGGCCTATGAGAAAGAAAAGCAGATCATCGTCTTCCAAACACCTTGTTTTCCACGATAAGAACAGCACATCTTGTACAAATAACGCAAAGGTGACTGCCGTCAAGGTTGCTGACTTATGCAGCTCTATGCTTAATTAAATTAAATATGAGTGCAGGGGTGTCGTGGCAAATTTTTATTTTATTTATTTATCCACACATTTCTACACTGCTACTCAAGGGGAAAAAAATATTCACGAAGTGGTGTGCATAAACATTCACTTTGGAAGTGTGGGGACTAATCATGGCAGCCCCCATTAAGGCAAGTCCAAAGATACAGACAGATGTGTTGAGAAATTATAATACTGTTAAAAAAGCCTGGCACCTGTCCCTCTCTTTGCCAAGCTGTGGCAAGAGCACATAGGATCTCAGGAGCCCACACAGGATCTGTGTCCCTTTTGAGAATAGAAGTCATGGCGGAGGCTGCTGTGCTTTAAGAAATACAGTGGTACCTCGCAAGACGAATGCCTCGCAAGATGAAAAACTCGCAAGACGAAAGAGTTTTTCGTTTTCTGAGTTGCTTCACAAGACGGATTTCCCTATGGGCTTGCTTCGCAAGACGAAAACGTCTTGTGCCTTTTTAAAAAAACCGCCAATGCATTCCTATGGGAAACCGTCAATGCACAGTGGTGCTTCGCAAGACGAAAAAATTCACAAGACGAAAAAAACTCGCAGAATGAATTAATTTCGTCTTGCGAGGCACCACTGTAGGGTTTATTTGGCTATTTACAGCGCGGAGGGGGTCCAGAGCTTACAGCATGGCCCAAAACATCGCAAGCAGTCTTTCCTTCTCCCTTGCCTTCTCGGCCTTTCTTCCCCTTTCTTCTTCCCAGAAGCCCCATGTCCTCACCCAGAGCAGTTACCCGGTCAACCTTTCAATTCTCCAGGCTCTGGTCCTGCCTGGGAGAAGAAGTTCCATTGTCTTGTTAACGACCCGCAATGGCTCTCTTAATGGCCTTCGTTTGGCCAAACTACCCAGCTTATATTCTCCCTTCATATCACAAATAACCCCAAATCCTAGAATTTATAATTTTTTGTGTTTAGGGGGACACCCCACCCTCCACCCCCAGTTATGTAACGAGAAAGAAAGAGAGAGAGAGAGAGAGAGAGAGAGAAAGAAAGAAATCCATATTATTTTTCTAGAAAAAGACGTGTCAGAATTCATCATGAACTACCTTGTTCTCTTATAATGGCAGTGGTGCCCACCTGAGAGGTGCCGGGACTGAGTTCCGGTGAGTTCCAGCTGAAAAAAAAGCTCTGGAAATAGCAGATAGCACAATGTCTCATTCATTAGGATCAGCATACAGTAGAACCTCATTTTTTTAATGTCTTGGCTGCCGAACAATTCGGAAGCCGAATGCCAAAAACCGGGAAGTGAATGCTTCCATTTTTGAATGTGCCTCAGAGGTTGAACGGCTTCCACTGCACGTTTTTCCATTTTAACCATTCGCTTTGCCAACATCCCTTTGATTTCCGGTTTTCGGACGTTTCGGAAGTCGGACAGACTTCTGGAACGAATTACGTTCTAAAACCGAGTTTCCACTGTAACTGCAAACCTAGGCATGGTTTGCTGGGAGTAAGTTTCATTTAAGCCAGTGGTTCTTACTTCTGGCTGCAAACATTCGAGTTGTAAAACACACTGAGCTTTGCAAAAAAATCTGAAATGCAGCCTTTGGCCTCTAATTGGAAATGCAAACTATATGTTCAAGAAGTGTTACCATGTAAACTGTTAGCTTGACGTAGGTACCCCATATAAAAAAATGGAAAGAGGTACCTAGCCTCCTTTATAATAACTTGCCACAGATGAACTCCTGATTCTGATTCACTTGCCAAGCAAGAAAGGTCCCTTAATAACTTTGGTGCTCTGACAGATGATGTCATCGCTCCTGCTTTTTTGGGGGGGTGGGGAGAAAGCAAGCTCTGGAATTCTGCACCACTGATGGTAACTCACTGGAGGAGATGACACTCGCCATGGACTCCTCCGATGGCTTGACAATGGTGATCAGACAAAAGGCTAGTAGTCATGAAGACTGTATGGAGCTTCCCGTTTCAGAGGCTGAATAATACCGCTGAATACCAGCTGCTATGGACAGCAGGGGATGGTTACTGCCTTCACAACCTGCTTGCCAGAGGTCTCTGATTGGCCAACGCAGGAAGCAGGATTCTGGGATGGGTGTAGCCTTAGTCTGATGATCCGGGAGGGCTCTCCTTGTACTTCTTTCTTTTCATTGTTCTTAAGAACAATCCAAAGAATACATCATCATTTTTATAGCTGTCCCACTTTAAATGTTATAGTCTTGTTAACCCATTTGCCTTGCAGCACAAACACGAGCTCTGTCTCCATGGTGAGAGGCATTATGCCTCCAAATTCCAGCCGCTGGGAATCATGGGTAAACAGAATACTGTTGTCCTTATGTACACCTTGTGGGTTTCCCACAGGAATCTGGTTGGTTGGACGAGGATTCTGGATTAGATGGTCCTCATCCAGCAGGCTTGTCTTATCTTCTTATGTTCTCCAGATGTTCCTGGGACAAACTCCCATCAGCCCCCTCCAGGGTGGTCAATAGTCAGGGATGATGGTAGCCACATTCAAAGAGTTGCCATATTTCAAAAAGTAAAAACCAGGACACCTCAAAAGTGGTTGATCCAGGATGAAGCACCATCTTTCGGAAAATCCCCTCTGGACATCAATTCCACCTTTGAAGTCCCGGTAATGTCCAGGAAAATCCGGACATATGGCAGCCCTACATTCCAGCAATTTCTGTAGAGCACCACACTGGCTACTCCCTCACCAGCCTACTAAATGGTGTGCAATAAGGGCCATTTCACAAGTTACACATTTCCTGCTCTCGTGACTCTTGTAACTGCCTGTATTTCACAGAATTGTAAAGTTGGCAGGGAGCCACCTTGGCGGTCATCGAGCTCAACCATTCTTCAATGCAGAATGCAACCATGTAGCATTGCTGGCAGATGGGCTTCCATCCTCTGCTTAAAATCTCCCATGAAAACAATCCATCACTTCTGAAGGCAATCTGTTCTGCTGCCAGACATCTCTTCCCACCAGGCAGTTCCCTGTAATCTTTAGCCAAAATCTGCTTCCTGCAATTTCCTGCTCTCTGGGAGCAACCGAGAACAAGCCTGCTGCACTTTCTGCATGGGGAATCCTTTAGATATTTTAAGTCAGCTGTCATGCTCCCCCTAGTTTCCTCTTCTCTGGGACAAACTCTGGGCCAGTTCTTTCAACTATCCTTCATAGGTCTTGGTTCCCAGATGCTCCACCATCCTGGTAAGTTGCCTCTGTATTCACTCTATGCCATTCTTAAAATGTGGTGCTTTGTAATGTTTCACAGTGCACACAGATGTGCAACGTACATGAATGTGCAATTCTCATATCTTGCAACCCACACATAATTACACTTTGTTTTCTACATGGGAGTGCTTTCTTGCATGGGGAATGTGTAACATGTGATGTGGCCTTGAGAAGTAATGGATGGCAAGGTCAAGAAGGTATGAACTAAAACCCCTGTAGTTTTAAGGTAAAGGTAAAGGTACCCCTGCCTGTACGGGCCAGTCTTGACAGACTCTAGGGTTGTGCGCCCATCTCACTCAAAGAGGCCGGGGGCCAGCGCTGTCCGAAGACACTTCCGGGTCACGTGGCCAGCGTGACATCGCTGCTCTGGCGAGCCAGAGCCGCACACGGAAACGCCGTTTACCTTCCCGCTAGTAAGCGGTCCCTATTCATCTACTTGCACCCGGGAGTGCTTTCGAACTGCTAGGTTGGCAGGCGCTGGGACCGAACAACGGGAGCGCACCCCGCTGCGGGGATTCGAACCGCCGACCTTTCGATCGGCAAGCCCTAGGCACTGAGGCTTTAACCCACAGTGCCACCCGCGTCCCTCCTGTAGTTTTAGAACACGCATATAAGCAAGGGTGGAGGCAAAAGTAGATGGTGGTCATCACCCAGTTAGCAGTTGTGCTGTTCTTTGAAATAAGGTAGACAGCAGCTGCAAGGTGAAGTGATTTGGATCAGGACTGAAGCAGGAGCAAAAGGATTAAATCATTCACTGTTGCAGATCAAACTCACCCCTTCCATGGCTGCTATTTACTTTTCAAAAAACAATCATATGTCTACTTCCTGCTGAGACAGGAAGTCTGAGACAATGGTCTAGAAGGGATAGGTACATGCATGATGATATTGCATAATGGCGATTGGTGCTTTCCTTGATCCATTGATAAAATGTCTCTCTTGTGGATGATGTAGGATTTGCCCAGTTGCTACAGTCTCTATAGTATGAACGCCAGCGTTCTGCGTTTCAAGTACTTTTGACATTGCTGTGGTGCTTATCTCTCTGGTGGTTAAACAAAGATAACTCCTCAGCTTGCACCAAGCTAAGCAAATGGATTAGCTGCATCAAGGAATGAAACTGCAAGCCTGGAGAGATATATGAGTCCTGCCCAGACATGAGCCTCTTCAGCAGTTCTGGTGTGCTCACAAAGCTAAATAACAACAGTGATTCATAATAACAAGATATACGGTAGTCAATTCCTCATTTACGTTCTGAGGCACCGTGCGTTTAAGTTAAATCATGTATTGCGTGTCGAGGTCCCCAGGTCCACCCCAAATAACACAGAAATTTTTGTTTAAGATTTTTGGCATAATTTTGGCCACAACTTTATTAAAATACAAATTTGTGAGTGGTTGCGTAGGCATTGGTTGCGACTATCTGCCCCCACCATGGGGGACAGACTGACATTCCGCACGATGCGAAAGTCAGAATGGGGGAATACACTTGGGGGTTACGCGGAGCAGGGAACCTGCCCTCACCCCAAATGCAACCAGGAGCTTTTTGCTATGGCCCAAGCCCCCTTGACAGAGTCGACAAGCAATAGTTAGCTCCCAATTCCTTTAACGGAATCCCTTGCAGCAGCAGCATTAGAGGGGCAGGCACAGCCAATCCATGCCCCTCAACCAACCAAACCATAAACCAATGCCTAACCGCGAACCTTACAAGTTGTGACGATTTGCTACGCAGTAGGCAAAAACAAATGGCCCCAGCCAATCAGCCAGATGGACAAATTCCTACCAGGCCCCCGCTCCAAAGCAGACGACCCCATGACAGGCAATAGCAAGGTCAAAGCGAACAACCCTAATTCTAGGGAGGGAGTGACGGGCAATCCGATGCACTGGCGAAAAGAGGAAGCCCTAGCCTCGTGCAAGGAGTTTTAGTATTTCTGGCTGTCAATCAATAAATGGCAACATTAACTTCTTCCCAACAACAAGGGAAGCCCCAATCGCATCAGTGGTCAACAATCAATTAGCCCGCCTTCCAACTTTGGAGTGTCCTGAAGGCCCCCACCGCAACACGTGCTCTCCATGAAGGAGAACACGCTTATTGGGAACCCCATCGAAAAAGCCTGCAAACACCACAATCACTCCCTCCAAACCTCCTTGCTGAAATTCCAACTTTCCACAATGGTTGGTTGCAAGGGCTTCTGGGATTGCACTTGCAAAGGCTTGTGGGATTGCCCCTCTGTGCTCTTTTAGGGTTTTTTCTGCCCTTGGTCACTTCCAGGTTCACAGTTGCGCACAAATTGAATGTGCATTGCCTGTGCAGCATAAAACAATAGGATTTATTACATTTTTAAACAAACACAATTAAAATACAGGTTTTTTTTTTAAAATAAAAAAACCCCTCTGTTTAAAACTGAGAGGCCCCGAATGCGATGTGCAAGTTGTTTAAAAGGTCAAGAATGGCCAAAAACAAAATTAAAAACTCCACACCATTTGGGTGATACCAACTGAACTTCTCTGGCAAAACTATTCCATAATGTGATGTCACTAGGGAAAAGGTCCAGTCTCTTGTGGTTACCTGCTTTGCTTCATTTGGCAGGGGTTCTCAGAACAGGGCCTTTGATGAGGATCTTAAGGTTCAGGTAGGTGCACCTGAGCAAAGGATGCAGCAGCAGAAGGAGCCAGCCACTGAAGCCACACCACGCCTGGCTTTGTGCTCAATCTCCTTTCCCCCCTTGTTCTCAACATGGGGGGAGGGAGCAAAAGAGCTCAGCCTCTAGGAGTTGACACTCCTGGGTTAAGGAGGGTTATTTCCTTCCTTCCAACTCATTGAAAGGGTTGTTGTTGCTTGACTCCCAACAATTAGTGATCCAGCAGCCCCTTTAATTGTTTTTCATCTGACCATTGGAGGCTCAAGTTTGCTGTACAGTCAGAAAAAGTGGCTTCCCTGTCCCATGACCCACCACCTCCCAGGTTTCTGGCCAGTTCAACAAATACTTAAATTTCACGAGGTGATCCAGCAGTGTGAAGTGGGGGAGGATGTGTGGAAGAACGAGATCAAGCAATTTCAACACTAATGGAAATGAAATGTGCATGATTTATGTGGATAATGCCATTATATGATTTAGACACTAGGATGGCAGTTGGCTTAGTTGCATCTAGGTGGAACTGAGAATTTCCCGGTTTAAACTTCTCTGTCTTGTTTCAAAGAGGCAATAAAATCCCCAAGAGTTTTGTGCTCTAAACCTTCCGTGACAGAGTCTATATTTCATTTATTCCCTGAGGCTGCACTAGTCTCTGAACTCCGCAGGGAAGGCCAGCAGACTTAATTGGAAGAAAAAAAGCATTCCAGCCTGGTGACTTCTTAACATGGTGAAGATATATTTGTCCCATCCCTCCTCCTCAGAAATGTACAAAAGTGTACGTTTTGTACAATTTTCATGCACAAATTTGGAAGCATGCTATGTAGGGGGATTTTAGGTTCTGTTACTGGAGGTCAATAATAACAAGGCATGAACTAGTCCCCTTCCATTGAACTAGGATCTGGGAGACTAGGGTTCATATCCTACATAATCTGCTCTGCGTGCCTTTTGGCTCAACATGAAAAATGTATAAAATTAAGGTTTGAACTGGCATGTCTGCAATTTTCTGGGGGCTGCCTGGCTGGCATTGACCCATGACAGGGTCATTTCAGTGGTGGCCCCTTATTTGTGGAATGTCCTTCCTGGTGTGGTGCATCTGTCCATAGCTGTCAACATTTCCCTTTTTTAAAGGAAAATTGCCTTATTCTGAATAGGATTCCTTGCAAGAAAAGGGAAAAGTTGACAGCTATGCATCTGTCACCCTCTGACTTTCAGGAGAAATTTCATAACATTCCTGTTTACCCTGGCATTTGACAGCTGAAATATACTTTTCCTGGCAACACTGAGATCATTGTTTTCAGAATAACTGTTTTTAGGTGCTTTTTTTTAAAAAAAAAATATTGTTCATTTTTGATGCACTTGCCACATCCACAGTTTTCAGTTTATGCTTCCCCCCTTACAGTTCAATTACATGCACAAGCAGTTGCATGGACACAACCCCAAGCACAGAAGGAATCTTAAAGTTTACCTGCTGGGGGGCTTGGTTTAAGCCACTAACGCACCCGGAATCTTACAGCAGAAAACATCTGTATCATTACCAAAGCTTTTGGGCACCACTAAAATGATGAAATGTTTGCGTAATGCACACATGTCATCCTAACCCCACGTCCACAACACTCCTGTTTATTCAGTCTTCTGATTGTCCTAAAAGCTTGGAAGCACCCCAAACCATTTGGATGAGTTAGGGATGTAATCTTTGTGAATCTTTGATGTATCAGCTGCGTCGCATCTTAACAGCAATTTTGGCTTGCTTAAAAAAACACCCCACAACATAATGAGGATTGTTTAATCATACACCACCGATTTCCTATATCAGTGGCAATAAAATAAACTTTATAAAGCACTTTGGGTCCAGTTTGTTATCTTTCAAGCTTTAACTATGGATATTAGGCCTGAATCCATTCCCAATTACAGAATCTAAAACTAAGCTTGTTTTTATGAACTGAGTCACAGTACTTTTTTATTTGGCCCCTCAAATAAAAACACAGAAATATGCCAGGGCTAGTAAGAACCAGTCTGATTTTCATGCTCTAGGACCTTTTAATCAAGGCCCCAAACCTTGGAACAGAATAAAAGGAGGGAAATCTTAGGTATTGCCATATACTAATGAAACACCCACCAAATGGAAATTGAAATGTGTCCATTGCTGGCAAGACAGATGGATAAAAGCTGATAGTTGCCCACTTCTCTGTGCCCACATTCATTCTTCACCTTCTGCTTGCAGACTTGCCCCTTTCCTTAGTAGCAGATGTATTAGGTGCTGGGCATGCAAATAGGCCTGAGGAGAGTGGGGTTTAGAGTAATGGTTTTCTTTCTTTTTTCCAGAAATAATTTTTATTTGATTTCACAAGCGTAAGGTTATAACAATAGCAAGAACATATCCATATATAGAGATTTCTCTGACTCTCCAGGCTTCCCACCCTCCCTTCCGTGGGTCTTACTGTCAACATTTTCAACTGCATATTACCGGTATTTCATAATCCATATTTTGTATCTCTCCATATTGTCCATAGTGTTTGTTGCATTACAAGTGTTATTAGAATCCTGCTTTTTTTTTTTTTTTTCATCTGCTTACAGTGGTCTCCTAAATAAATTATAACATTTTCCCATTCTTTCTTGAAGTTTTTGTCTTCTTGGTTCCTGAGCTTTCCAGTCAGCTTTGCCATTTCAGCGTATTGCAACAGCTTGGCTTGTCATTCCTCTCTGGTTGGACTCTTGTCTTCTTTCCATCTCTGGGCTAGTAGTATCCGCGTGGCTGTTGTCGCATACATAAAATGTCTTTTCTGCTCCTTTGGGATGCCGGTACCAACAATAATAAAAAAAAAAGCTTCTGGTTGTTGTTGTTTTTAGCAAAGGTTATTTTAAACATTTTTTACCCAATTCATTATATATCATTTCCCAGAATGCTTTTATTACCTTACACGGCCACCAAAGAAGGTACCTTCTTTTTCTTTACATTTCCAGCAGTAATGGTTTTCTAGAGTAATGTCACAGTGCCTTTGATGGTTCTCTGAAGCAGAAGACAGCAATGATGCTTTCCTGTGAAGGAAGAAAGGCAGGCAAGTGAGGGGCTGGCTGGGGGCAGACTGAGCATGGTGGGCCACTGCTCCATTTGCTGCAATGCGCCTGCACCCACTGCTCAGTTCATAGGGACGCGGGTGGCGCTGTGGTCTAAACCACTGAGCCTCTTCGGCTTGCCGATCAGAAGGTTGGCGGTTTGAATCCCTGCGACGGGGTGAGCTCCCGTTGCTCTGTCCCAGCTCCTGCCACCCTAGCTGTTCAAAAGCACACCAGTGCAAGTAGATAAATAGGGACCACTGTGGTGGGAAGGTAAATGGCGTTTTCGTACACTCTGGCTTCCGTCAAGGTGTTCCATTGCGCCAGAAGCAGTTTAGTCATGCTGGCCACATGACCCAGAAAGCTGTCTGTGGATAAACGCTGGCTTCCTTGGCCTGAAAGCGAGATGAGCGCCATAACCCCATAGTCGCCTTTGACTGGACTTAACCATCCAGGGGTCCTTTACCTTTTTTACCTTTTACCTCAGTTCCTAAGCGAGGGGAGGGGAGGCCATATAGGCCTGGTACAGTGGTACCTCGGGTTACGCACTTAATTTGTTCCGGAGGTCCGTTCTGAACCTGAAACTGTTCTTAACCTGAAGCGCCACTTTAGCTAATGGGGCCTCCTGCTGCCGCTGCGACGCCGCTGCACAATTTCTGTTCTCATCCTGAAGCAAAGTTCTTAACCTGAGGTACTATTTCTGGGTTAGCGGAGTCTATAACCTGAAGCGTATGTAACCTGAAGCGTATGTAACCTGAGGTACCACTGTATTTATTTGTATATTAGCAATTTGTTGGTCTGGTCAGGACCTGAACACTTCTTACATGGAAGAGACCTATAGGTTTGCTGTTTGTTTTGACTAATACTTTCTTTGTAATGGAGCCATTTCCTAGGCGGATCTGTAAAATTACCATGCAGGCTCTATGTGTGCGGAGAAGGGACAATGTGACATATTACAGCTAGGCATTGCCAGAACAAACATTTGGCCAAGCCTATCGAGATGGGCAGGTATGAAAATAAACAAGAGTGTGCTGACCCTCTCTCTATTAGATAGCCTTCCTGGAAATTCTGAGCTACAGAAAAGGCCCGTGTGTTTCTGGGAATGAAGATGCAGCCTCCAGTGCAAAATTGCTCAGAGCTAAGGATGGAGAACAAATATGATTTGTTTCTCATTTAAAGATGGATCTACCTCATTTGCAATTCCTAAAACAGTGTGCAAACTGAAACACAGCCATCTTTTGACATTCACACTTCTCCAAATTTCGCAATGCAGCTTTCTAACCGTATAATGTGTACAAAAAGGCACATACCGGGGGGAATTGTGTGCAGAAACGCACATATTAGTGAAGATAAATTACAAGAATGCATTCTATTAGGGGAATGCTGCTTGCCAAAGGAAAAAGGAAAAAGTGCCTGCAAATATTGGGCATATTAGGAAAAATACGTGCTAAGTAAATACGCTAAATAAACTAAATAAATATGCACTAAAATTCTGATGAATTCTGATGTTGGAATGAAGTTATATGGCTTCAGTAGAAACGTTATAAGGATCTAAGTATAAATAGATTAATGGAATTTTAAAAGTAAAATAAGGTTAGAATGTGTTAAGATAATTATTTGACAGATAACAGAGGAAGATGGAAAGGAATTGCTGAAACATTTGACAGAAGTAGAATACAAAAAGGGAGGTGTGAGGAGGTCAGTGAAACAAGTGAATGAAAGACATTGAAAGTGTTTGAGTGTTTTAAATTGTATTGTTTGGTTATGTGTTTAGTGTTATGTAGTGCTTTTTCTTTTTTTTCTTTTATTGTATTGTATTGGCTTTTATTTTTCTGTTTTTGTTTTTGTGGTTTTGCAATGTTTAAATTGTGCAAAAAGCAATAAATATTATTTTTTAAAAAATAAAATAAAATTCTGATGAATTTCCTTGAGGCTTTTCCTCCACCTACACTGATTCATCTGCCTTGCCACTTTGTGGACACATTTCCATTGACATTTGGTGGGTGTTTCATTAGTATATGACCGTGTGTGTGTCTTAATTTGCAGAGGACAGTCTAAACAGAGGATCATCATTTGCAGAGACACATAGCCTGCTGGCTGCTGCTCTCGGAGGATGAGGACAGCCCTCTGTTTGAAGATGTTCCCTGAATGATCTGACTGGTCAAAGTCTAGATTAAATGTATTTTTTTTAAAAAAAAAGCAGTAGAAAGGAGAGCAGGTGAACTTTGAAGTTGCCCAACGACAGCAGCACTTGGAGAGCAGACTGAGCCAACTCACCTTACCTCTATCTTTATGGTGAGATGTATTATCTTTCTATCTAAATTATAACTGTTATTTTAAAACCTGCATTTGACATATACAGTGGCATGTGCAAATGTTATGGAAACCAATAGCCTTCTTATCTTACATTTTTTTAAACAACAACAACAACAACAACTTGCTGATGACATGAGCTGTTTGGCAGTGGAACAGACTAGGACCAGACAAATCTGTCCATTTCAGTTTCTCTCATTTCCCCATTTCCCCACCCTTAAACTCGGTGCCCCACATTTGCACATCAGCTTGCAATTAAAAGAAGAAGAAGAAAGAAAAATCCATCAACATTTTTGCGTGGATTTCTTCTAATTTACATGTTTTGTGTGCAGTTTTCCCTGATGCACATTTCTGCAAAGCAATTTCCCTTAATATAATGGGTTTGTTTTGGGGTGGTTTTTTTTTGTATATTGCCTTCCCCAATATATGTTTTTGGTATGCATTTGCTCGGCTAGAGAACTACATTGCAAAATTCAGAAGGATGGCTGTGTTTCATTTTGTGTATTGTTTCAGAAAACGGGGATCAAGTAGATTCACTTTTAAAAGATGAATTGGATTGAATTTCCTCCCCATGCCTCAAACACAGTGACTTGGAAGGTGGTAGACTCTCCTTCATCGGAGATTTTTAAGCAAAGAGAGGCTGGCTCCCTGCCATGGGTGTTTAAAAGCAGATTTCCTCCATTGGCCAGGGGTCGAATGAGATGGCCTATGCTATGAAGGACCTCCCATTTCTATGATTCCAAGTTATGTGCTGTCACTGCTGCTACAAAAAAAGAAGACGACATGAACTTCAAAGACCCACAGGGATGCTGTTATTGATGTTTCCAATGCCTTGTTGTTGTTGTTTTAATTAAACCCTACCATAAATCTTAGCTCTTAGGAAAATCTCTATGCTAAAGTTCCACTTTGGGAACAGGAAAAAAGAGGTCAGAGGAAGTTGAGAGCCTTTGTGCTAAGTTTTTCCCTTCCTTAAATGAAATAGATGGCTTTCATAATAGTGAGAGACTCTCCTGCGGAACAGAATCGTAGCTGCATACCACTGGCAAATTACCACCGTTCCAGAGTAAAGGGACTATTAAGATACTCTGGTTTCACCTCAGATCATATAAATCTTTCGCCTTTAACTATTAAGGTTTAACACCTGACATTTAAAAAAATACCATACTTACCAACTTATTGGATTATTTGCCGTTTGAAACAGGGCTTTGCAGACACTGGCGCTGGAAGATATTGGCCACTTAAAATGCAAAGTGTCATTCATGGAGGTTGACCAGCCATATCGAGTGATTTGGCCAGAGCGACAAGCTGACTCACATCTGCTAAGCTGTGCCAAAAGCTATAACTGTAAAATCTATAATGGACTATGGCTCTTCATCAATTATCATGCTGCAAAAGAACAACAACAGCAATGAAAAGAAAACTTGCCTAGGAAGATAAATCCAGACTAAAACAAATGCAAATAAATGACATAAGGGGGGGCACATGCTGGATGGCTTCCATCTTTCTCTTTTTATATATATACATTTTTATTGGGGGTTTTTGCATATCATTTCCAACAATCATTTAACATACCGTATTTTTCGCTGTATAGGACGCACTTTTTCCCCCTCCAAAAATGAAGGGAAATGTGTGTGCATCCTATAGAGCGAATGCAGGCTGCGCAGCTAAGCCCAAAGCCAGAACAGGGAGACAGAGCACTGCGGAGGGCTCCGTCTCGCTCTTCTAGCTTGCGGATGGCTGCGCAAAGCTATCCGTGAAGCCTTTGGAGCTCAGCGGGACCTTGCGCTGCGTTCCAAAGGCTTCAGGGATCTTTGAGGTTGGAGGTGGGGGAAAGCAGCGCTTCCCCCCACCGCCAGCCCCAAAGAGCAGGTCGAAAGGAACCTGAAGCCTCTGGAGCCCAGCAGGAACTCCCCCCAGTGCTCCAGAGGCTTTGGGTTGCCTTCACTGAAGCCTGGAGAGTGAGAGGGGTCAGTGCGCACCGACCCCTCTCGCTCTCCAGGCTTCCAAGGTAGATGCCTGAAGTCCCCAGAGCGCAGTGGGAACTCCCACTGCGCTCCGGAGGCTTTGGGTGAATGCACCTTGAACGCACCTTGTTTTAGAGTGGGAGAACAAGGGGAAAAATTTTCCCCTGTTCTCCCCCTCCTATGGTACAGTGGGTCCTATAGAGTGAAAAATACGGTAACGTCTTATCTTATACAATATTTTAGACTTCCATCAACTACCTCTGATGATTTTCCGTTCTTTATCACTTATTCTGCATTCCTTAATTTCTCTATTACTCTTAATTATCATTAACTAATAGTCTTTCTTGTAACATTTCAAATAGTCCTCCTTACAGAACTTCTTGCAGTCCTACCAGCGTAATCTGTTCATTACAATTGCTTTTCAAATAATTCATATATTTACTCCAGTCTTCTCAGAATCTCTGGTCCCGCAGGTTTCGAATCCTTCCTGTTAATTGATCTAATTCTGCATAGTCCATGGCTTCCATCTTTCTCGAGAGGCAATGGAGTGCGCCTCTGTGGGTGAAGTCTAACTGCTGTGTTAGCAGCACCAAAGTGACCTCTCTGGGGCGCAAGCCTGGGCTGCCTAGATGACAAGACCACTTTCTCGGCCTCGCTGAAGGAAAGCAGAGCAATATATTTGGCACCAGTTTGGCTGCAAGAGTTGCTGGAAGGTAGTGTACAAGGCACTATCCAACTGTCTTAGAGACTCCACTCATTTGTGTAGGCTTTAGTAAAGGTAAAGGGACCCCTGACCATTAGGTCCAGTCGTGACCAACTCTGGGGTTGCGACGCTCATCTAGCTTTACTGGCCAAGGGAGCCGGCATACAGCTTCCGGGTCATGTGGCCAGCATGACTAAGCCACTTCTGGTGAACCAGAGCAGCACATGGAAACGACGTTTACCTTCCTGCCGGAGCGGTACTGTCAGGGGTTCAGGAGAAGAGTCACAGGAGAGGGAGGAAACGGAGAGCGAGGGGGAGGAGTCTGAAGGAAATGTCAGCGACGACAGTAGTCCGAGGTCTCTGAGTCTCTCCAGTGACTCGGAGGATTCACAGAAAGGGGCCCCCATGGTCAGGGCAAGGGGAGTGCCCAGGGGGACACCTCGGGAAGAAGGGGCCAGAGGGGACTCAGAGAGTAGCAGCTGGAAATCCGGACCAGCGTCCCCCCCAGAGGGCAGTAGGGGGGAGGAGTCCAAGGCATCGGGATCAGGGAGCGCGCAGGCAGAGGGAGAACGTGAGGGAGGAGTGACCACACCCTCGTCAGGGAGCGAGGAAACGGTCATCAGGAAAGTTAAACGCGCGCGCGCGCCAAGTTCAAATGTACAGGAGGGCGGCAAGGTGGGCAGCCCGGGTAGGGAGCCAGGTCCTAAAGCCCGACGAAGAGAGGGGGAGGAGTCAGACGGGTCAACGTCTGCGTCAGAAGAGTCCAGGAGAGAAGAGACCCAGGGGGGTAGTAAGACCCAGAGGAAGAGAGAGAGAAGGAAGAGGTGGAGTAAGATTAGAGTCTTAAACTGGTGCACAGGGGGTGGGGACTCAGACAGAGCTTCGCCGGTCTAAAGTCCAGACGTAGAGCTGGGACGCTGAGACTTGGAAATGGAGACTATTCTTCAATAAAGACTTTGATACTGTACTACCGGCTAGCGTTGGTCCTTGGTGAGCTGGGACCCGGAGCCAGCTCTGACAGTAAGCTCTGTCTCCTTTTAAAAGTTTTGGCACCAAGAACCTCGCCACGTGAGTCGACGCAGCGAGGGCAGAGGAAGGGTGCTTCCAGAGCTCACAAAACTCAGGCAAGATGACGACGGAAGAGCAGATATCAGCCCTGCAAGCAGCTGTGACGCAACTCAGCACGGAGGTAATTGCATCCAGAAAAAGAGAGGAGGAAATGAGTAACGCCTGCCGGGACCTCCAAGTAAGGTTGGACGTGCTTTCTAAACAGGGGCCACCTGGATCCAAAGCAGAGGGCATTGGCTTGGGAAAGAGGGGAGGCAGCCTCGTATCTCATTTTGACGGGAGTTTACAGCAGTACCCCAACTTCAGAGCAGACCTGCTGTTTGCGCTGGATCTGCTTGACAAAGACTTTAGAGATGAAAGAGAGAAAGTGGGGTTTATCCTATCCCATTTGCATGGGGAAGCCAAAACGTGGCTGAGAAATTTATGGAGGGATAATGATCCGGCGCTCCAGGATGCGAAGGCTTTCATTAAAGCAATGGATTCGTGTTTTTTATCAAAGATAGACATCGATATTGCCAGGAGAGACATACATGGACTTAAACAGGGCAAAGCCAGCGTGCGGCAGTACCATACACGCTTTTTCGGACTGGTCCATGCACTGGGATGGGACAAAGCTTCTGCGCCAGTGAGAGACCTCTTTTGGGAGGGCTTGAATACAGAGGTAAAAGCAGAGATTGGAAGGGGGGAGAGGCCAAGGAGCACCCAGGAAGTAGTCCAGAGGGCTCTGGAGATCGGGGTGCATCTGGAGGAACGTCCTTGCAGCAGAGAAGAAGGACGTTGGGGAAGGGCACCAGCCAGAGCACCTCCCTTCTATCCCAAAGAAGCAGCGCGTGCGCAATCCACACCCTCGCAGGGAGGGGGAGAGGAACCGATGGAGATCGGAGGTGCCAGGGCTCAGTCAGCTACCAGAGCCCTAACGCCGGGAGCAGTCAAAACGAAGCCTCCTAGAGGGAACAGGAAGTGCTACATCTGCGACAGTGCTCAACACATGGCGAAAGAGTGTCCCCAGAGGCTCCACAAGCACACTGCAGCCTCGGCGACAGTCAAAGAAGCACCTCAACTGAGAACACAGCAACAGTTAAACGACAGAGTCTGGCTGGAGGAAGAGGCACTGGGGTCCAGTCAGACAAGTCAATGAAGCAATCCCCAGCACTTTTGCAGCCCACAGACCCCCTCCCACCCAAACCAGTGGTGCAGCTTACAGCGTCTCTCCAACTGCCCAACGGAAGCACTCTGGAAGTGCCGATCACCATTGACTCCGGCAGCAACGCCGACTTTATAGGACTGGATTTTATTCAGCAGCACAATATACCACTGCTACCAGCCACGCTGCCCCTGAAGGTTGTCACGGTGGATGGCAGAGACTTGTTAGGGGGGCAGGTGGTGCAACAAACGCAGCCACTGGTGATGCGGATTGGAAATCACCAAGAGGTCATCAGCTTCAACGTCACCAAACTGTCGGGCACGCCGGTGGTCTTGGGCATGAGTTGGCTGCACAGGCACAGTCCAGCATTGGCGTGGTACCAGCGCCAACTGACCTTCGGTTCCTCCTATTGCGCGGAACATTGCATTCTTCCTAGCCCGGAAGAAGGAGGGGAAGACACGCAGCTACAACTAAGCACGCTGCAAGCAGTGCCAATCAAGTACGCAGCGTTTTTGGAGGTTTTCTGCGAGAAGGAAGCAGACAAGCTGCCTCCCCACAGGCCCTATGACTGCCAGATTGACCTCCTACCAGGGGCGACGCTGCCAGCTGGGAAATTGTATTCCATGTCTGAAGACGAGCTGCAGAAGCTCAAGGAGTTCATAGACCTCAACTTGAAGCGCGGTTTCATCCGGGAGTCGAAAGCAGCAGGGGGCAGTCCTGTATTCTTTGTGAAGAAAAAGGACACGCCCCAAAAGAGGCTTGTAGTGGATTTCAGGCTCTTAAATTCAAAGACCAAGCCCACAGCCTTTCCTATGCCCAAAATAGATGACCTGCTTCCAACGGTGAGGAAAGGACGCGTTTTTACAAAGTTGGATCTGCGAGGGGCGTACAACCTGATTCGCATACGGGAGGGGGACGAGTGGAAGACTGCCATGTTCACGCCCCTGGGCACATATGAATAGAGAGTTATGCCCTTCGGTTTACAAAATGGCGCCCACTGTTTTCAAGCCTTCATGCATCACGTCCTGGCGGGTCTCCTCTACAAGAAATGCGTCTGCTTCTTGGACGACATCCTGATATTCTCGGAATCTGAGGAGACCCACGAGGGGGACGTCAAGGAGGTTCTGCAGCGACTGCAGGAGCATCGGCTATACGCCAAGCTGGAGAAGTGCCAGTTCGACAGGAAGGAGGTGGATTTCCTGGGCTACAAGCTGTCGGACAAGGGGCTCGCCATGGACAGCGCCAAGGTTCGCGCAGTGTTGGACTGGAAGAGCCCGCGCAATCGGAAGGAGGTCCAGCGGTTTGTGGGGTTCGCCAACTTTTACCGCAAGTTCATCAAGGGGTTCGCAATGCAGACAGCGGCCATTACCGACACGCTCAGCTCCAAGAAGAAGAAGTTCATCTGGACGGAGCAAGCGGAGCAGTCCTTCCAGAACCTTAAGCGTCTCTTCTCGTCCGAAGGGCAGCTATTGCATGTGAATCCCGGCAAACCGCTGAGAGTTGAGACGGACGCCTCAGACAGAGCCGTGGGCGCCGTAATGTTGCAGGAGGACCCGCATGGGGACTGGAGACCGTGTGCCTTCTACTCTAGGAAGCTCAGCAAGTCAGAGCAGAACTACACCATCTGGGACAGGGAGTTGCTGGCCATTCATGCAGCATTCAAGGCGTGGCGGCACTTCCTCATCGGGGCCAAACACACAGTGCAGGTTCGCACGGATCATAAGAACCTAGAGTACTGGCGCACGGCAAGGTTCCTGAACCAGCGGCACATCAGATGGGCGGAGTTCTTTGCAGATTTCGACTTCAGGATAGAATACATCCCAGGCGACAACAACATCATGGCAGATGCACTGTCCAGAAAGCCGCAATACCTCGAAGAAGCGGCACCAGCAGCAGCCAAGCACATTTTCACCCCGTGGACCTGGAGGCGGTCCGTCGAGCACTGCAGGAGGACTCCTTCGCACTAGCCAAGATGGAGGAGGTGCGCAAGGGAACGGTGAAAGACAACGAGTTCCAAATACGGGACGGATTGCTCATCCGCAGAGGAGCACTCTATGTACCGGGAGACGAACTCCGTGCGAAAGTACTGCTGCACTTGCACGACGCGCCAACCGCCGGGCACTTTGGCAAAGAGAAGACGGCAGAACTCGTTGCCAGAGATTTCTGGTGGCCCAAGATGAGGGGGGAAGTCGCGGAGTACGTCTCGAGGTGCGACACCTGCCAAAGGGCCAAGTCAGTGCACAAGCCTCCGGCAGGACTGCTCGAACCGCTACAGACCCCGAGCGAACCGTGGGAGAGGGTGGCCCTGGACTTTGTCACGGATTTACCCAGCTCAAGGGGTAAAACGGCAGTGCTAGTGGTGGTGGACATGTTCACTAAAATGGCCCACTTCATTCCATGCGCGAAGGTGGCCACGGCAGAACAGACCGCCAAAATGTTCATAGACCACGTCTTCAGGGTGCACGGGCTGCCACGGGCTATCTTGTCCGACAGGGGGCGCCAGTTCATTTCGAGCTTCTGGCAGAAGCTGATGGGTTTCCTGAACGTCAAGATCAACCTAGCGTCGGCGAGACACCCGCAGACCAACGGACAAGCGGAGCGCGTCAACGCCATCATGCAGCAGTACCTGAGATGCTATGCAAATCAACAGCCGACGACATGGGTGGACTACCTGCCGCTCGCTGAGTTCGCTTACAACAACACGAAGCACGTGTCCACAGGGGTGACGCCGTTCTTCGCCAACAACGGGAGGCATCCCAGAACCTTCCCGGGGTTAGAGAGACTGGGGGAGGGGGAACCACAGACAGCAGAAGTCTTGGCGGCAGAATTGCAGGAAGTTCACGAGCAGCTTAGGAGGCAGTTAGAGCTTGCAAAGCACGCATACAAACTGCAGGCTGACAAGCACAGGAGGGTTGGGGAAGACATACAGGTGGGAGACTGGGTGTGGTTAGCGGCCCACGCAGTGCCGACCAGATCCTTAGCTAAGAAGAAACTCGGACATAAGCAGCTAGGACCTTACCTAGTTGAGGCACAGATCAATCCGGTGGCCTTCCGGTTGACACTTCCGGAGGGATCCAGAATGCACCCAGTATTCCATAGGTCGGTGCTCACGCCCTACAAAGCACCTCACCGATTTCAGGCGCAGGGCACGGCACCAGACCAGTATAGGGAGACCCCCCCGAGGAGGGAGTCGCCAAGAAGGGAACCCATCAACCAGGTCACAGAGATTTTGGACTCGAGATGGGGGGAAGAGGGAGTAGAATATTTTCTCGCAAGGGAAGGTACCCCGGCCAGCGCCAACAGTTGGGTGCCGGACTATGCCCTGGACGAGCCTCTCCTCAAAGAGGAGTTTCATGCCTTGTTCCCACACAGGCCCATGCCAGCCGAGTATTTCGAAGACTGGCTTTTCACACCCACGCTTTCTACCAGCACATTCCAGGGATTCACCTCGGACGAAGAACCAGCATTAGAAACACGTTCACCGGAGGGTTCGCCCTCGGGGTTTGCCTCAGATCGCTCGTTTTGGTGGGACAATCGAGGAGAGGAGAGGTGGCTGAGGGGCCCTTGGCAGGCAACGGACCCAGAGGGGAACGAGGGTGTGACGGACATGGACGTGATGGGGGAGGACGTTGGGTTCGAGCATGGCGGCACGGAGATGGAAGCAGAGGAGAACGAGGTGGCCGGAGACACGGAGGACGAGCCGGATTTATCTCACTGGATGCACGCCACGGGGGACGAACTGTATCCACCATTCACCCCCACAACGACGGAGCACCCAGCACCCCCGCCGGAGGAAGGGGAGGGGGGAAGGGGGGGCTTTGAGGGGGGGATGGATGTCAGGGGTTCAGGAGAAGAGTCACAGGAGAGGGAGGAAACGGAGAGCGAGGGGGAGGAGTCTGAAGGAAATGTCAGCGACGACAGTAGTCCGAGGTCTCTGAGTCTCTCCAGTGACTCGGAGGATTCACAGAAAGGGGCCCCCATGGTCAGGGCAAGGGGAGTGCCCAGGGGGACACCTCGGGAAGAAGGGGCCAGAGGGGACTCAGAGAGTAGCAGCTGGAAATCCGGACCAGCGTCCCCCCCAGAGGGCAGTAGGGGGGAGGAGTCCAAGGCATCGGGATCAGGGAGCGCGCAGGCAGAGGGAGAACGTGAGGGAGGAGTGACCACACCCTCGTCAGGGAGCGAGGAAACGGTCATCAGGAAAGTTAAACGCACGCGCGCGCCAAGTTCAAATGTACAGGAGGGCGGCAAGGTGGGCAGCCCGGGTAGGGAGCCAGGTCCTAAAGCCCGACGAAGAGAGGGGGAGGAGTCAGACGGGTCAACGTCTGCGTCAGAAGAGTCCAGGAGAGAAGAGACCCAGGGGGGTAGTAAGACCCAGAGGAAGAGAGAGAGAAGGAAGAGGTGGAGTAAGATTAGAGTCTTAAACTGGTGCACAGGGGGTGGGGACTCAGACAGAGCTTCGCCGGTCTAAAGTCCAGACGTAGAGCTGGGACGCTGAGACTTGGAAATGGAGACTATTCTTCAATAAAGACTTTGATACTGTACTACCGGCTAGCGTTGGTCCTTGGTGAGCTGGGACCCGGAGCCAGCTCTGACAGGTACCTATTTATCTACTTGCACGTTGACGTGCTTTTGAACTGCTAGGTTGGCAGGAGCAGGGACCGAGCAACGGGAGCTCACCCTGTCACGGGGATTCGAACCACCGATCTTCTGATCGGCAAGTCCTAGGCTCTGTGGTTTAACCCACAGCGCCACCCGCGTCCCATAAACACTAAATCATAAACAATAAATAAAGCACATCAAAAGGGACACAACCAAACGGAAAACAATTCCCACATAAATCCTAAAATCTAAAACTAAAAATTACAAACTTAATATCAATAACAATTTAAAATGACATTGATAATAAACAAAAACAATTTGAAAAAGGAGCCATCTCTGTGGAGCAGCAACAGCAGCCCTCTAGGCTCCGCCCCAAGCCAGGTGGAGAGAGGCAGGGCGGTGCCTTCTTTGTGTTATTTATGCAGATGCACCATTTGATTTTTCAGCGGCTGCTGCAAAATTTTGCTTCTTTCAGTGCAGTAGAATGTGCTATTGCTTACATAGGTCTGCACTCATGGAGAGAGCTCCATATGGCTCTTTATGGCAGCAGGCAAGTGGGGTTTTCTCAAGTCCTGGCTCTGTGCATTTTTGTGGCAATGTAATGGTTTTACACTCCGCCGAGGCCTGTTCCCTTGTTTACTCGATTCATCCCCTCTCCCTGCAAACATACCAACCCCATAGCAATGAAGGATAAAGAGAGTATGAATGCATTGACCACTGGGGGCTTCAAAAACTTGTTTCCAAACAGCTGCTTGTCAGATGTTTGTCAGACAACTTGGATATGGGCTTTTTTACCTGCTCTTTTCACTTTGCTTTCCTCTGTTGAGCAATCTGGTAGTTTCACAGTTGCCCCCACGTTATTTGAAGGCAAGTCAGAATGCTAGAATGCTAGATGGTCAATCGATCCCTCCATCTTCGCCAACACCTTGTCAGACGTTTGATGGCTATTTAGTATGTGACATGGAGCAAAATCAGTTTTAAGAATCTCTTTGCTCAATCACTGTTGATCTTAATAGAGTGCATATATGACTCAGTTGCCATGATGTGTGTTGGACTCAGTCATGCTCTCTCAGAGGTCCAGCAAGGCCTCTAGTCATAATAAAGATTTTAAAAATGTTGGCACACAAAAACAAAAATTGCTTTTAAGCTCATTGGACCATAAATGTCACACACACACACACACACAGACACACACACACACACACAGAGAGAGAGAGAGAGAGAGAGAGAGAGAGAGAGAGAGCGCTAGTGAACTGTTTGTTGAAATAATCAGCTGATCTGGGAGAATGTTCATAGAATTGTAAAGCTGTGTTCATCATGGTCTGATGTTGTGCCATCAGCACCAATATATGTTTTATTGTATTTAGGAAAATGTTTAACTCTTTACTATGACAAAATCTATATCAATTAACAAAAAACAATACCAAATCAGATCTCGCATTAGCTACAATTTGCCGCCATAAGGTCAGTGTGTGTGTGTGTGTGTGTTTGTGTGTGTGAGAGAGAGACATTTTTGGTCCAATGAGCTTAAAAGCAAGTTGTGAAACACATCAAATGCCAAATACTCTGAATGAACCCTCAGCAAATACTGCGTATAATCTAACTTCCGTTTAAGCTTTGTGCAAGCAAACCAGCATGAATAGGTCATTTGGAGCAGCCCTGATAACAGTGGCTGGTGCCTACTAGGACTGATAGAGTAGAGGGCAGGAAGATCAACATTCGAAGCCAGGGATAATGGAAGTAAAAGCCATCGAATTTTAGTTTTGTCCCCCTCCCACTCCCTGCTGCGTTCTACAAGGGCAACACAGAGACCACCCTTTGGTCTGGTTGTAAGTTAGAAGGTTGGCAGATGAGGACTAGCTGAGACATCTGAAGGCAGCCCTGTTTAGGGAAGTTTTTAATGTTTGATGTTTTATTGTGCTTTAAATTCTGTTGGGAGCCACCCAGAGTGGCTGGGGAAACCCAGCCAGATGGGCGGGGTATAAATAATAAAACTATTATTATTATTATTATTATTAGCTGAAGGCAAAGTGAGGTTGGTGGGGCACTGCCTTAATTGACCAGGCACCTCTGTGACGCTGTGGTAAGAATGTGGCCGACATGACGAGACGTTACCTGGCAGGAGAGCTGCTGTGGCTGGACATGAGGTGCATCCCAGCCGAGGAGGGTGGGAGGCAGCGCTGCCACACACTCACCTTCTCCCCTCCCCCAGGTCAGGCACGAGCACCACAACCAAGGCGCAGCTCCTTCTTGCGTGGAGCCAGGCTCCGATGAAGGAACCTGCTGTGGAAGCACCTGTTTGCACCCCCTCACAAAATTGCAGCCGGAGCCACAGACCCCTCCATGCTACACCTTTGTTGAGCACACTGTTTTACGGAAGTGAGTTGTGGGCAATTTCCAACCACTAGAAGCCACGCCTCGACACCTTCCTCTTGTGCTGCGATAGGAAGATTTTGAGCACCACGTGGAGGAAGAGATTCTCAAGTGAAGGTGTCCTCCCAAGCCCACATCCCCAGCGCGTTCTCACTCCTGTCTCAGCGACAACCATGTTTCCTTGGTTCTATCCACAGAATGGAAGATGGCAGAGAAGTTCAGGGAGCTGGCTTCAGCTACCAGGCCAATTGGCAGACCAACTCTATGTTACAATTGTTGTTTAGTCGTTTAGTCATGTCCGACTCTTCGTGACCCCATGGACCAGCGCACGCCAGGCACTCCTGTCTTCCACTGCCTCCCGCAGTTTGGTCAAACTCATGCTGGTAGCTTCGAGAACACTATCCAACCATCTCGTTCTCTGTCATCCCCTTCTCCTTGTGCCCTCAATGGTGGACACACAATGGTGCATCTTCAGCATCACACCAGATGCCTTCATCTTCACCAGCTGCAACACAACACGTCTCTCCTGTACCAGTCTCTACTGTCATAGCAATAGAGGTTCACCCCCAAAGGTGCATTCCTGCATTCTTCTGAGACAGAGAAACACCAACAACCATTTCTTTTTCCTCTTGGTTTTGATGTATCTGTGTGGGGATTTTAGTCTGTTAGTAAGTTGCTTTGGGTTACGCTGGGTAAGATAAAGAGAATTATTAAATAATAATAATAATAATAATAATAATAATAATAATAATGGCATGGTGAGGAATTTTTGGGTTACACTAGGTAAGATAAAGAGACTAACAGATTTTAATAATAATAATAATAATAATAATAATAATAATAATAATAATAATAATGGCATGGTGAGGAATATTTCACTATTTTTGCTGAAACTAGTCTCTCCCCTTCTTCCTTCAAACCTCCTCTGACAGTCCCTCTTGAGAGCATGGGCCTGCCTACAAATGTCCCTTTAAAAGGATGGCTTTAAATGAAATTCTGTGGCAGCTGCGGCCCCGTAATTTTCAAAATGCTGCTCTTGCTTTGCACAACGAAACGCTGCAACGAAACTTTTGTCTCTGAATTGTTTTCAGTCATCTTTCCTGGGACACTTTGATCCTCAGTTGTAAGCGTAGCTACTTCGCTAGGCCAGGATGATCGTTGCTAGGCAACATAATACTTTAGGCTAGAGTTGTGTGTTTTTTTAGTTTTCTTGTTTAGCAAGGCCCATCTGAGGAAAACATGATTTTTTTAAAAAAATAAATAAATAAATTTAAAAATCACCACTTTGGGGCAGCAGTCGGACTGCGCTCTGCTTGGGAGCAAGCCCCATTGAACACAGGGAGGTTTTCTTCTGAGCAGATATGTGCAGGATTGTGTTGTTAATGAGTTAATAAAGTAAAATTCGGCCTGTGGAGCTTGAAAGGCATGGAATGAAAGGGAACACTGAAGATGGTTCACCGACGAACAGCTGTAGCAGGCATCAAGAGGTTGGGAGCACAGTGACATTAAACCACTTCGAAAAACACAATAATCTTTGAGGCATTTTGAAGGGCTTTTTCCAGGGATCTGGAAGCAAGATGCTGTGTACAGCTTTAGAAGAGCTAGAACATTAAAAAAGTAAGGAAAGCCTCTTGGATCAGGCCAATGGGCCATCTCAGCCAGCATCCTCAGCGGATTGGATAAGGGGCAGGTGTTTCTTTCTGCAAGTGCTTGCAGGCAACAATTTATACCATCCAAGGCAAGAGCCTGGATGGGTTGGAGAGTGTGGCCGGAAAAGTCTTAACTTACTGAAAAGCTACAGAGCCGCCACAAACTGGGGCCCTTTTTTTGTATGAGAGATGGGTCTGTGAGCTGTGAAAAACAGAGCAGGAACTGCTGCTAACAGTTGTTGAATCTCTTTGAATGCCTTCGGTTTGTTCTTACCTAGGCATTTGATTGGATTTGACAGAATTTGCTGTTTATTGGAGCTGGTCATAGGGCTTTTGTTTATAGCAAACTTGGCCCTCCAGCTGTTTTGGGACTACAACTCCCATCATCCCTAGCTAACAGGACAGATTTCAAGGGCTATCCAAGTGCTAGCTGCAGATTTGTTGTTGTTGTTGTTGTTGTTATTATTATTATTGGACGCGGGTGGCGCTGTGGGTTAAAGCCTCAGTGCCTAGGGCTTGCTGATCGAAAGGTCAGCGGTTCGAATCCCCACGGCGGGGTGCGCTCCCGCTGTTCGGTCCCAGCGCCTGCCAACCTAGCAGTTCGAAAGCACCCCTGGGTGCAAGTAGATAAATAGGGACCGCTTACCAGCGGGAAGGTAAACGGCGTTTCCGTGTGCGGCTCTGGCTTGCCAGAGCAGCGATGTCACGCTGGCCACGTGACCCAGAAGTGTCTTCGGACAGCGCTGGCCCTTGGCCTCTTTGAGTGAGATGGGCGCACAACCCTAGAGTCTGTCAAGACTGGCCCGTACGGGCAGGGGTACCTTTACCTTTATTATTATTATTATTATTATTATTATTATTATTATTATCTATACTGTGGTACCTCGGGTTACAAACGCTTCAGGTTACAGATTCCGCTAACCCAGAAATAGTACCTCAGGTTAGAACTTTACCTCAGGATGAGAACAGAAATGGCACGGCGGCGGCAGCAGGAGGCCCCATTAGCTAAAGTGGTACCTCTCGTTAAGAACTGTTTCAGGTTAAGAATGGACCTCCAGGACGAATTAAGTTCTTAACCCGAGATACCACTGTAATATAATATATCAAAAAAAGATACTCAAAGTGACTTACGAGAATTTAGACTGAAAAGCCCTTGGAACAGAGGAGTGTTCTCTGTAAACTAGGACACCTCCTAGAAATGGCTCCAGAAATGGTCCCAGAATGCTGAGTTCTGTTAAGGGAGAGTATGGAAAGCCTGACAAGAGGAGGAGTGGAATAGAGTATCCTGGGAAAGGCCATGGCTGGCTGGAGCTGTGGACAAAACCACTCCATTGCAGGCTCCTCTGGATGCTCCTTTGTGGCAAGTTTGCTTCACACTGTGACCTAATAATTGCAGCAAATAAATACTGCCTACCTGCCTGATATCCTGGGCATTCTGCCCCTAGAAGAAAAACCATGAACTGCACAATTTACACATTAAATCAGTAGGACTTTGCCTGGATTGTGACCCAGAAATGCAAGTAAATCCTGAGACGCTGGTGCTGGGCATCCCAAGTCATAGGTGCTAACTCTCTGGGGTCCATGAAGGGGCTGGACACCCACAAATTTTGCTGCATGGCACCCACAGCTTCAAGCTCTCAAGGTTATTCAGGTGCTTTGTCCCGGACCTTAGGCAAGTCAATCAAAATATCATGTTTTCTTGGCATTTTTTGTTTTAAAAAGTTCAACAACTTCTGGGATGTCCTGGCAACCCTAGTATTGCATTATTTTGTGGCAGGAGGCCGAGAGCCATGTATTAGCTTTCTCCTTATTTATTCTGCCACATCTTGACATAAATTGTGGCTGCAGACAGACAGTTTTGCAGAGCTGGAATAGGACTCAGCCAAAGTTTCTGCAAGGACAAGGTTTGGACGCAAACTCCCCTCCTACGCAGCTCACATTCCTTCTGAAGATGATGTTATATCAGAGCAAAGGCCTCTCAAAAGACAGCCAGCCTCTGCAAAGCCTGTAAGCAGAATCACTCACCCTCCCCACTTGGGATTCCTAGAAATTAGTATTCAGAGGCATACGGCCTCCAGCCAGGGAAATAGAGCAAAGACACTGTGGTGAGCTGCCATTGATAGTCTTCTCCTTCATGAATGCAAGAGCTCCAAATCAAATTTAACTGAGCAGCTTGAATTTCCCGGAATGTGACTGAATCCCACCCCAGATTAATGACACTCTTGCTGATCAGCGGTTCGATCCCTGCGATGGGGTGAGCTCACGTTGGTCAGTCCCTGCTCCTGCCAAGCTAGCAGTTCAAAAGCACATCAAAGTTCAAGTAGATAAATAGGTACCACTCCGGTGGGAAGGTAAACAGCATTTCCGTGCGCTGCTCTGGTTCGCCAGAAGTGGCTTAGTCATGCTGGCCACATGACCCGGAAGCTGTACGCCGGCACCCTTGGCCAATAAAGCAAGATGAGCGCCACAACCCCAGAGTTGGTCACTACTGGACCTAACGGTCAGGGGTCCCTTTACCTTTACCTTTAGTCTTGGTGGCTTGCAATGCTTGCCTCAGATATGCCCCTCAAGTTTAGGTTATAATCTGAACTCCCGAAGAGGTTGACTCCTCCTTCCTTGGCCCCTTCCTGCCCACCCTCCTGCCTCCACCCTCTCCTTCTCCCTACCTACCCGCTTTCTTCCATTGCTGAAGAGGTGGTGGTGGAAGTGCAGATGGGAACAAAGGAGAAAAGCCTCCTCCCTGTACCTGGGTAATTCTCATGGGCATGGGAGGAGTGAACATTTGAGTGCCATTTCTCAAATAGTAAGCCAGGAAGTCAGGCCAGAGGGAGGGAAGGGGTTATGAGACATATTGAGGAGTGAGTTGACCTTCTGGCATTCCTGATGACATCACTAAGTTTGGAATCGGAGTAAACCAAGCTGCATTTTTACCTGCATTTTAAAAAATTAATAATAATGACAATACAGTGGTACCTCAGGTTACATACGCTTCAGGTTACATATGCTTCAGGTTACAGACTCCGCTAACCCAGAAACAGTGCTTCAGGTTAAGAACTTTGCTTCAGAATGAGAACAGAAATCGTGCTCCAGCGACGCGGCGGCAGCAGGAGGCCCCATTAGCTAAAGTGGTGCTTCAGGTTAAGAACAGTTTCAGGTTAAGAATGGACCTCCGGAACGAATTAAGTACTTAACCCGAGGTACCACTGTAAGGGGTTTTTCAAATCCAGTTCTCAGCCCGAGTGGGGACGTTTAATGCATTAGAACATAGGAATCTGCCTTTTACTGAATTAGACCATTGGTCCATCTTGTGCAATACTGTCTGCCCTGGCTGGCAGCAGCTAGGTAGGGGTCTCTCCCAGGCCTACCTGGAAATGCCTGGAATTGAACTTGTGACCTTCTGCATGCAAGGTAGATGTCTTCCTATAAACTCCCCTCTGGTCAAATATGTTTTGCCTACTTCAGGTGCACTGTCTTCACGATCTATTTGCTGCAATTGACAGGTTGTTGTTGTTGTTCTTCTTCTTCTTCTTGTTGTTATTGTTGACAGCATCCATCTGTCTCAAGAGACAATGGAGTGTGTCTCCTCTCTGGTGCGCAAACCTGAGCACAGTATATGGAGGTCCCGGGCTTCCTAGATGACAAGACCCCCTCTCGGTCTCACTGATGTGGTCCAAAGGAAAGCAGAGCAATACATTTGGCACCAGCTTGACTGTAGGAGTTGCCAGAAGGAAGCGTACAAGACACCATCCAACCATCTTAAGATGTCCACTTTGGATTTGTGTAGGGTTTACTCCTTAGCCGTTTCTTCTCACAAAGATATCCCTCAAGGTAGTGGGTACGGATTTTCCCTTGGGGTTTACTCCTGAAGCTTTACTCAAAAACGAGTCTAGCCATAAGGCAGCAGAGATTATGGATAAGAGTTTTCCTTCTCCTGGATTGGCTACCTTTAGTAAATACACATTCCCCCCCCTCTCTCTCTCTCCCCTTCCCCTTGTAGGGAAAGGGAATATTTATTATGTTATATTTATTATTAAAGTTACATTTCCCCTTTCCTCCAAGGAGCTTCAAGTGGTATGTATATCTTTCTCTCCACCCAACCCAGCTTTATCTTCACAACAACCTTGTGGAGTAGATTAGGCACAAGGCCACCCAGTGAGCTGAGAGGGATTTTGGTGGCAAAATACAGGGCTCCTGCAGAATGCTGAGGGATATGGCACATATAGTTTCCGGAATGAATCAGTGATGTCCAGGCTCAAATTGGGCAATATAGCTCGATATTAAAATAATATGGACAACTCAGACACAATTGCAGCCTTTTAATCTTGTGAAATTGTGCCATCTTCCAATCTGTCAGGGTGCTCCGCAAAATGACTGCCTATTATTGGCAAATTCTGGCTGATGTCTCTCTAGATGTCTGACAGAAGTCTGAGCTAGTAAATGCGTTGTCTGCTACTGAATCATCTGAGAGAAATAGGCTGTAATTCACTGCATCTAAGACAGCTGCTTCTGTATATCAGCAAGAGTTTCAAGGATGAGTTCAATAGGCCAAGCTGATTCTAAGGACTTCAGGTATACAGCTACACAGACAATGTAGATATGGTTCCGGAAGCTCATTTTGTATGTGGAAAGAACCACTGTGTATACACAGTTAAAACTTTGTGTTTGGAAAGGTGCAGATCCCTCAATATCAAAGGGCAGGTGGAGAGTAATATATATGACACAGTGCATCCACTTCTACCAGTTATGTTATTTTCCCCTTTTTCCTCTCCAACACTTAGTTATTTCTTCCGGTGTTCTAAAAGTGATTCATAGCATTCAGGTCATTTGCACCTCTTTCAATTGATGCTTACAAGAGGAAATTGATGCCTTGTTTTGTTTTAATGGGCAAAGGAGGTGATTTTTTTCTTCCCATCTCAATTGACCTTTGGAACAATTCCAGTAATTGGAATGGCAAACCCTGCTTTAGGCATTACCACCCAAATTCTATGGGAGGACTGCAGCAAAGTGGTAGAACTTTGCATTCTGAAGGACTCTGGTAGAATCCCAGACATCTCTGGTTGCAGGACTGTGAAAGACCCTGAAGAATGGCATTTGTTCTTGCAACAGGTGAAGTCCCGGCAGACTGGAGGAGGGCAAATGTTGTCCCTATTTTCAAAAAGGGGGAAAGAGAGGACCCAAATAATTATCGCCCAGTCAGTCTGACATCAATACCAGGGAAGATTCTGGAGCAGATCATTAAGCAAACAGTCTGTGCGGAATGCTGTGATCACCAATAGTCAGCATGGATTTCTGAAAAATAAGTCATGTCAGACTAACCTGATCTCGTTTTTTGACAGAATTACAAGCCTGGTAGATGAAGGGAACGCAGTGGATGTAGCCTACCTTGATTTCAGCAAGGCATTTGACAAGATGCCCCATGATATTCTTGTAAAGAAGCTGGTAAAATGCGGTCCTGACTATGCTACCACTCAGTGGATTTGTAACTGGCTGACTGACCGGACCCAAAGGGTGCTCATCAATGGTTCCTCTTCATCCTGGAGAAGAGTGACTAGTGGGGTGCCACAGGGTTCTGTCTTGGGCCCGGTCTTATTCAACATCTTTATCAACGACTTGGATGATGGACTCAAGGGCATCCTGATCAAATTTGCAGATGATACCAAACTGGGAGGGGTGGCTAACACCCCAGAAGACAGGATCACACTTCAAAACGACCTTGACAGATTAGAGAACTGGGCCAAAACAAACAAGATGAACTTTAACAGGGAGAAATGTAAAGTATTGCACTTGGGCAAAAAAAATGAGAGGCACAAATACAAGATGGGTGACACCTGGCTTGAGAGCAGTACATGTGAAAAGGATCTAGGAGTCTTGGTTGACCACAAACTTGACATGAGCCAACAGTGTGACGTGGCAGCTAAAAAAGGCAATGCAATTCTGGGCTGCATCAATAGGAGTATAGCATCTAGATCAAGGGAAGTAATAGTGCCACTGTATTCTGCTCTGGTCAGACCTCACCTGGAGTACTGTGTCCAGTTCTGGGCACCACAGTTCAAGAAGGACACTGACAAACTGGAACCTGTCCAGAGGAGGGCAACCAAAATGGTCAAAGGCCTGGAAACGATGCCTTATGAGGAATGGCTAAGGGAGCTGGGCATGTTTAGCCTGGAGAAGAGGAGGTTAAGGGGTGATATGATAGCCATGTTCAAATATATAAAAGGATGTCATATAGAGGAGGGAGAAAGGTTGTTTTCTGCTGCTCCAGAGAAGCGGACACGGAGCAATGGATCCAAACTACAAGAAAGAAGATTCCACCTAAACATTAGGAAGAACTTCCTGACAGTAAGAGCTGTTCGACAGTGGAATTTGCTGCCAAGGAGTGTGGTGGAGTCTCCTTCTTTGGAGGTCTTTAAGCAGAGGCTTGACAACCATATGTCAGGAGTGCTCTGATGGTGTTTCCTGCTTGGCAGGGGGTTGGACTCGATGGCCCTTGTGGTCTATTCCAACTCTATGATTCTATGATGCAAGTTGTTTTATTAGTATTGAGATCCCCAGTGTGGCACCCTCAAGCACCTCCTTGGCCTTCGTTGGCCTCCTCATTTATATTTTTATTTAAAATGAAGGCTTTGGGTACCCACTATACTTTTAAAGCACATTCGAAGCATATTCTTTCCCTCAAAGAATTCTGGGCATTCTAGTTTGTTAAGGATTGCTGGGAGTTGTGGCTTTGTGAGGGGTAAATTACCCAGAATTGCCCAGAATTCTTTGAGGGGAAGGATGTGCTTTGAATGTGATTTAAAGGTATACTGTGTACACAACCACAGTTTTGTTTTGTAGTGCATAGGTAATTTGCTTCTTTATTTTATTTGTTTTTGGGGTCTGGCGTTGGCACACCTAGTGTATTTCCTGGTCAACCTTTCTGCTTATTTATCCTAAAACAAGGCTCTTTATTTTTGTTTTCACTGCAATATTTCATCTGAAGCCCTTTCCTGCCAAATTCTTCATTCTCATAGCTGTATTATCACAAATATAATTCAACCAAAATGACGGGGAGTGGGAGGGGGAGGCTTTTCAGATACAAAAGGTGAATATTTTCTGCAACCCATCTTGCAAACAATATTTCTTCTTTGCAATCTTGTTTGCAAGCCCCTTTCAAAGACTGAATGTTGGTTGGTTCCCATAATTCTAAAAAGACTCCAGATCAACTCAAGCAAATATCTGGTTTAATTTATGATGAACATATTAAACAGAATCCCAGAACTTGATTCTGAGAAACAAATAACTGTGAATGGTGGTGTTCTCTGGAAAGATTCCAGCAAGTCATAACATACACTGTTATGAATTCTTGTCTGGTCATCTCCTTTGTCAGCCAAAAGAATTTTAATGGGTGATTGATGTTCCTTAACGTTCAGTGGGTGTCTCTTGATGCCATAAATGGACATTGCGTGAACATTAAGGAACATAAAAGAATATGGTCAGGCCAACATTTCAAGAGTTTATGGGCATAAAGGTTTTGTTACAACCAAGTGGCGGTATTTAAAAGATATGAAATAAATAAATAAATACAATTAACAGTCTGTTATAATTTTGGTTGAGGACTTTCTCGCCACAAAATTACCAAAGGCTATTCCACCTTCATTCGCCCCCCCCCCCCAGATAATCCAACTGAAAATATCAAATGCCAACCATACAAATAACTCCCTTCCCTTCTTCAGGAAAATTGGGATTATCCATAACTTTCCTGATTGCTTCGCAGCCTGCTGCCTGCTGGAATAGCTCAGTCAGTAGAGCATGAAGACTCTTAATCTCAGGGTTGTGGGTTTGAGCCCCACGTTGAGCCAAAAGATTCTTGCAAGACCTTCCTGGTCCCTTCCAGCTCTATGATTCTATGACATGACTTCCATGAAAATCCACGATACCAGCTTCTAAGTCAACGCACAAAAACTTTGTGCTGTCCCCTCAAGACGGCATTTTGGGGTTTTAAGAGTCCCTTTTAAATGATCACATTGTGTTCCCATTCCATCGAGGGGAAATGTAAGCATGTTGGGCTTAGGACACAATGCTGTACTCTTTAAACGCTTTGTCGTTAATGCCAAGGTCACAAGTGGTACTTTGTGCTCCATTGATTTCGAGACCCAAGGGAGGTCACTGCTTATGCACAGAGTACAATTAAATCAAGGTTAGGCAAGCAGGCTTCCTTAGTACAACAAGATAATGTGCCAATAAATTTGCATGTGATTTCTAAGCACCAAGAGGCTTCACGATGTTTATAAAGACTCTATAAGAATGACCAGCTGCTAGTGGGGGGGGGGGTGTTCCTGAAGTTGGGGGGCGCATGGTGCAGTTTAGCTGTTGGTGGGAAGCACATAGGAGCTGCTCCACACCTTCCAGCATTTCACAGGTCATAGAATCATACAATTGTAAAGTTGGAAGGGACCATGAGGTCATCTAGATGGAGCCAAGCTAGATGGAGTGTTAAATGCCAAATATCTATAATAGCATGTTCAAGTTATGATTCGTAGTGTTTTGAAGTTCAAAATTTTGTGCTATTTTAACTTGTGCACCGCACTTACGTTTCATTTCGCTTCGGAGGCAGTTTGGATGGACACTTATGTAGAAAAGCAGACTAAAAGTATTTTCAAATAAATGAATGGGATATACGACACATGACAACATAAGGGGTCTCCAAACCGCCACTATTTTGCAGGAGGGATTCAAGTGCACACAGGAACTTTAGATTTGTGTGATTAACGTGGGTTAAAGCACTCTCTTGCCCCTGTGCAACAAATCCAAATAATAATAATAATAATAATAATAATAATAATAATAATAATTTATTATTTATACCCTGCCCATCTGGCTGGGTTTCCCCAGCCACTCTGGGCGGCTTCCAAAAGAATATTAAAATACTGTGATACATCAAACATTAAAAGCTTCCCTAAACAGGGCTGCCTTCAGATGTCTTCTAAAAGTCTGGTAGTTGTTGTTCTCTTTGACATCTGGTGGGAGGGCGTTCCACAGGGAGGGCGCCACTACCAAGAAGGCCCTCTGCCTGGTTCCCTGTAACTTGGCTTCTCGCAGTGAGGGAACCGCCAGAAGGCCCTCGGAGCTGGACCTCAGTGTCCGGGTAGAACGATGGGGTGGAGACCTTTTTGCAGGTTGGAAAGTGACAATGAAACGAATGGAAATGAATGAACGTTTAACTGGAAGCATATAAACAAGCAGTAAGGAAATCAAGATGAATGCAGCATAAATGTTCGTTGTTGCATAGCCTTCCCACAAACAAATCAGAATGAATGCTCAACAAACTGGTCATTGGGAGGGGCCACAGAGTCAATTATAGCTAGATGATAGATAGATAGTGAAATATACTTGAGAGTGGATTTCATGCTCTTTATTCAGCTCATAGTGGTGAGGAGGAATGGAAGTTCCCCCAGAATGTCTGCTTGATATACATTATTTACACAATGGGCCCCACGTGATTGGCTAATTCTGGGATTCTCCTGCAGGTCAATCAGGTTGTGGATTCACTTCCACCTGGAGCTGGATTGGGTGGCTCCTGTAAACCAATCAGACTGCTGTATTCTGAATCCTATTGTTCTAGGACCAATCAGACTGCTGCATTTTGGATCCTATTCAACTCAGTACATAACAGATAGATAGATAGATAGATGGATGTTGTTTAGTCGTTCAGTCGTGTCCGACTCTTCGTGACCCCATGGACCAGAGCACGCCAGGCACTTCTGTCTTCCACTGCCACCCGCAGTTTGGTCAGATTCATGTTTGTAGCTTCGAGAACACTGTCTAACCATCTCATCCTCTGTCGTCCTCTTCTCCTTGTGCCCTCCATCTTTCCCAACATCAGGGTCTTTTCCAGTGAGTCTTCTCTTCTCATGAGGTGGCCAAAGTATTGGAGCCTCAGCTTCACGATCTGTCCTTCCAGTGAGCACTCAGGGCTGATTTCCTTAAGAATGGATGCGTTTGATCTTCTTGCAGTCCATGGGACTCTCAAGAGTCTCCTCCAGCACCATAATTCAAAAGCGTCAATTCTTCAGCGATCAGCCTTCTTTATGGTCCAGCTCTCACTTCCATACATCACTACTGGGAAAACCATAGCTTTTACTATACGGACCTTTGTTGGCAAGGGATAGATGGATAGATAGATAGATAGATAGATAGATAGATGATAGAGAGATAGAGAGATGATAGATGATAGATAGATAGATGATAGATAGATAGATAGATAGATAGATAGATAGATAGATATAGATAGATAGATAGATAGATAGATGATAGATAGATTTATTTGTGTGTTATTGGAGTATGATCAGAAGCTTGAATGGTTTCCAGTCACCATAGAAAGATTAATGATATTTGTCATTTCAGTGGTTATTTAAAATGAAAAGAAAAGAAAAACTTTGGGGGGGGGGTTATACCTTCCACTAGGAGAGGAAGCCTTTATAACTGAAGAATCTGACATTATTTTATGGCCTGCTGCTTCCCAGCCAACACAAGTTAAATCACGAACGCTGTTCCGAGAGCCATGCCGACATTCTCCGTGTTTCCAACATGCAAAGCAAGCTCATAAATGAAACAGGAGCCAGATGGTCAAGCACCCAGCTAACAGGGAAATAAATGTTGCATATCCTTGTTTCAAATAGGAGAGTAGGTTACTCCAGATCATGGGAATTAGGATACTTTCGTTTCCTGAGTCTGCCTCCTCACCCCACTCACCCCCAAATGGACAGCCCTCTGTATTTTTGCAGAAGGAAACAAAATTTTATAGCAACCATTTTTACATTTTGTTAGCATCTCACCCTTTTCTTTCTTTCTTTCTTTCTTTCTTTCTTTCTTTCTTTCTCCCTGCGATATCTTTCTTTTTCTTGGAACTAAGAGTTTTCCAGATGGCTCATAGCTATCTTATCTTGTGTTGATGCTCCATCTGGGATTCTCCACTTCTCAGAAAAATAAAGATATTTGAAACAGTCACAATATTGCTTAAAAATGCTTCCTTGTCACAACAATGCATAATATCTGTCATTTTAAAGGAGGGGAATAAAGGAGCAGAACAGGGTGGAAGGGGAGATAAGAAAGAATGTGTTTGTTTGTTTTTTAAAAAGTGAGTTCAGTGCAATCCATCCCTATAGTTGAACAGAAATTTTGAAGCCCTGTCTTATACATGCCAATACATGGAAAGTGGGGTGTGTGCTTTGTTGAGGGGCGGTGGTACCTCTAGTGGGGGTCCTGACATGCTTCTTCTGGGGTAGTTTGTTCACCTTTGGTCCCCACCCTGCACTCAGCTCTCACCTGTGGTCCCTGAAAGCTGTCAGCATGCAGCTACATCCCAAGAAACAGCTGTGATGGGCTGGCTAAACCAGGTGAGGGTAGCTGATGGGTGTCAAACCCTCAGTGCATCAGGGACTTCCCCTGCATGTGAAGACAGGCTCCGGTGGAATGAATGAATGAGACCTAAAGAGGGCCCAATGGTCAAGGAGGCAATTTTTTGCGCATGCTGTAGATGGGGCAGATTGTGGGATGTGAAACACAAGAGCAGTCAAGTGCAACATTCCTAGAGTGAACATGTTTACACATGGGGAGGAATGTTTGTCTAGCCAGCAGGTAAACTTCCTGTTTCCTTCTGGGCTTGCACAGACTTCCTCTGCATGAGGTGGGTGTGGCCTCACCTGTGCAGATAATGAAAAAAGCACAGGGCAGGACAGCCATCTCTCTCTCTGTGACTACATGCATCGAAGAAGCAACATCTGGTTAGCCAGAAATGCTCTCTTGGCTTCCAGCCAAAAGAGGACAGAGGGACTGTCTCTTTATGAGATAGTTTCCAGGTGTATGCTACTTTTCTAAGCTAGGTCTGCCTTCTGGGATCCGACTGTGAACAGAATGTGAGGAAACTCTTTTTATACTTTTATAGAAGACTGTGTCATGTCTTATCTTTTAAGAGGGTATAAGGGGAAAATACCAGAACAGTTATTATAGAGGCTTTAGCGAGCCTGAGCAAACGCATGCGCTGTGAGTTTAAAAAGGGGAATGTTACTCTTCTAAATTGTGAGCTTGTTAACACAAGTTGGAAAGGACATAATCAAACAATATATCCTCTCCTGCGTCCCTGAACATTCCCACACAGATGGGACCTGTCAACTTGGGAAGGTAGTCCATCTAGGAGAAGGGAAACTCTGATCCCCAACCTCTGCTGCCTTGTGGGATGTATCTTCTGGAGAAGAAAAGGCTATAAACACTGTACAGTTCTGGAGTGGAGGCCCTAAGACAGTTGGATGGTTCCTTGTATGCCTCCTTCCAGCAACTCCTGCAGCCAAGCTGGTGCCAAACGCATTGCTCTGCTTTCCTTTGGACCACATCAGTGAGGCCGAGAGAGGGGTCTTGTCGCTGGGCAGCCCAGGACTTCCATATACACTACCCAGGCTTGCTCCCCAGGTACTGTTATCACAGTGGTTTGACTTCATGCCTGGGCGTGCACCATCTCTCAAGGCAGATGCATGCCAACAGCAACACAGGCAGCTGCCTCCTACCAAGTCGAACCATTGCTCCATCTAGATCAGTAATGCCTTCACTGACTAGCAGTGTCTCTCCAGAGTTTCAGGCTGGCACCATTCCCAGCCCTCCCTGGAGATGTGAAGGACTGAGCCTGGGCCCACCTGCTTGCAAAGTGATGCTCTGCCACTGAGCTATGGCTCTTCTCCCCAATTTATTCGGCGGGATTTGCTTCCAGGTAGCTGTGCACAGGATCACAGCCATTATTTGCATAGCAAGGCTGGGAGTCAATGGCTCCATGGAGAATGACCTGGCTTGCATGTCACACTAAGCTAAACTATGGCTTAGCAAAGACTCAGCAAAGCTAAGCCAAGCTTTGGCTTAGCATGTCACCTGAAATGGAGTTTGTGGCCAAGCTCTCTCTCAAGGTTTCATCTTGGTTACAGCTCCTGATGAGTGAGGAGAGAGCTTAATCTCCACTAACAGGAGGAGAGAGGTGGGTTTACTTACAGTACTGGAGCCTCGCATGCTGAGGATCCAGGGGCAGCAGGAAGAAGGAGAAATCAGCAAAATGGGTTATTCCCCCACTTTTATCAGCAGCTACCGAGAGCAGCCTTTCCCCAGAACTTTTGTTAATGTTCAATGTTTTATTATGTTTTTATATGTGTTGGAAGCCGCCCAGAGTGGCTGGGACAACCTTTTTATTAAACAACTTCTTCTTCTTCTTCTTCTTCTTCTTCTTCTTCTTCTTCTTCTTCTTCTTCTTCTTCTTTTTCTTCTTCTTCTTCTTACAGTGGTACCTCGGGTTACAGACGCTTCAGGTTACAGACTCCGCTAACCCAGAAATAGTACCTCAGGTTAAGAACTGTGCTTCAGGATGAGAACAGAAATCGTGCTCCGGAGGCACGGCAGCAGCAGAGGCCCTATTAGCTAAAGTGGAACCTCAGGTTAAGAACAGTTTCAGGTTAAGAACAGACCTCCGAAACAAATTAAGTTCTTAACCCAAGGTACCACTGTATTATTATTATTCCTTGGGGGTTCACTGAATCCAACTTGCAGCCTTGTGTGATATGGCTTTTCCAGCATTCCTGATCTATGATTTGCGAATGCAGATCAAGCCCATTATTAACATGTTTATCTCATGGATTTCTGAAGTGGCAAATATCCTTTCACCCTCCAGTTCTTTCTGCTGACACCCAGAGAGCCATGAGGTCCTGCTTATCTCCAGAGAGGAAGCCACAGCTCATACAGGCTTGAATTTACTGCTGCTGCAGCCGGCTTCGCTGTAAATTCAGCTGCCACGGCATGCCAGGGCTTCTTCCAGACAGCCTGGCAAGGTAATTGGCTCTCATTGCAGACGCTACTGTGCTGGAGGGTCCCTTATTTTTCATTAAAGGCTTACTGGACGTCCTTTCCCTGAACTTATTTTCTTCCCACCCAGAAACGGATTGCTGTCAGTAGATTGAACTCCCTATGCACAGACTTCATTAGACGGGCACAAAGATGGAAAGACACAGCCCTATCCACTATAGGCTGATAAAATTATTGGACTTGGCTGAGATGGCTAAGCTAACACGTTTAGAGAAAAATCATTATAGACTTCTTTCATTAAAGAGAAAATGAACTTGTAAAATCAGGATTCAGAGACTGAAAAAATACTGGTTTGTAGAAGACAGAATATTTGGAGCTTAAAGAATGAATAGCCTATGTAGCTGCAGAGAGCTGGGCATTCTTTTACTCTATCTTTCTTTAGTTTTCTCCTCCTCCTCCTCCTCCTCCTCCTCCTCCTCCTCCTCCTCCTTTTCTCTTACGTTCTTCTCCTTTAGATTTCTCCTTTTCCTGTATTTTCTTCCTTCTGACTTTTTCAGATTAAGTAGCTGATTTATCTCAGTATATTGTAAAAGGATACTTTGTGTAATGGGCGTGTATTTTCTCCCCAAAGATCTTTATTGAAACTTAACATATATACATAATAACCAAAATTCCCAATGATTCCCTCACATAAAATATAATATCTAAATTACAGCAGCTGCATATTATACACTTAATTATAAAACCCACCAGTCACCCTCTACTTTCCTCCACAGAAATTAGACTTCTTTATATTTCTTTCTACTCCCCCCCCCCTTGCATTCTATAATAAATTATTTTTGTTAAATTCTGATTTTTCCGTATTTCCTTATTGGTTTTGTTATTGCTTACATTTTTTATTCTAAGCCTATTAGCATGTCATTTTTAGAACAATATTTTGACATATAATCTTCACAATACTTCCACTCCATTCTTAACTTTTGATTTGATTGATATCTTATAATTGAAGTTAATTTTGCCAATTGTATATAAGGTAAAGTAAAGGTAAAGGTACCCCTGCCCGTACGGGCCAGTCTTGCCAGACTCTAGGGTTGTGCGCTCATTTCACTCTATAGGCCGGGAGCCAGCGCTGTCCGCAGACACTTCCGGGTCACGTGGCCAGCGTGATGAAGCTGCATCTGGCGAGCCAGTGCAGCACACGGAACGCCGTTTACCTTCCCGCTGGTAAGCGGTCCCTATTTATCTACTTGCACCCGGGGGTGCTTTCGAACTGCTAGGTTTGCAGGTGCTGAGACCGAACGACGGGAGCTCACCCCGCCGCGGGGATTCGAACCGCCGACCATGCGATCGGCAAGTCCTAGGTGCTGAGGTTTTACCCACAGCACCACCCGCGTCCCAAAAGCAAGGTATATACTCACTTGATTTACAAATCCACTTTTCCTTTGTTGGTGTGTCCTGAGATAGGTGTGTATTTCTGTGTATCTTTGAATAAGTACCAATGAATAAAACATAAAGGATTTGATTAGGTGGAAGGAGAAGATCCCCACACTGTGCACATAACCAAGAAACTAGAAACAAGTTTTGCATGATGTAGCAACACAGGAAGCTTCCTTATGTTGAGTCGGACCATTGGTCCACCTTGCTCAGGATGTGATACATTGCTGGGCAGAAGCTCTTCTGAAATCCGTGCAGGAGACATTTTCAGACCTACCTGGAGATGCAGAAGATGGAACCTGCGTCTTTTGGCAGACCATTAAACTACAGCCCTTCAAATGGCAGGTTGTAAACAGTGATGAAGAACGTCCGTACAGCTAAGACAGAGGTCCAGTTAGCCAATGGGAGAGCTCATCTGGGATTAGGCAGGAGGCCCTCAAATGATGTTGCATGCCCTCAACCTGCCGCAGACAATAGATGGCCAACAGACGGGGTAGTGGGAATTGTAGTCCAATGGGACCTAGAGGGCTTCAGGTTGCCCATCGCTGGTGTAAAGCCTGTTCAGGACAAATGAAAATGCCTTAGGTCAGAAGCAATAAGAAATTCTGACGAAAGAAGAATGGCAGGTGAAATTAATGGATTATGCAGAATTGGACAAAATGACAGGAAGGATTCGAAACTTGCGGGATCAAAGATTTACAGAAGATTGGAAGAAGTATATAAACTATTTGAAGAGCAACTGTAACCAACAAATTACGCTAGTAGGACTACAAGAAGTTTTGTAAGGAGAAATATACGAAGTGTTACAAAGTAGAAAAAGATAGAGATATTGGTTATGAGTTTGAAATGTAATAGGGAAAATAAAAAATGCATACTAAGAGATTAGATTGGAAAATTTTCAGACAGGACTGATGGAAGTCAAAAAACTGAATAAGATGTAAAAGTATGTTTAATTACTGTTGAAAATGGTATGTTAAAAAACTAATAAAAAATTATATAAAAAATAAAGAAAGAAAGAAAGTGCCTTAGGTCAGTTTGTTCACCCAACACAGGATTGTCTACTTTGACTTGTAGCAGACCTTCAGAGTCTTAGGCTGAGAACTCACAAACCTATCAAATTTATAAAATCGTGTGTGGAATGGAGAGGGTGGATAGAGAAAAGATTTTCTTCCTCTCCGATAACATACCAGTCACCTGGACACCCCAGAATTACAGCAGCTATCCTGGGATGTCCCTTTATGGCTCCCATGAGAGTGCAGCCCCCAAGGACACCTGTTTTTCTTGGAGGCCGTGCTCTTTGGCGAGTCAACTAGTTCCTCCGAGAGCACAGCCCCAAAAGACACGCATCCCAATTTCCCCCTGCAGGATGTGAAGAGGGTGTGCCACAACACTAGAATTGGTGGACATCCAACTGAAGCAGAACGTTGGAAGATTCGGGACAAGGCTTAGCTGAACGATGGAACTTGGCCCCACAGGAGATAGTGGAGATAGTGATAGTGGTTCCACAGGAGATAGTGATGGGACTATGGTCAGGACTGGTCGTTGTCCTCTTCAGATCACCACACAAATGCTTCTTGTTCTTTTATAACTTTTTATTGTGTATTAACAAACAGACTTTTAAACGACCCTTATCTTTAACTATTCTTCCTCAGAGTCACTTATTTCAGATACCTTCTGAGCTCTGCTTCTCCATGACCAGCCACCCTCAAAATGGCGAAGGTGCCCTTCCCTTCGCTTTCCTTCAAAATGGTGAAGGCGCCCTTCCCTTCGCTTTCCCGCTCTTTTTTCTAACCTCCTGGCTAGAGCTGGCTTGTATCTCCCCTCCTCCGAATCTGAGCTAGAACTTAACCCTTGCCTTTCCTGTGAACATCCTGTCCCTCCCTGTTGTTCCTGTTGCTTTCTTCTGTTAGATTCACTGCTCTCCTCCCCCACTTGGGGAAAACATTCTCCCTCTGGCAGTGGCGTAGCGTGGGTTGTCAGCACCCGGGGCAAGGCAAGTAAGTTGCACCCCCCCCGCTGCACTGTCCCTCGCTCTTTCTCCGCACCGCACCGCACGCCTGGCACCCCCCCCTCCACAGTGGGCGGCGACCCGGCGGCTCGGATCGGATTCGCACAGCCAGCACTGCAGTGAGAGAGAGTGAGTGAGCCAGGTAGGGGCAGAGAGCTGCGAGTGCGAGTGCGCCCCCCCCCAGATGTTGCGCCCGGTGCGGCCGGCCCCCCCTGCACCCCCCACGCTACGCCACTGCCCTCTGGGAAACTGGAAACTTCTAACTCTAACTCTTCCCTGACATCTATCACCTAGATGACTTTGAAAAAGGGTTTGGCAAATTCATAGCCATCACGACTGTGCTCTGCCTTCACAGTGGGAGGCAGCAATGCATCTGAATACCAGTTGCTGGAAGCTGCAAAAGAAGAGAGAGGATTCTTGTCCTTCTGGGTCCTGGGTTTCCCACAAGTGTCTGAATGGCCACTGTGAGAAGAGGATGCCGGACTAGATGGGTCATTCACTTACACCAGCAGGTTCTTCTTATGCTCACTGATCAGCCCACAGGTTTTTCCCTTTCTTTCTTTCTTTCTTTCTTTCTTTCTTTCGAACACATCTCTCCCAGCATGAGCCAACGGAGCTGCTTTGGCTAAGCAGGATGGGTGAGACCTGCACAATAAGCTATTCAGTTTTGCTAATGGAGCATGGCATCTATAATCAAATCTCTCTTCCCTCATCTTGGCACAGACCAGACAGGTCACTTTTATTTTCACTTTGGGGGGGGGGGAGGGCGGGAAGCAAAAATGAAAAAAAACATAACAAAAAAGTCCCAAAGCGTAAAGAAAAGGCCAGACTGTGTTTTGTTGTTGTTTTAAATCTGGTCAATGTTGCAGAGGCTTTTTTGCTAGGAAGCCAACACTTCAGTTTCGTAATTGCAATGCCCTCTTGGGTAATGTCCATTTTGCAACCGTAATTGAAAACTCTGGAGGGTTTGATGCGTAAGCATTGCTTTGTTTTTGGCTGGCAGTTACTGAGGAGATAATAAAACCAACACTTAGCAGTGGTGTTATTTATCTAAATGCATTAAAAAAAACCATAAAGGTGCTCTCATTATCATGCCTAGGGAAGTTTTTACTGTTTTGCCGTGTTTGATGTTTAAATTTGCTGGAAGCCACCCAAAGTGCCTGGGGTAACCCAGTCAGATGGGTGGCATATAAATTAATAATAATAATAATAATAATAATAATAATAATAATAATAATAGTAAAATATCCATTTTTCAAACTGAGAAACCCAGGCAAAATGATTCTAAAGATACATGTAGTGCCAGTGGTTCCATCAAGAGTTCTGGAGGGAGTTTTCAAGCTGTCCAATATTAAGTTAAGAATAAAAATTTAAAAGTATCCAAAGTGTAGTAGAAAGACTGGTGCTATTATTATTCTTTTACAGATTTATAAACCGCTTCACAGTCTTGGGCCCATCAGCAACTCTCAGGCTAACCTACCTTGCAAGGCTGTGGTTCATTTTACCACTGCTTTTATTGTGTTGCATGAGTTAGCTGCTTGAGCACCGTTTGGTGGAGACATCTTTAATGAATGAGCAAATAGGCCTGGGCTGCACAATTCCTTCCCGTAAGTGCTAATGTTGTGTTTTGAAAAGCCAATGTACCTGCCAACATTTCACTGGTGAAAATATGGGTGCTCTTGTAGATTCAGAAGACCCTTATTGCTCCGTCAAGAGATGCTTACTGATCCTGATGGCAAGTTTTGAGCTGTATGGTGCCCAGGAATAGGAGGTAAATTTGAGGCAGCTCATATTTAATGTAAAACTGACCTCATCTGCACTTTGCGAAATGCTATGCAAACTGAAACACAGACACCCTTCACAATTTGCCCTTTGCAAATTTTGCAAATTCTCTGAATTTCCAGCTGAAAATGCATACTCTAGAATTAAATGGGCATAACTATGCATATAGTTAAATGGGCATAACTATACATATGAATGAAAATAACATGCAAAAAAAAATATGTGGAGAAATTGCTTTGCGTACACACACAAATCTCTATACCTTGGTTCTCAAACTTAATCCATTCCGGGAGTCCATTCAACTCCCGAAATGGTTCGAAAACCAAGGCGTGGCTTCTGATTGGCTGCAGGAGCTTCTTGCACTCAATTGGAAGCCATGGAAGCTTCCTAAAAATGTTTGCAAACTGGAACACTTACTTCTGGGTTTGCAACTTTCGGGGTGATTTGTTTGGGAGCCAAGCCATTTAAGTACCATGGTACCACTGTGTTATGGGGAAATTGCAATAAAATGCTGACCAATTTTCGCGGGGATTGTTGTAGAAATGTGGAGAGCTGAACTTAACAATGGAACTCTGAGAATTTCAAGCAAATGTTTTTTAGGTGGTACCTAACACCTTCAAAGCTTGCCAAAATTTATAAACAGAAGTCTAATTTATGCTGGAAATGTGGAAAAATGGAAGGAATGGAGCTGCAAAAAAACCAAGACCTACTGGGGTATGATTCATGAAGAACTAAAAAAATAATAATTAAAAACATCTTTACAAAAGAAACCAGAGGCATATTTATTAGGTTTATTGGGAAAAGACATACCACAAAAAAGAAAGGAATTTTCTTATATGCTACAGCCACCACCAGGAGAGAATATGCCAGCAAATGGAAGAGCAAAGTAATAACCACAAAAGAAGACTGGCTATACAAAATAAGTCAATTTATATAAATGGCAAAGCTAACTGCATACATAAGAAGACAGACAAACCAAAAACTCAGACTAGAATGGCAATGTTTTGAAGAATACATGGACAAACATGGTTCAAGAAAGAATATGTTGATATGCTTAGATTAAAGGAGTAAAGTAGAAAATATTAATTAGGAATGTCATAATGAGATCAAAATTTAAAATTTAAAAAATGCAGTGATGGTATTGAATGTGTAAGATAAGGAAGTTGAGATGTTGTGGAGGGGAGTCAAAGGGTGTGGTAGTGGAAAGTTAGGGGGTGGGAAGGATTTATGTGTATGTAAATAGTAGCCTTATTTTTGTATGTCTTTGCATACAAAGGTGCATTTCTTTTTCTTTTTCTGTATTACTAAAATTTAATAAAAATTAAAAAAGAAAGAAAGAATGGAACTCTGAGAAGTTGATAGAAAGCAAAACTGATGGATTCACCCTTCCTTAGTGACATAGAAATCTGTGCCCTCATCTTCAGCCAACATCATAGCTGTCAACTATTCTCTTTTTTAAAGGGAAATTCCCTTATTCCGAATAGGATTCCTTGCAAGAAAAGGGAAAAGCTGACAGCTATGGCCAACATGCATCCCTGCCTCTGATTCCGAGCTTCAGCCTCAGAGGACAGGAAGTTGGAAGGTGATGAATAGCATTTCTAGGACCAATGTACACACATTTTAAAAGCATCGCTAGCATCCTGTTTATCAGTAACAAACTCATTCTTGAAGTGAAAGCCCAGCCAACATTTGGCTGCTGCATTTTGGACAAATTGAAGTTTCAGAGTTGTCTTCAAGGGCACCCCCACATAGAGTGCGTTGGAATAATCCAGTCTGTAAATTACCAGAGCATGGAGTAGTGGCGAAGTCATCTTTGTCCGAAAGGGGCCATAGCTGCTGAACCCGTGTAAATAGTATTTTTCTGCTTCCTTTTTTTTCTTCCTTTCAATGATTTTCAAAACTACTCCAGGGCACTATTTATAAATCATTCAGTCTTCTGTTCATCATCTGGGAGATTTATGGGTCTTGCTCAGTCCTTCAACATGTCACATTCACCTCCCTGTTTTTGATAAGATGCTGCTTTGAAATATTACCCAGATCCCCAAATCATTTCCAGAATCCGCTTTACAGATTTAATAAAGTGTAAATAAAATACAATTAAAAGTGGGCTTTTGACTTTATTTCACTTGGGTTTCACTTTGTTTCTGTCATAAAAAGTTTAGGTGTAAAAATGTAAAGGCTGAAAAAGGGACGAGGGTGGCGCTGTGGGTTAAACCACAGAGCCTAGGGCTTGCGGATCAGAAGGTCAGTGGTTTGAATCCCCGTGACGGGGTGAGCTCCCGTTGCTCGGTCCCTGCTCCTGCCAACCTAGCAGTTCGAAAGCACGTCAAAGTGTAAGTAGATAAATAGGTACCACTCCGGCGGGAAGGTAAATGGTGTTTCCGTGTGCTGCTCTGGTTTGCTAGAAGCGGCTTAGTCACCGCAACCCCAGAGTCGGCCACGACTGGACCTTTACCCTTTACCTTTAAAGGCTGAAATAGAGGTATGTCATAAACTATATATTTTTAAATGATGGTGATGTTTTTAGACCAAGGGTAGGGAATCTTTTTCAGGCTGATTCGTTTTCCCCCACAACCTTCTGGAAGCCACATGCTGGTGGCGAACAGGGCCAGTTGCAAAAGTGGGTGGAGCAAAGAATGTAAATTTTACCTCTGTGCAATTGTTCCTACTCACACTTTCTCTCTCTGTCCTCTATCCACAGAAGGAAGAGGCATTGTAAGAGACCAAGAACCTCCAGGCAAGAACACCCAAGGTGGGTGTGATGGAAGAACAGTAGGGGATTGGGCTAGGGTTGCCAGACCTCTAGGTCTGACCTAGAATCTCCAGGCTGAGATTTTAACTTTTAATGTGTGTGTGTGTGTGTGTGTATACTATTAAGAAGACTATGCTGTGTGGGGAGTTTGCAAGATTCAGCCTGGCAGGAGCCAGCTGCAAATCATTGCATAGACACTCGCAGTTGATGAATTACTTGTTTTTCTCAACGCAGCCTACACAGTGAAACATCCCACAAGCAAATCTGAACACATTGAAACTTGGGGAATCTGCTTTTTGGCTTGGATGGCTGAAAAACACACACATTTGAATGTGATATGGCTAGCTGCAGATGGAACATCATCCATCTATTGTGTTTGGAAACACTCTGAATCCTAGCAAAATCTGAAGTTTACAAGCAGGTCTTATTTCTGAAATACGAGAGTTTTATGATCCATCTTACTTGGAGAACGAAGTCCTTAAAAGTATCTTAGGCGTTTCTGGAGGATGGACACATTCAACTGGTGTTCAGAAGTAGGAACACTTCCAATCTGTGCTATTTTTCTAGAAAAAGAGGTGCTGGAGCTCACAATGAACTGTTCTTTTATAAAGGCAATGGCGCACACCTGAGAGGTGCCAGAACTGAGTTCTGGTGAGTTCTGGCTGAAAAAAGCCCTTCTTCCAATACATACATTTATTTTAATTTTCGACTGAAAGCCACATGCAGCTCAGGACAGACTTCTGGAGATCCATCCCCCTCCCAAGAAAAACAGTCAAATGTTCTTACAATGCCCACTTTGGCTCAGAAAGTAGTTCCAGTCGTCAAATATACGGTTTTCCTATAAGTTGTTTGTCTAGAACAGGGATGTGGAAGCTGCCATCAGCCACAGCCCTCAGAACTGTGGATCAGGTATGATGGGAGCTGGAATTCAACAACTTCTGGAGGGCCAGCAGTTCCCCATGCTGGATTTAAAATAAATAAAAGTCCCCCCCCTCTCGTGTGTGTGTGTGTGTGTGTGTGTGTGTGTGTGTGTGAAAAACCAACCAGCGTCTTCGTTCAATCTATGCTCTAGCCACAAGAGCTACTAGCAAAGAATCAGCCAGGTATTTAATGAAAGTTTCATCTCGTCCTAGAACATTATTAGCTGATCTCTCCAGGACCGATTTGAGAAAAGCTCTTATGCTGCCCAGAGCTGGGAAAAGCTGTCTTCAGCTTGGTTAGAAAGGAAATACTGAAATGTACCTTTCAGCTTAAAATAGTCTTGTCTGTGGAGAAGAAGCTACAGAGAACACAGTCCTCGTTTTGTCTTCCGTTGTCTCACGTTGTTGTGATGCCGCCGTGAAACAAGACCCGATGTCCTTTGTGAAAGGAGCGCGGCCATTGGCTAGATTGAACAATATGATGTGCCCTGGGTGCTTAACAGCCACCTTGGAAGGAGTAGAAAGGAGAGAGATAAATATCTTCTATATACTAATAGAGAACCCGTTTTCTGTGTGTGGGTGCTTATGCAGCCAAAGCTTTGTCATCCGCACACAAGACGGAGGTATCGGTAGACTTGGGAGAACCCCAAGGCTTGCAAAAAACCATAATGAGGGGAAATGAGAGAACCAAAACAGTCTCATGATCTACCACAGTATTTCCCAACCTTTTCCAAACTGTTGCCCCCTTATGACCTTGTTTCCTTCCTGTGGCCCCCCACAGCCCATCCTACCGGTAGAAAGGTAAAGGTAAAGGTACCCCTGCCTGTACGGACCAGTCTTGACAGACTCTAGGGTTGTGTGCCCATCTCACTTAAGAGGCCGGGGGCCAGCTCTGTCCGGAGACACTTCTGGGTCACGTGGCCAGCGTGACAAAGCCGCATCTGGCGAGCCAGCGCAGCACACGGAAACGGCATTTACCTTCCCGCCAGTAAGCGGTCACTATTTATCTACTTGCACCCGGAGGTGCTTTCCAACTGCTAGGTTGGCAGGCGCTGGGACCGAGCGACAGGAGCGCACCCCGCCGCGGGGATTCGAACCCCCGACCTTTCGATCGGCAAGCCCTAGGCGGTGAGGCTTTTACCCACAGCGCCACCCGCGTCCCCGGTAGAAAGGTAGCTATTTACAATTACATAAAATGGCAGGAACATAATGAAATGTTGCTGAACAGAAAAACATAGAATCATAGAGCTGGAATGAACTCCAATGGTCATCTTTCTAGTGCAACTCCCTGCAAAGCAGGAAACTCAGCTAAAGCATCCATGATAGATGGCCATCCAACCTCTGCTTAGAAACCTCCAGGGAAGGAGAGTCCAGAACCTCCCAAGCGAGATCCATCTTCCATGTATTATAAAAAGTAAACAACATTTGTTTGACACGGGGGGAACGTCCTGATAACAGTCCAAAAGCATACCTCCAACATTTCTCTGATTAAAATAGGGACGTCCTATCACATAATAATTTTACTATTTATACCCCGCCCATATGACTGGGTTTCCCCAACCACTTTGGGTGGCTTCCAACATATATAAAAACATAATTAAGCATTAAAGAAACTTCCCTACACAGGGCTGCCTTCAGATGGCTCAGGGGTCGGATAACTCCATACCCTTCAACATTTCTCTGGTGAAAATAATGACGTCCTAAGGAAAAGCAGGACATTCTGGGATCAAATCAGAAACTGGGGTGACTTCTGTAAATCCAGGACTGCCCCTGGAAAATAGGGATACTTGGGGGGTCCTGCAAAAGGCACAAGGGAGTTATATATATATATGGGAGAATTTTAAAAAGCAAGTGGTCCTCACTGACCTGGTGCAAAAAGATCTTGTAATCTGGAGGAGCCCTGGCTGCCTAGATAAAACACTATAGCCCCACACACCTTTACCTGGGAGTAAGGCCCACTGAACTCAGTGTGGCTTTCTTCTGAGTAGGCACTTAGTTATTTACTGGATGAAAGTCAGCAGAACTAGACGACCCTGCTCAGCTAGGCGCTGGGGTGGATTTTGCCCCATGCCTTGCAGAGCCAGGCCAGCGCTGCTGATAGGCCCTGTGCCCGTAGGCAACATCCAAAGGCCCCAATCTGCTGGGCGCTGAGATGGATTGTACCCCACACCTTGCAGAGTCAGGCCCAGGCTGCCACCTGGCCCAGCACTGGTGGCAACTACAAGCAGTGGTCAAAACGGGAGCCTCAGCGGTCGCCCTTTTCCCCTGGAAACAAACCAGGACTGTGCCAAGAAAATGCATGTGGCAAAAAGAAGGGCTCGGCCGCCCCCTGGTTGGCTGCCACCTGGTGGGCCGCCCCCTTACCTGCTTGTGATTGGCTAAGCAGATAGCCAACCAATCAGGATTCTTTTTAAAAATGATTTATTTTCTTCTCACTTCCCTCTGTGGCTTGCTAGCTTCATGTCCCCCGTTTATGTAATGTCTACCTGTGGCCCCCTTGGAATATCCTGGGGTCCCCCCAGAGAGCCCTATGGCCCCCGGTTGGGAAACACGGATCTAGCAGCCCACCTCCCCTTTGCTGGAACTAAATGGGAGAAGTCTTTGGACAGAGAAAACAAGTATCAGAAGCTGGCATTCAATGAATTGTGCTTCAGTGTCTGGTGGTCTCCTCTCCAAGTCTGTGGTTCAGGCTAGGCATATTCCACTGAACCACTGAATTGGTTGAATACCATACAAACACACAACGTATCCCTTAAAAAATCTGGGACATGATTTACAGGAGACAGAGCGATAAACTTTGCCTGAGGCAGGCTAGAGCCCTATGAAAGCGACTATTAAAAGGTAGGAGGGAGAATCTGTGGTTGCTTCCAGACAATCTGTTTTTTGAGCATTCATCCAGATCTATTTGTACAAAATTCGCGGGGAGTTTATATGACACCAGCTGTTTATTGAGCTTTCCTTTTTATATGTTTATGGCTGGTTATATGACATATCGTTCAATTGTTACCCCACAATTCCTGCTGCATTTTTCCGCTGCTTTCCTTGCAAAAAGGTCCATTTTGGGGCGAGTGGGTTTGTTGTGCAAGAGTAGAAAATCCAGTGATGCAGGTGGCGCTGTGGGTTAAACCACAGAGCCTAGGACTTGCCAATCAGAAGGTCGGTGGTTCGAATCCCCGCAACAGGGTGAGCTCCCGTTGCTTGGTCCCTGCTCCTGCCAACCTAGCAGTTCGAAAGCACGTCAAACTACAAGTAGTACAAAGTACAAGTAGATAATTAGGTACCGCTCCAGCGGGAAGGTAAATGGTGTTTCCGTACTCTGCTCTGGTTTGCCAGAAGCGGCTAAGTCATGCTGGCCACATGATCCGGAAGCTGTCTGCGGACAAACGCCGGCTCCCTCAGCCAATAAAGCAAGATGAGCGCCACAACCCCAGAGTCGGTCATGACTGGACCTAATAGTCAGGGGTCCTTTTACCTTTACCTTTAGTAGAAAATCCACTAATTGCCCCTGGAAAATGGCAACATTCAGGAAATGCCCAATGACACTCACACTCCAGATCGTACTGCAGAGAATTCACATGCTAAGTTGGTTGAATCAGCTAGTTGTTGAGTCCATCATGTAGATGTGCAACTTCATGATAAGAATGAATTGTAGGCTTTAAAAAGTTTAACTTAGGTAAGCGAAGCATTCTCCATTACAGTGTGAATTAACATAGGCAACAGGAACAGTGTGACTGGCTAAGCTAGAAGCAGGAATCTGGGTTTAAGAAGTCCAAGATTAGAGCAGGGCATTCAGAACTGCATGGAAACAATGAAGTTGTCCCAAAACGCTGACACACCAAGCTTTTAATGCGGAGGGCAAGCTTACTCCCTCTGCCTTTTGGGAATGTCAAGGATGCAGGTGTCTATGGAATATGTTGAGTGTGTTCCTGGTGGAAGAAGCACTTCCTGGGCCCTTCTGAGTCCACTTCCGCTGTTTACAAAGGTTGGTTGATACCCTCCCCAGACTCCACTCGGTATTATCCTCTCCCCAGGATAATTCCTGCCTCCCCATCTAGACTCCTACCCCTTCCAGCCTCTGTTCCCTGTTCTCAGCCCCCATTTGATCCTTCTCCTCCCTCTCCTCATTGACCACAGACTGCCAATCCAAGCCCAAGCCCGGCAATGTCTCAGGGCTTATAATACAGCTGTCCACATGTAGGACTAATGTCTGGACTGCAAATGGCTGTTTCGCATCAAGGGCTTCCTTGCAACAAGGTATAGTGAAGTATACAATGTATGTTCTCCAGTCTCTTTCCTCTTTTTTCTGTCGCTGGCGGAATTGGAGGAAGTGCACAACATGATGGCATAAGACATAAGGAAAGTTTTCACTGCACATCATAAAAAGGCAAAGGGAAAACACGACCCAGAGGTACCACTTTCAACAGCACACAGCCCCTTAAATCACCCCAACAATCCACCGCAGATTTGCAGAGGGGGAGATCAGGGAGAGGAAGTTTCTTGCCCTAGTGGAACAACTTCAATCTTATAAATTTGATTGGTTCTGTTTCTAACAGAAAAGTATGACTCCACCTGCAGATAGACAAATTTCATGCTGCAGAAAACTAGTTTATTTACTGTCATGTAAGTTCTTTTTTTAAAAAAAATTGTTTTTGTTTTGTGCATGTGCAGGATATAATAAGGCACACATAAAGACCTGAGAAATCAAAATTCTCATGATCTATTACCAGAGGTGGAGCCAGCTGCTCTGACACCTGGAGCGTTGTGCACATGTTGTGCATCCAGGGCAGGGCACCCGCCGCACTCCCTTCCTCCGCCAGTATGTATTACTAACCAGTTTCCTAATAATTATTCACTATTGCATTAACTCATGCCATATACTTGCAAGGCTGACACACAATCCATCTCTGCCTTCATCTCACAATCCATCTCAATCCATCTCATCCCAGATGAGATATTGCAAATTGCAACAGAGGACCTTGCCTGTTTAATCCTTTTATATTTCTGCATTTCTTAACAGTGCATTAGTGTAATGAACTTTGATCCCACAACTTTACAAACAAGGGTTCTCTATGCACAGCAGGGCAATATATATATATTTTTCCCTTGCTTCTTTCCAAGGAAAGCAAACGCTGGGCAAAGCGCCTGAAACCCTCTGGAACCTTGCACTGCCCTGATACTGGAGTGGCTGCCACAGTGGGTTTCTAAGAAGAACCCCCATATCCTGGAGATGCAGAAAAGAGAGTTGGGGGGGGGGAGTGGGTAGGGGAAACAGCTAACGACTGTGTGCATGTGCGGAGATCACCAGGAGGAGGAGGAGGAGCTAGAAGGGAGCAGGACCCAGAGTCTGCGGGATCCGTGCACCTTCGTTGGCAGCCAGCGCGTCCAAAGCCCAGAACCAGGGCTTGGCCACCAGGAGGCAGCGCGGAGCTCGGGCTCATCTGCAGGCAGGCAGGCAGGCAGGCTGGCAGGACCGGGGTGGGTGGAAGGAGTTCCAGCAGTTTGCTGACCCTCATTCCCAACGCAGGTCGCCGGGTTTGGGCTGACCCCTTTGGCTGCCTGTTGCTCGGCGGACCGGTGCAGGCAAGCGAGGGAGAGAGCGCGCGCGCGCAATTACGCATCTGCACCCCGAGGTCAGAGGGAACGTCCGCACCGGAGGGGAGGGGAAAGGAGAAATTCCCTCGTCTCCCAACCCCAGGCGCGCAGGGGACCGACGCGTGGAGCCCTAGTTGCGCCCTGCCCGGAGGGTAGGGATTTTTATCTTATTTTATTCACGACGCGGCTGCAGCAGACTGTCCCGAGCTCTGCACGGCGCCTCGTGCGCTCCCCCCGCCCCCACTTGTTGCAGCACCTGCTGCCATCTGGGCTCTGCCTTCGCAAAATACAGCTACAAAGGGGGTGTGGTTTGGGGGCGTGTGTGTCTGTGTGCAGAGAGTTCGAGGCACCTCAGCACAGAGGTCCGCTTGCAAAAGCAGAGCGGCGGCTGGATGCAAAGCAGCGTTGGGAAACTTCTGCGAGCTCGCCTCGGCGCGGATTCTCCTCCAAGCCCTCTTCTCTTCCTGGGAGGAAACAGAGCTGGAGTTACGTTGCCTCCTCTCCCACAGGAGAAGTGCAGCAGCTGGCGCTGAGCCACGCCGGGCGAATTTGACAGAGGAGAATCCAAATACCGCCCGACGGGGAATCAAGATGTGCAAAGGGAGCCTCGGAGAGGCCGGTGCCCTCACTGCTTAGCTGCCGAGCCGCACCACCACCACCGCCGCCGCTACTTTCGGATCCGTTTGCCCGCCCCGTCGAACTTCAGGGTTACTCATAAGCGAAATGAAAACGAAGGCGGATGCCAGGGAGCTGTCTGCTTCCGCCACCGTGATCCGCGATCGAGCGGACCTTCTTCAGGCGCCCCTGCTCTCCGATCGCGGCCCCTTTGCCCGACGGGAGACGGTGGAAGCCATAGACCTGTCTCTGGACGGGCTGCTGTATCCCAGAAGCAGCGACGAGGAGGAAGAAGAGGACGAGGAGGAGAGGGAAGAAGAAGACGAAGACGACCACGAGCAGCAGTCGTGCCCCCCGAATGAGGAGGCGGGAGAGAGGAAAGGCGACGATTCCTCCTCGCTCCGGGACGGCTGCGGATCCCCAGTGGACGTCTTGGACCGGGTCCTGGACACTTTCCTGGCCCCCTCCTCCAGCCAAGGCAACACGGAGAGCCCCTCGACGTGGCCTTTCTTTGGCTCGGACATCCCCGAGTTCTCCGGCGCGCAGATGAGCCGCCGCCCCGACGGGCAAGTCGAGGACGCGCCAGCAAACGCCTCTTCGCTGCCTCCGGCGCCGACGTCACCTTCTCCGGTTGTCGCCTCTTCTTCCCACTGGAAGACATTCAAAGATGCGGACGGGCCTCCTTTCAATAGTCCGAAGGGCAAGGCGCCAGGATCCGCCGCCTCGGCGTTTTCCAGGGAGGAGCAGGGCTTCGCAAAGCGGAGCTCGACGGAGCAGGAATCGGACGGCGCCGCCGCCTCCGCCTCCAGCGGCGGCAACCAGGCTTCGTCCGAGGGGCACCCGGGCGTCGCGGCAGCTGACCAGCCCAGCACCCACGGCCTGTTCAACCTGCCCATCCTCCCTCTCAACCAGGCGTACGTAGCCGCCAGGACCCGGCAGTTGCTGGACGTGGACGAGTACGAGGACATGGTCCCCTTCGGCGTGCAGGCGAGCACCCCGCTCTCGCCGTCCGGTTGCACCCTCCAGGATTTTACAAACCACATTTACTCCGCCAGAGACGGGCTGCCGCCGCAGCCGCCTTACGCGTTCGGCTCCGTCGCGGATTTTCAGCGCAACCTCAGGATCAAGGAAGAAAGCCTGGTGGTTGCGGCGGCTAAGAACAGCGGCGGCCGCGGCAGCGGCAGTGGCAGTGGCAGTGGCAGTGGCAGTGGCTCTTACTCGGCTGCCAAAAGTTTGCCGCCGCCGACGGCAGCAGCAGCAGCAGCAGCAGCAGGAGCACCAGCGCCAGCGATGCCTTGCCCAGACTACGCGCCTCCGAGCGTGGTTCCAAGTGCGCTTCCTCCTCTGCCCAAGAATAGCACGGGCGGCATTCCCGAGGCGCCCTGTTCCTCGTTCGAGTCCTTTCTCTACAAAGCAGAGGCTGCAGCTGCTGCTGCAGACGCCGCCCCCGGTGGCCCATACGGACCAGCGCCTTGCAAAGCCTCCACCAGCTGCGGGGCGCAGAGGGACAGCCTCAGTTTGCCCTCCACGTCGGGCGCGCAGCCTCCGGTCATCTACCAGCCGCTTGCCTTGCACGCTCCGCAGCAGTTCGCCGGCCTCAGAGACGGCTTGCCTCAGTTCTTCACGCCCTATCTGAGTTATCTAAGGTAGGAGTTTTTACAGTCCCTATTTGGGGCGGCGGGGGGGGGGGGGAGGAAGAGTTTTTGTTTTTGCTATAAAAAGTGACGTTTAGGTGGAGCTTGGCAAAATTATTAGGGCCAGTGAGATAATTTTTGAGGTGAATCAGTGTTCCAACTATGGCCAAAAAGGTGTTGTGGGGGCTTGATCAAAGTTCCGCCCCGTGGTAGCTTTCTAAAAATAGGAATTGAGGGGGCTGTTGCAAACATAGGTGATATTATAGTTTCGACTTACTTTGTTTTCCTTGTGCGGCACTCTTTGTGCGCGGTTTAGGGACGGTTGGGTTTAAACAGCATGTAAATCGTGCAAATAAATAACGGTATTCTTTTTAAAAAGAAAGAGAGAAAAAACTCTGACTCCCTTATCATCTGAGTACTGAGTCCGATCTCTCATCTTTCCACTAAGAAGTCCATTGTAAAATCATCTGTTCAGAAAGCTGCAACATGGGTGCCTTCTGCAGATCTAGAAAGAAGTTTCAGAAAACTGATAGGTTTTGTAAATAAACCCTTCCGAAAAACTCTATTCAATATTTTGCTTTTCTGCTCTGTGAAATATCTGCACTGTCGAAATAATTTTAAAAATGCATTGAACTCATTGACTTCGTGATTTAAGCAGCCCCACCTGAGACAGAAGGGCGGGCATGGGGTGTTGTTTATGAGTACTGCTTACCGAAGCTAGCTGGCTGGCACTGGCTTTCCAAAGCCTCGAGCAAGGGTCTTTCCTCTCCCTTTTAACTGGAGCAATCAGGGTTCATAAACTGATTAATCAACCATTTAAAGCTTGCAGCTCTACAACTTACACACAGTCCTGTGATCGGCTCCTTCAGTGGAGCAGAACAGGGGGAGGGCCTGGTAGGACAGAGTGCGAATCATCATATTCCGTTGCGCTGATTTTCATTATAGCTAATTGCACTGCTTTAGCTGCATTAAAATCACTGGCAATTATTCCCCACTGATATGCGATAGCTGAGTAAACAAGTCTATGATTGTACTGATTTAAACACATATTTGAAATACAGGGCACTAATAATTACAGCCTCTTACTGCCCTGCACAATGGTTTCACTTTCCAGAGTGCCACTTAACTGCTATGCATTAGTCCTCTTTGAAATAATACTTTCGCTGCTTCTCTTTGACATTTCCTTTCTTTTTTTTTAAAAAAAAGCAAAAAGCAAATTGAAATGTGTTTTGCTCCCTATCGGAAGCTTGTTTGAGTCACTTAGAGTATTCAGTTAGTCTCATGGGCCAATCGCTGTCCCTTAGCAAAACCTACCTGATCTGCTTGTTGCAAGGGAGGGAAACCAGTAGCAAATTAAAACTACACAAACAAAAAACATCTACATTCCGTTCAGACTAAGTTTTTCCACTTATGGACAGAGTTTCTACAATGTGAGCAAAATGTAACAATTGAAAACACATTCTCTCTGTTCCCCCCAAATAATTATTCAAATTGTAACAAATGTCGCTTCCCCTCAAAACGGTGGTTTTCAGAATTTCAGTTACTGTTTGTAAATAAACAGCGGTTCATTGCCGGAACGCTTTTCAGAGTTCGCAGTGATTGACAAACCATGCATCATTTAAACCCCACAAAACTTATCTTAAAACTGCTTTGTCTGATAACGGAGCATTGTAGCCGATAAATCTCACCATTCAAACAGGTGCAGCTAGCTGATTGCTATGCCTTTGTTAGAAATTTAACATTAACACGTAGAGGAGGGGCACCTGAAGAATACCTGATAGAGCACTTCAGAAGTCTGCTAGCTGGTACTCCCACAAAACCTCAAATTCAAAAATGCACATTTCCCGGCTGACAAGGAAAAATACAATATTCGTCCTTAACATGCAATAAATGCTAGAAATCTGTGTATCAGACACTACCAGAAACCACGAAGCTAAGAATGTTGAAAAGTTATTACACTAGCAAAGTTCTTGAATCCAGCTGGAAAAGTGACACAAAGAGAAGCCTACCACCGATGGATATTAAATGCACGGACATTAGGTATACGCCAGCAGATAGCCGCACCGACGAAGCTGCTTCCCTTCTGCTTCTTGCTGGTGGAGAATATATTCTTAAAAGGTTCTATGATTTGAAACTAGGCTATAAAGGAAGGCAACATCAAAGCGCACTGGAAAGCTGCATGCAAAAGTAGATTGTGCAATACTCAGCCCCCAGCCTGCTTGTGGTCAGCTCAGATGAAGTTCCATTGAAGTTGGTAAATGGTGTGATCTCTCAGGGCTTGATTAATTTGAGGTTTCTTCACAACAGCGATATTTCATTACTAATGAGAGGAAGGAGGTGCAACGTGGCGCTTCCATGAGGAAGCAGGGGGTGGGTGAGTGGGTGGGTGGAGGACAGGATGCGGTCGTTTTTTGGTCAGCGACGTTACTCCTGCCAGCCCTCCCTGGAAGACACCATTTCGTGCATCTTTGGCTGGGGAGACCCAAACATCTCACTTGAGGGTGCTTATGTTAAACTGGGTGATGACTTGGGCTATAGAATGTATTGCTTATAGAACGGTGGTGGTGGGGGGAGGAGGCAGGGGGGTGTCCCCCTAAAAACTAGGAACGAATAAATGCTAGGATTTTGGGATATGGATAATATAGAATTGTGCCAGACGAGGGAATTCCTGTGCGGGTTATGCAAACCAGCCTGGATGGCTGGGTGAAGAGCAAATCTGTTAGCGTTATTTTTTTAAAAAAGGTGTTGATAGATGCATCCTTTGGCCTGGGGAGTCAGGTGGCACAAAGGTAACTGTGTGTTTGAGGGGGCAGGAAATGGAGCTTTGAAGCAGGGATTCCTGGGAGGAGGAAGAAGGAGGGGGTAGAGGCTGGGCTCCATCTTTGAGGGGAGCAGCTTGAAGGGTACTTGTGCCTCTGAAAATGTGCATACTGTAAGGTCTGGACTTCTTCCATGGAGACGGAAGGTGTAAATTGGTGGACAAACCCTATTTCTTAAAGCACGGCAGTCTCCGCTGCATCTTCTATTCTCCAAAGGGCAGGGCTGGATTTAGCTTTGATGAGGCCCTAAGCCAGGCATAGGCAAACTCGGCCCTCCAGATGTTTTGGGACTACAACTCCCATCATCCCTAGCTAACAGGACCGGTGGTCAGGGGTGACAGGAGTTGTAGTCCCCAAACATCTGGAGGGCCGAGTTTGCCTATGCTTGCCCTAAGCTGCTGAAGGTAATGGGGTCCTTTATATGTCCAGCTGTCCTTTGTCAACAACAAATTGTCACTGTTTTTTGTGTGGAATATATGGTACAGTGGACCCTCGGGTTACATACGCTTCAGGTCACATACGCTTCAGGTTACAGACTCCGCTAACCCAGAAATAGTGCTTCAGGTTAAGAACTTTGCTTCAGGATGAGAACAGAAATCGGGCTCCGGCGGCGCGGCAGCAGCAGGAGGCCCCATTAGCTAAAGTGGTGCTTCAGGTTAAGAACGGACCTCCCGAACGAATTAAGTACTTAACCCGAGGAACCACTGTATATGGTAATTTATGGACCTAATAGGACAACACAAAACACTGCTGCTTTATGTAGCTTTTATTTTATTGTTTTTTTAAAATCTTATATTTTGGAAATGTACACCCAGTTATTTTCTCCTATAAAATTTTTTGGGGCCCCCAAGAGAGTGGAAACCCTAAGCTATAGCTTGTTTAGCTTATATGGAAATCCATCACTGCCAAAGGGACACAGACCCTGTGTGTGCGCCTGTTGCCTCATGTGCTCTGCCACTGCTTGGTGGAGCGAGCGCTTTTGTATGTTGTTCACTGAGAGCATTTTAAAAGCGGAATTGCCTTTTGGGTAATACAACTTGGTGAGGCTGAAGTGGGTTTTGCTCCATGTGGGGGCAGGCTTTTCTTTTAATCAGCAGGAGTGCAAAGTTCAGGAGTGCTTAATTTTTGAGGCAGTTTTGGTTTGGTGTTGCGTTACTGTAACAGAACGAAGGAGGAAACATTTTGGTTTATGAAACGATGCACGGTGCATAGAAAATGGATACAGTGGTACCTCAGGTTACATACGCTTCAGGTTACATATGCTTCAGGTTACAGACTCCACTAACCCAGAAATAGTGCTTCAGGTTAAGAACTTTGCTTCAGGATGAGAACAGAAATCAGGCTCTGGAGGCGCGGCACCCATTAGCTAAAGTGGTGCTTCAGGTTAAGAACAGTTTCAGGTTAAGTACGGACCTCCGGAACGAATTAAGTACTTAACCTGAGGTACCACTGTACAGAGAAGTTTTTCTCCCTCTTCGATGCTGGGTGGGGGTCATTAAATGGAACTCAGCAGAGGGAAATTCAGGACAGACAAATGCAAGTGTGCTATATGTTTATAAACTTAAAATTTTTAGAATCTATAAGCATCTATACAGTGGTACCTCGGGTTGCAGACGCTTCAGGTTACAGACGCTTCAGGTTACAGACTCCGCTACCCCAGAAATAGTACCTCGGGTTAAGAACTTTGCTTCAGGATGAGAACAGAAATCGTGCAGTGGCGGCGCAGTGGCAGCAGGAGGCCCCATTAGCTAAAGTGGTGCTTCAGGTTAAGAACAGACCTCTAGAACGAATTAAGTTCTTAACCCAAGGTACCACTGTAAATCTGTATAACGGTGGCCCCAAATCTCTTCAGCAACTATCCCCATGGTTCCACAAATTCATCCCTGGCACCCCCTACCTAACGCTATACAGAGCATTATTCAAAATTGTGGTTTGCATGACCCAGTGAGGAAGATAACAGCACAAATAAGTTCAGCAACATCTCAAAGACCAAAGGTTCCCCACACCAATAGTGGATAGCACACATGTCAGCAGCATGTGGGGAACAGTGCAGTTTTCAATGTTAATCGGCTGCACAGGTGAGGGGTTTCTCCCCCCCCCATCTTCATCTTACCTTCCATAAATCTCTCCTCCCCTGGTGCTTTCCCTCCACTTGGCTCACATCTAGTAGGAGGTACTGTACCAGACCCCTTCATGGATCACTGCCTTGCCGTGGCGAAGGGGCTTGAAGAACTCAGAGAAGCTATGAACTATGCCGAGCAGGGCACCCAAAATGAACAGGTCATAGTGGAGTGTTTTGACCAAACGTGATCCACCTGGAGCAGGAACCGGCAAGCCACTCCAGTATCCCTGCCAAGAAAACTCCATGGACAAAGACAACAGGCATATAAAAGTTATGACGCTGGAAGATGAGCCCCTCAGGTCGGAAGGCGTCCAACATGCTACTGGGGAAGAGCGGAGGACAAGTACAAGTAGATCCAGAGCTGATGAAGCGGCTGGGCCAAAGCCGAAAGGACGCTCAGTTGCGGATATGCCTGGAAGCGAAAGGAAAGTCCAATGCTGTAAAGAAAAATATTGCATAGGAACCTGGAATGTAAGAACCATGAACCTGGGTAAGTTGGATGTGGTCAAAAATGAGATGGCAAGAATAAATATTGACATCCTGGGCATCAGTGAACTAAAATGGACGGGAATGGGCGAATTCAGTTCGGATGACCATCATATCTACTACTGTGGGCAAGAAACCCGCAAAAGAAATGGAGTGGCCCTCATAGTCAACAAAAGAGTGGCGAAAGCTGTACTGGGATGCAATCTCAAAAATGATAGAATGATCTTGATACGAATCCAAGGCAGACCTTTTAACATAACAATAATCCAAGTTTATGCACCAACTACTGGTGCTGAAGAAACTGAAATTGACCAATTCTATGAAGACTTACAACACCTTATAGAAGTGACACCAAAGAAGGATGTTCTTCTCATTATAGGGGATTGGAATGCTAAAGTAGGGAATCAAGAGATAAAAGGAACAACTGGCAAATTTGGTCTTGGAATTCAAAACGAAGCAGGGCAAAGGCTAATAGAGTTCTGTCAAGAGAACAAGCTGGTCATCACAAACACTCTTTTCCAACAACACCAGAGACGACTCTACACATGGACATCACCAGATGGGCAGCATCGAAATCAGATTGATTATATTCTCTGCAGCCAAAGATGGAGAAGCTCTATACAGTCAGCAAAAACAAGACCTGGAGCTGACTGTGGCTCAGATCATCAGCTTCTTATAGCAAAATTCAAGCTTAAACTGAAGAAAGTAGGAAAAACCACTGGGCTGGTAAGATACAATCTAAACCAAATCCCTTATGAATACACAGTGGAAGTGAGGAACAGGTTTAAGGATTTAGATTTGCTGGACAGAGTGCCTGAAGAACTATGGATGGAGGCTTGAAACATTATACAGGAGGCAGCAACGAAAACCATCCCAATGAAAAGGAAATGCAAGAAAGCAAAGTGGCTGTCCAATGAGGCCTTACAAATAGCGGGGGAGAGAAGGCAAGCAAAATGCGAGGGAGATAGAGAAAGATACAGGAAATTGAATGCAGAATTCCAAAAAATAGCAAGGAGAGATAAGAAGGCCTTCTTAAATGAGCAATGCAAAGAAATAGAGGAAAACAACAGAATGGGAAGAACCAGAGATCTGTTCAAGAAAATTGGAGATATGAAAGGAACATTTCGTTCAAAGATTACCATAATAAAGGACAAAAGTGGTAAGGACCTAACAGAAGCAGAAGACATCAAGAAGAGGTGGCAAGAATACACAGAGGAATTATACCAGAAAGATATGGATGTCTTTGTACACCCCAGGTAGCATGGTTGCTGACCTTGAGCCAGACATTCTGGAGAGTGAAGTCAAATGGGCCTTAGAAAGCATTGCAAATAACAAGGCCAGTGGAAGTGATGGTATTCCAGCTGAACTATTTAAAATTTTGAAAGCTGATGCTGTTAAGGTGCTACACTCAATATGCCAGCAAGTTTGGAAAACTCAGCAGTGGCCAGAGGATTGGAGAAGGTCAATCTACATCCCAATCCCAAAGAAGGGCAGTGCTAAAGAATGCTCCAGCTACCGCACAATTGCACTCATTTCACACGCTAGCAAGGTTATGCTTAAAATTCTTCAAGGAAGGCTCAAGCAGTATGTGGACCAAGAACTCCCAGAAGTGCAAGCTGGATTTAGAAGAGACGCCTGCTTCTTGGGAGGAAAGCAATGACAAACCTAGACAGCATCTTAAAAAGTAGAGACATCACCTTGTCAACAAAGGTCCGTATAGTAAAAGCTATGGTTTTCCCAGTAGTGATGTATGGAAGTGAGAGCTGGACCATAAAGAAGGCTGATCGCCGAAGAATTGACGCTTTTGAATTATGGTGCTGGAGGAGACTCTTGAGAGTCCCATGGACTGCAAGAAGATCAAACCTATCCATTCTTAAGGAAATCAGCCCTGAGTGCTCACTGGAAGGACAGATCGTGAAGCTGAGGCTCCAATACTTTGGCCACCTCATGAGAAGAGAAGACTCACTGGAAAAGACCCTGATGTTGGGAAAGATGGAGGGCACAAGGAGAAGGGGACGACAGAGGACAAGATGGTTAGACAGTGTTCTCGAAGCTACAAACATGAATCTGACCAAACTGCGGGTGGCAGTGGAAGACAGGAGTGCCTGGCGTGCTCTGGTCCATGGGGTCACGAAGAGTCGGACACGACTGAACGACTAAACAACAACAACTGTACCAGATGAGCATCATGAGTGACAGACCAGAGGGCAGGCAAGGGGAACCTTTTGGCACATCAGATGTCGCCAAACTACAACTCCCAGGATCGCTGGCCATTGGACACACTTGTTCAGAAACATCTGGAGTGCTGGACGTTCCCCAACCTGCTGTAGGGAGACAGTCTGTAGGTGGTTTGAGGGCCTTGTTTTTGTTCGTAAAATCGGACCTCCGGCACTTTATAGGTAATTGATGGAGGCGGACCTGCATTTAATAATAATAATAATAATAATAATTTTTATTTATACCCTGCCCTCCCAAGCCAAGGCCGGGCTCAGGGCGGCTAACAACCAATAATAAAAACAAGTTGAATGAATACAACTTAAAAACAAGATTAAAATACAACATTAAAATATTGAAACATTAAAACATAAAAATGCAGCCTCATCACAGGAGGAGAAAGGAAAAAGAAAAAAGAGAGGGGGAAGGAATCAAATTGGTTCCAAACCAAAGGCCAGGCGGAACAACTCTGTCTTACAGGCCCTGCGGAAAGAAACCAGATCCTGCAGGGCCCTGGTCTCATGAGGCAGAGCGTTCCACCAGGCCAGAGCCAGTGTTGAAAAGGCCCTGGCTCTGGTTGAGGCTAATCTAACTTCCTTAGGGCCCGGGACTACTAGGGTGTTGCTATTTATGGACCTTGAGGCTCTCCGTGGGGCATACCAGGAGAGGCGGTCCCGTAGGTACGAGGGTCCTAGGCCGTGAAGGGCTTTAAAGGTCAAAACCAGCACCTTAAATCTGACCCTGTACTCCACCGGGAGCCAGTGCAGCTGGAAAAGCACTGGGTGAATATGCTCCCGTGGCAGAGACCCCGTGAGGAGCCTGGCTGCAGCATTCTGCACTTGCTGGAGTTTCTGGGAGAAACACACTTGCCAGTTTTGGCATAGGGGTGACCTCACAACTGTTGAAGGACCACTGTTTTGGTGCTTATGGACTTGGATGTTTTTCTCTCCAAACCTCTGCCTTTGCAACGTTGGCTGTCCGTTGCAAAGTAAGACTTGCCATTTCTCCTGCCTTACCCATGATGCATTTCTATTCTCATTTTTGTTTCCTTTCTCCAGGTCAGATGCAGATGCTGGCCAGAGTCCTCAGTATGCTTTTGAATCGTTGTCTCAGAAGATCTGCCTCATCTGCGGCGATGAAGCTTCGGGCTGCCATTACGGAGTCCTTACCTGTGGAAGTTGCAAAGTCTTCTTCAAGAGAGCCATGGAAGGTACTGTGCAGTGTCATTCGTTGTCGTGGTCGCCTTATAATTATCATGGAATGTGTAATAATTATTATATATGAGAGTCATAAGTTTTATACATTCCTTATCATTATCATGGTTGCCTAATAATTAATATGGAATTGTTATGGAATTATTAATATGGAACACAAGTCCTAAAAAAACCTTTAAGGGATTTGATTTGATTGATTAATTGCATTTCTATGCCACTTTTCATTCAAATGAACCTCAAAGTGGCTTACAACCAATAATTAACCAAAACATAATAAAACATAACAGCACATCGTGAATACAGCATACATCATATAAAACAATTAACAAATTATCAATAAAACAGTTGCAATCTATTAAAAAAACTTAACGAAACAGCAACTAAAAAATAACATAAACTTCACAATTATGGCAAGTCATGTGATTAACTTAAGGATACTTTTCTAGCATGGTTGTTGGTGTGTCTTACATTTAAGAAGGGATGAGCCTTCTAGACGTTGTTGGATTCCCCTCAGCCAACTCCCCTCAGCCAACGTGGCCAGTGGGCAGGGATGATGGGCGCTCCAGTCCAACAACATCTGGGGGGCTACCTGTCCCCTACGTTGATTTCAGAGATTATTTGCAGTGCAGTGTAGGATTGCTTTTGTGTTGTGGTAATGATCTAATGTCAGGTGTTAGGAGAAGGTAACAGGAGCAGGTCAACAACAGCTCACACAGCTTCAGTGAAGTTTGAAGAAACAAGGCCAGGCCTACAGAGCACAGCAACTCTTCCTGCTAGAACTTTCCCCCCATGAGGCAGTTGTGGGGATGGAAGGTCCTTGCCTCCCCACAGCTCCCTAAGTCTCCTCCTCCCCCAGTTCCTTCCCAAACAATCTGAGGCTCTGTTGTTTTGCCTGCCTTTGCTCCTTCTTCTTCATACCTCTTCTGGACCTGGGAGACCAGGGAGGAGGGGAGCTGGTTGCAGCAGGACTCCCTGGCTTCCTCACCAGCCTGCCCCATCTCTCTCCCTCTCTCCTTGCCCCCTCCTTTCCTGCCTCTGATTCTGGACTGCTGTCTGCCCCAGACTCTTCCTGCTCACTATACCCTGTTAGCCTCTCAACGCCTGTCACATCTTCTTCCCAGTCTTCTCCCTCTGACCACTCATCATTGTTCCACCACCAATTCCCTGGCTCTGAGCTCCGCATCTAGCTAGTCCATGAGCATTTTGTTGGTTTGTGTTCTTCAGTGCTTTCATTCTGAAACTGGGCGTTGATGAAGGGGATAATGAGCAAGCATCTCATTTGCATGCATTGGGGTTGCAATGTTTGCTTAAGTGCCGTAATTGGCTAAATTAATTAGGAACATAGGGTTGCATGCCAAACAGCGCTAAGTCATGGTCCTGCCAGGACAAAGATTTCAACTTGCATAATGGCACTTTTATTGCTCTCCTCCCACTACACTCTCCCAACATGTGTTTTGCGGGGAGAGAAGTCCTGTGGCACAAATAGAAATCCTTAGTTTGGAAACTGACCTTTACTAAGTCAGACTACTCTGACCGCCAGTGGCTTTCCAGGAGAGTTATTTTTTTATATATTTCTTTATTTTCCACAAGATTTATATACCACTTGATTGGAACGAAACTTCAAAACAGTTTACAGAAAGAATGAAAGAGTGAAATCGCCAGTAAGAAACGGTTAAATACAACTGCATTATTTAAAACATTCAGGAATTAAGGGAAACGAACAGTACGCTAAAAACAGATTAAAATGCATGCCAACATCCTGCAGGTCTGGATAGGCTTGCTTAAACAAAAATGTTTTAAGCAGGAACTGGAAAGCACACAGTGAAGGCACCTGCTTGGGGTCAATCAGCAAGGAGTTCCAAAGTGAAAAGCTGTACACTAAAAGACCAGTTTCTTACAAATGCAGAGATGAGTATTATGAGGTATCTGTAACAGCGGCAGTTCTGCAAATTGAAGTGGCAGAGGCAGTATTTCAGGTAAACTGGTCCCAATAGTAACACCTTAGACTTGGCTGATCATCTGAAACAAGTGCAGAAACATCTCTGAGCAGAGTTGTTACATGCTGACAGGTTCTGACTCATGCCAGCAACCGTGCTGCAGCCTTCTGTAAAAACTGCAGCTTCTGAATCAAGTGCAAGGGAAGCCCCACATAGAGCACATTGCATTGATCCAGTCTTGAAGTAACCAAACTGCTCCAGAGAAGCGGACACAGAACAATGGATCCAAACTAGAAGAAAGAAGATTCTACCTAAACATTAGGAAGAACTTCCTGACAGTAAGAGCTGTTCGACAGTGGAATTTGCTGCCAAGGAGTGTGGTGGAGTCTCCTTCTTTGGAGGTCTTTAAGCAGAGGCTTGACAACCATATGTCCGGAGTGGTCTGATGGTGGTTCCTGCTTGGCAGGGGGTTGGACTCGATGCCCCTTGTGGTCTCTTCCAACTCTGTGATTCTATGAAACTACTGTGGCCAAGGTTTCTCAGTCCAGGAACAGCCATAGTTGCTGCACCGGCCACAGCTGGTGAAAGGTACTCCTAGCCACTGAGGTTTTCTGGTCTTGATCCAGAAGCCCTCTCAGACTGTGAACTTGCTCCTTCAGTGGGAGAGCAACCCCATCCAGGGTTGGCAGTTGACCAATTTCTCAAGTATGACAACTCGCCCACAGTGCCTCCATCCTGCCAGGATTCAATCTTGGCTGGAGTTTCCTCATCTATCCTCCCATCTCATCTAGGCACCAGCTCAGGAATTCCACAGCCTCTCCTGATGCAGATCTTAATGAGAAACAGATGACACCTTGCCCCCATGTGCCTCTTGGCTACTCTCAACAACTTCAAATAGATTTTTAAAATTGCATTGGAGATAAGCAGGTTTCAGTCAAGGTATTTCCCCAGCCCTTTCTGGAGACGCCAAGCAAGGGTTGAAACTGGGACCTCCTGCATGCCTGACAGATCCTCTGCAGCCCTGCCCACTGAGCCGCATTCTTTCCCCTTTTGACTGATGAAAAAGATGCCCCCATTAATCTGGCAATAGGTTGCTCTGCTTTTCATTTTATAAAAATACAGTTTGCTATAAAAACTGCAGGTGCTGTTCCCCATCTTCCCTTTACACACACACACACACACACACACACACACACACGACATGCCCCTTCAAGGTGGTGTCTGCTCAGATGCGCGTGGGTGTCAACTGCAAATGTGGAAATTGGGCTGCTCACTTCAGAAATACAGGGTTTTGCCCTCGTGCAAATTCAGTGTGAAAGCATGGCTGTGTTTACAAAAAACACACACACAAACAAAAACCATATCCTATGGTTTGCAAGTACCCTATTGGCCCAAATCCTTTTCTACCTGTGTTACTTCGAGGCAATTTACTGTATTTTTCGCTCTATAAGATGCACTTTCCCCCGCCTAAAAAGTAAGGGGAAATGTGTGTGCGTCTTATGGAGCAAATGCAGATGGGAAGCTCTGCTCAGCGCTCCCTTTAAAGAGCGTGTGTGCGGCTCTTGGGGGCTTTAAAGGGAGCGTGGCTCTTGGGGGAGCCTTCATCCCACATCCCAGGTGAGGCTGCGCGCAGTTATCCCATAAGCCAGGACAGCAAGCGGGATTGCTATGCAGCGATCCTTCTTGCTGTCCTGGTTTCTGGCTTAGCGCACGGCTCTTGTGGGAGGTGGGTGAAGGGACAGAGTGTGCAGCTCTGTCCCTTCCCCCACCTCTCGCAAACACCCCCAAGAGACGCGCGGAGAGTGTGTGCAGCTCTTGGGGAATTTTCCCTAAGGAGGGAGAAAGACAGCCCGTCAGTGATGGGCTGCCCTTTTCCCTCCTCAGGGAAAAACCAGCAAGCGCCGCACACACGCTCCACACGGCTTGAGAAAGGGAGTGCTGAGCAGAGCCTGGGATGCATACAGGCTCTGCTCAGCGCTCACTTTAAAGAATATTTTTTTCCATGCATTCCCCCTCTAAAAACTAGGTGCATCTTATGGTCAGGTGTGTCTTATGGAGTGAAAAATGCTGTACTTACATTCATTTTTTGATAGAGTTGCAAGCTTGGTGGATCAAGAGGATGCTGTGGGCATAGTGTATCTTGATTTCAGTCATGCTTTTGACAAAGTCTCCCAAGATATTCTTGCGAGGAAGCTGCTAAAATGTGGGTTGAGCGAGGTAACTGTTAGGTGGATTTGTAGCTGGTTGGCTGACCAAACCCAAAGAGTAGTCATTAATGGTTCCTTGTCATCCTGGAAAACAGTGACTAGAGGGGTGCCACAGGAACATTCTGACAGTAAGAGCTCTTGTTGCAAGTAGTTTCTGTGCTCCCTGAATGCCCTCACATCTCTAAGCAGTTTTAATACGACTAGGATATCTCTAACAGCATGACATGACTAACAGCAGACAGTTCCAAGTTACTTCTGTTTCGCTTCTTTGATACAATTGAGCTGTAGTATCCTGGTGGCAATCACTGCTTCAGAGTCGCTGCTTCCAGCCCCTCACAATTTTGTGGATGGGAAAATTGTGTTGTGGTTGTGGGGTTCTTGTGCAACAAACTCCATTTTCTGAAACAAATAAGAGCCTCCCCGCAAATAAATCAGCAAGGATGTTTGGCTGTTTGTCAGTCTTGTATAGCCTTCCCATAAACTTTGTGCAAACCACTCAAGATGAATGTACAATAAACAGGTTCTCTGATAGCAACCCGTGTCAGTACATAGCAACCCAGTAATTAGAGCAGCAAAAGGAAACCATCTGCTAAGAGTTTGCACTCTTGGTAACATTTGTATTCCCTCTTTGAACTCTTTGGTGGCCCTTCACCCTGGTTGAGAAGAATGTTTTTGGTCTGCATCAAGAGAAAATGGAATGTGCCTCCAGGGGTGAAGTCAAACCACTGGAGAATCGCAGCGCCTGCTGTGGCTGCAGAGACTCGTTACTAGTGATGACTGCACCTCGTGTTGTCTTTGCTGCATTAGCTGCACCGAAGTGACCTCCTCATGGTGCAAGCCTAGACAGTGCGTATGGAGGTCCTGTGCTGCCCAGATGACAAGAACCCCCCCTTGGCATCACTGATGTGGTCCAAAGAAAAGCAGAGCCATATGTTTGGCACCAGCTTTGCTCTAGGAGTTGCCAGAAGGAGATGTGAAAGATACCATCCAACCTTCTTAAGGAGTCTACTCTAGATTTGTGTAGGGTTTACTCCTGAGCCTTTTCTTCTTCCGAAGATATCCTTCAAGGCAGCACAGGTTTAGGGTCAGAGTTTACCTTCTCCTAGAAGAGCTACCTTCCCAGGTTGATGAGCCCCATCTGCCCCTCTGCAGCTCACACAGAAACCACCTCCTTGACCATTGGACCCACTGTTGGTCTCATCCAGTCAATCTGCCAGAGCATGTCTTCACATACAGGGGAAGTTCCTAATTCACTGAGGGTTTGATACCCAGCAGGTACCAGTATACCTGAAGGAGTTTGATACCCAGTATACCTGAAGGAGCGTCTCCACCCCCATCGTTCTGCCCGGACGCTGAGGTCCAGCGCCGAGGGCCTTCTGGTGGTTCCCTCATTGTGAGAAGCAAAGCTACAGGGAACCAGGCAGAGGGCCTTCTCGGTAGTGGCGCCCGCCCTGTGGAATGCCCTTCCATCAGATGTCAAAGCGATAAACAACTACCTGACATTCAGAAGACATCTGAAGGCAGCCCTGTTCAGGGAAGTTTTTAATGTGTGACATTTTAGTGTATTTTTGGTCTCTGTGGAAGCCGCCCAGAGTGGCTGGGGAAACCCAGCCAGTGGGCGGTGTACAAATAATAAATTATTATTATTATTATTATTATTATTATTATTAATTATACCATCACCTGGTTTAGCCAGCCAGTCGAAGCCATTTCCGAGGATGTGGCTGCTGTCACATGCTGACAGTTTCTAGAAGACTGGTCCAGAATCTCTAGACCATTAGTGGGAAACCTGTGACACCACATCTGGAATTCTATGTTCAAGACTGGGCACCACAATTTAAGAAGGATATCGACAAGCTGGAATGTGTGCAGAGGAGGGTGAACAATACCATCACATAGCTGTCAACGTTTCCCCCTTTTTAAGGGAAATTCCCTTATTCCGAATAGGATTCCTCACAAGAAAAGGGAAAAGTTGACAGCTATGCCATCAAGGGTCTGGAAGTCAAGCCTTATGAGGAACGGTTGAAGGAGCTGTGTGTATTTAACATGGAGAAGAGGAGACTGAGAGGAGATACGATAGCCATCTTCAAATATCTCAAGGGCTGTCACATGGAAGATGGAGTGAGCTTGTTTTCTCCTGCTCCGGAGGGTAGGACTCGAACCAATGGCTTCAAATTACAATAAAGGAGATTCTGACTAAACACCAGGAAAAACATTCTGACAGTAAGAGCTGTTTGACAGTGGAGGAACAGTCTCCCTTGGCAGGTTGTGGACTCTCCTTCTTTGGAAGTTTTAAAGCAGAGGTTGGATGGCTGGCTGCCATGGATGCTTTAGGTGACATTCCTGCATTTCAGGGGGTTGGACTAGATGACCCTTTGGGTCCCTTCCAACTCTACGATTTTATGGTTCTGTGATTCTGTGAATGGGCAGCTGATTTTCAAGGAGCCAAAGAAATAGAACTTCTATGTGCAGGATGTTGAATGATGCTTTTGTATTAATGTTGTTCCATGCAGGATCAACAGTTTGACACAGGGACGGGGAACCTTTTGGATCCCAAGGGTTACATTTCCTTCTGAGGGGCACACGGCAGTGGTGGGCCAAAGACAGAAGTGGACAGAGCAACCAATGCATTTTTTTCCTTTGTACAGTGGTGCCTCGCAAGACGAAAAGAATCCGTTCCGCGAGTCTTTTCGTCTTGCGGTTTTTTCGTCTTGCGAAGCAAGCCCATTGACGGAGTAGCGCTATTAGCACTATTGGCTAAAAAAGGGCTAAAAACGGCTTTTTAACACTTGGGAGATTAGCGGTTTTGCTGCTAAAATGCTTTTAGTAGCTTAGCGATTCAAAATAAGGGGTTTTGGAGCGAAAAAAAAGTCAAATTTTTTCGTCATTTTTCGGCTTGCTAAGCAAGCCCATAGGGAAATTTGTCTTGCGAAGCGCCTCTGCAGACGGAAAACCCTTTCGTCTTGCGGGTTTTCCGTCTTGCGAGGCATTCGTCTTGCGGGGCACCACTGTACAGTAGGCTACTTTCTACACACACACACACACCCTGCTCTGCCCTCCATCCAGGCAAATAAGAGGAATTACATCCCAACCCAGGCAAAAACACTTGGGGTGTGAAGCAGGACCAGGGAGGGGTGTGCCCTTCAGGGAAGGGGTGTGGTCTTCAGGGAAGGGGTGTGGTCTGCACAGAATTCTGAAGGCTAAATAGAGAGGCCTAGAGCAGGGATCAGCAAACTTTTTCAGCAGGGGGCCAGTCTACTGTCCCTCAGACCTTGTGGGGGGCCAGATTATATTTTGAAAGGGGGGGGGAGAACAAATTCCTATGCCCCACAAATAAGATGCATTTTAAATAAAAACACACATTCTACTCATGTAAAAACACCAGGCAGGCCCCACAAATAACCCAGAGATGCATTTTAAATAAAAGGATACATTGTACTCATGTAAAACACACTGATTCCTGGACCATCCGTGGGCCGGATTTAGAAGGCGATTGGGTCGGATCCAGCCCCTGGGCCTTAGTTTGCCTACCCATGGCCTAGAGGGCTATATTTAGCCCCTTGACCTGAGGTTCCCTACCCTGGTTTGTCGTATTGATTAAGGCGACCACAGTTTCCATACTTGGCAGTCTCAGTTTGGAGGAGGCTCTCTGAATCATCAGCTGGATCCTTGGTCCACACAGTTGGCAGGCATTGCTACTCCGGCCCTGTGTGAAGGATTTTTTGATGTTGGCACTGGGCTTGGAGCTCATTTTCGCCAAGTGAACCTGTGATCCCTTGGCTGTGTCAAAATTTGTTACCATGTAACTTCTCCCACCCACCCACACCGCCGGCGTTCCCCGTGAAAAGACGTTCTGGATCCCCGTTACCAGAGAAGCAGCAACTTTTTTTGCAGCAGAAACAAAGCAGTGTTTGCAGCAAAAACAACACAGAGCCTTTGGGCACTTTTAAGATTAAATGATTGATGGCGGCATAAACATTCATAATCTGGGATCTGGTGAAGCGGGACGATAGTTGTGCTGCAATAAATCTATTCGCCTTTTTGGTGCCAGCAAGACTCTTTGTTACAGAGCAGTCCTTTAGGCTCAGTGGGAGGAGAAAGTCGCCCTGACAGGCAGATAGGCAGATCTGAAGCCCTGCTAGACTTGCACCATCAGGGTTGGAAGGTAGGAATAGACCCTCTTCCACTTCCCATCAGTTGGTAATTATTATTATTTTGGAAAGAAAACATTTTTACTTCCTATTATGCAAAGGCTGAAATACTTCTCCCCTTCCCACACCCATTCCAGGATCTATGCTTAAAGATGAGAGCTTGGGATCCACTAGATTCAAAGCCTCACTGGAATAGCCCCCTCCAGATGAGTAATGACTGGAAGGGGGCACCCAAGGATGACTGGACGGGATCAGCTAAACAGTATAACATTATCATTGTCATTTCTAATTATATCCTGCCATTCTTCCCAATGGCCTTCCAGAGACTGTAGGATTCCATCCCTAGATCACTGTTTGGTTCTTCTTCTGGAAATGAGAAATCTGAACTGGGCTACACTCTGGAATCTCCTGGCCAGGTGGCTTAGCAGTTTAGGCGGATGGGTGAATTAAAATAAAGGCTTCTATGACTTCTATGACGCAGGTGGCGCTGTGGCTTAAACCACAGAGCCTAGGACTTGCCGCTCAGAAGGTCAGCGGTTTGAATCCCCGTGATGGGGTGAGCTCCCGTTGCTCGGTCCCTGCTCCTCCAACCTAGCTGTTTGAAAGCACATCAAAGTGCAAGTAGATAAATAGGTACCGCTCTGGTGGGAAGGTAAACGGCGTTTCCATGCGCTGCTCTGGTTCGCCAGAAGCGGCTTAGTCATTCTGGCCACAAGACCCAGAAGTTGTACGCCGGCTCCCTCGGTCAATAAAGTGAGATGAGCACCGCAACCCCAGAGTCGGTCACAACTGGACCTAATGGTCACGGGTCCCCTTTACCCTTTACCTTTATGTCTTTATTTGATACTTTTATACTTCCACTTCCTGCATATGGAAGCTAAGAATGGGCTAACATACGTGGAAAACTAGACCGGCCATACCATACAAATGAAATAACAAGACAAATAAAAAGCAGCAACAGATAACTATAAAACCACGAGCCCCAAACACTACAGTTCATGTTACAGATGCCTGGATTAACTTGAGCCTTTGTTTGAAGATGTCAGTGGTTGGGGAAAACAAAATGTCACCTGGGAGGGAGTTCTGTAGACAGGGTGCTACCACCAAGAATGCCCTGCCACCACCCTTCTAGCTTCTGTTATGGACAGCAGAGCATCTCCTCCTGATCAAAACGTCTTGAGTTTGTTGGTGCTGGGGAAGATGCTTCCTCAGGTACTTGTGTCACAAGCTGTTTATGGTTCCATAGCTTCTGGACTGTCTTCCAGGACAGATTTTGATCCTGCAGACCCAGTAGCAGACAGGTGGTGCTGCACCTCTCACCTGGCCTACCTCCAGCTGAGACATTTCTTCATACTGAGATGGGGGGCAGTAAGGTTGGTGCAGTGTTGGCACGCTGGTGGAATCAATGCTGCCCTCCCGCTGGTGTGTTTTCACCGCACCCACCTTGCCACTGCCTCGTCCCCCTCCCCTTGGTATGCAGCAGTAACGCAGCTGGAGGGAGGTTGCAATGCTATCCAGTATTGACCAGACCACTTGCATGTTATGAGAATATATTTTGGGATTAGGTGGCAGTCTGCATCCCTGGCAACTCTCCTTTTGGAAATCGATTACTGGCTCTCCCATTTATCTGCTTCTGAAGCAACTCTGCCCTGTACACCATGATTAACGGCCCCTTAATCAGTTTTGTTTCCATAGTTAATCCAATTATCTGCCAACGTTGTATTGGGTGCTATTTCATTTTGCTTGCCTGCTCTCACCTTTGCATCTGCACAATAGGCGCCGTGGTTCACTTTTGACAGATGCGTGCTTTATGTATTGTGCTAATATATTTCTTGCAGTAGTAGAACAATAATCATTATTTTTGGAGCTTTGCACATGGCTGCTGTTCGAAGCAAGCAAAGCACAGGGTTCTTGACTTGGAAGTTTCCCAATTTACCGGTAGTACTTACTGTGGGGCTGAAGAGGGGAAAAGGAACCAATCCTCAGCACCATTCTGTATTTAGGGAGCTTAATAATTTCTGGTTGGTATCTGATGCTTTCCTCCTTGAGATAGGGAGCCTGTGGGGTGGACCTTGTCTCTTTATACAGCAGATGACTCCCACCCACCTTAACCCCACTGCACCAGCCAGCCTAAACCTATCCCATGCCTTCTTTGCCTCAGTCGCTAAGGTAGAGGAGTCTCACTGAGTACTACAGCATCACCTCCCTTAGGTGCTGGAAACTTGTGGGAACCATGGTAATTTGTAATTCCCATGGCTCCCAGCAACTCTGGAACTGCTGTGGCACCCATGGGAATTCTTTCCCAATCTTTGTAAGTTAGGGAAAGGAGGTCAAGAAGGGCCTGCATCTAGGGCTTCAGTCGGGGAAGGGCCTGGAACAGATGCAAAAGAACTATCCTTGGGCCTGGTGGGTGCAATTCTTCTCCCTCCATCTTGTGGTCGTAGGGAAGGGTCATAGTTATTCCTTCATTGTGCAAAGGGGATTTCTGCTGGGTATAATAGGGGCTGCCCCAAACTCACTGCTCTGCCCCATCTCTGACCAGTCTCGATATATGGCAGTGATGTTGCTGCCAGGACACTGGCTCAGTTGCGTTGCTTGCTGTTGGTTGGTACCTGGATGGGAGACCACCTGTTTTACCTGTTTCAAAGGTGGTAATGGTAAAGGTAAAGGGACCCTTGACCATTAGGTCCAGTCCTGACCGACTCTGGGGTTGCGGCGCTCATCTCGCTTTATTGGCCAAGGGAGCCAGTGTACAGCTTCCAGGTCATGTGGCCAGCATGACTAAGCCTCTTCTGGCGAACCAGAGCAGCGCACGGAAATGCCGTTTACCTTTCCGCCGGAGTGGTACCTATTTATCTACTTGCACTTTGACGTGCTTTCCAACTGCTAGGTTGGCAGGAACAGAGACCGAACAATGGGAGCTCACCCCGTCGTGGGGATTCAAACCTCTGACCTTCTGATTGGCAAGTCCTGGGCTCTGTGGTTTAACCCACAGCGCCACCCGCGTCCCATTTCAAAGGTGGGATATACCTTAAAAAAACAAAACTAGGCTGCTTCCTTTTCACATGGGTGGGCAGACAGGTGTGCCAGGACTGATGAGGCGGTCAGTGGAGCTTGGACCACGCTCTGTCTGCTGCAGTCACCAGCAGAACCAGGCAGGCTCCTTTGAGCTCATCATTTCCAATATTTCCCCACCCACTTTGGGTTTGTGGAGAAGTGATTTTGCACCAGGGATGAGGAAGCTGTGGCCCTCCAGATGTTAGAGTGGTCCAAGTCCCACCCGCTCCAGCTGCAAATGGGATCTATTCTATTCCAGCAGCACCCTTGTCTCCAGTCACACATCACATTAAACCAATGTTTGTTTTAATTTTATTATGATTACACTTATATTCCTTGCCTTCCCTCCAAGGAGCTCAATGTGACATTCATGCTTGTTCACCTCCTCTCCATTTCATCCTCACAACAGCTCTGTGATGTAGGCTGGGCAGAGAGACAGCATAGCAGGAAAATGGTATTCCGAATAGAATATGGCCAGAAGAATCTCAAGTATTGCAGCGCACTAAGGCAGATGGGTTGGTGCAGTTCAATATCATACTGTAATTTTGAAATTAGGCAAATGCCTTGCATATTTCCCCCCTCTTAGTCACACATTCTACCCTTCAGGGAGATGCTGGAATTGGAATGCAAAGGTCAAAGGGCTGGTTTCTGCATTCTAAAAGCACAGATATTAACCTGAGATGATTTGTGTGTCTGCATATGTATTTAAAATATACTTATTATTATTCCCTCCAAAATCTATTCAACTTGTTCAACTGGACACAGATATTCACATGTTTAGAACTAATACATTAGGGAAACAAACGAGAGTCCAAATTACCTGCATTAGGCAAATCAGCAAATTGTTTCCTAATTATTTCAGACGGGATTTGATTCTCTTTTCCTCCGCGTTGTGCAGATAACTGACAGCTCAAGCCTATACATGTTTACCCAGAAGTAAGCACCGCTGAATTCAAAGGAACAGTGTGCATAGGATTGCAGCCTAAATTAGTGTAAGGAAGCTCTTACCCTGTTTACAAAGAGACCGCAATGGCCAAGCACTACAAAGCTGCCAGGGTTAAGTGCCTACAGCAGGGATGGGGAACGTTTTCTGGCAAGTGGAATGGATCCTTATTTCCCTGACCCTGATAGGCCAAATCATCTGACACCAGTATGATATCAGGTGATGGTGCTGCTGCACTTTGAACCCTCAATTGCTGGGACTACAGAGGCCAAAACCGGGCTCTTTGAAAGCCCTTTTGCAAACAGTCCCCTGCTGCTCTTTGAACCTCCTAAAGCCAGGTTCCACAGCTTCAGATGGATTGGACATCTGTGGTCAAAGTCTAATGTGTGATATAAAAAAACCCAGAACAGTCCATTTGTTTGGAGTCTCTGGCTGACCCTCTTCAGGGCAGTCTGTGTCCCTGATGTTTGCGGAGCCAACTTGGGCCTTCTCAAATGGCATCTGTCATGAAGGGCCATGGTTCAGTGGCAGTGCATCTGCTTGGCATGCAGAATTTCCTGGGTTCAATCCCTGCCATCTCCAGGCAGATCTGGAAGAGAACCTGGTTGGAAATTTAGTTATAATTACTATAGTTCAGGCTTCCTCAACCTCGGCCCTCCAGAGGTTTTGAGACTACAATTCCCATCATCCCTGACCACTGGTCCTGCTAGCTAGGGATCATGGGAGTTGTAGGCCAAAAACATCTGGAGGGCTGAGGTTGAGGAAGCCTGCCATAGTTTAATCAGAAATACTGTGGGGAGCAAGACTGTGACCAAGTAGCCTGTGTGCCTGATTGGCCTGCTGTTCAGTGGGACTTAAGTCATTTTTAAGCAATACTAACTCTCATTGATTTGGCAACATCTGGATCTACTTAAAATCCCATTGGTTTAAATGGTTCTACTCTGACTAAGTCAATGTTTATTACTTTTATATACTGACCTCATTTAGGGAGCTCTGTGTGGCACGCTTGGTTCATTACTTGTCCCGCTTTAATCCCCACAACACCATTGCGGGGTAGGCTAGTATGAGACCCTTACTTGCCCACACACTGTCTTGCCAAAGTGGTACAAGCGCTGGTTATCTCCTGCTTGGACTACTGCAATGTGCTCTTCGTGGAGCTACTTTTTTGAAGGTGACTCAGAAACTGCAGCTAATCCAGAATGCGGCAGCTAGACTGGTGACTGGGAGCAGCCACTGGGACCATATAACACTGGTCCTAAAGGTTTTTCACTGGCTCCCAGTACATTTCCGAGCACAGTTCAAAGTGTTAGTGCTGACCTTTAAAGTCCTAAATGGCCTGGGCCCTGCATACCTGAAGGAGAGTCTCCACCGCCATCGTTCTGCCCTGATACTGAGGTCCAGCTCCGAAGGCCTTCTGGTGGTTCCCTCCCTGTGAGAAGTGAGGTTACAGGGAACCAGGCAAAGGGCCTTCTCGGTAGTGGCACCCGCCTTGTGGAATGCCCTCCCATCAGATGTCAAGGAAATAAACAACCACCTGACTTTTAGAAAGCATCTCAAGGCAGCCCTATATTGGGAGGTTTTTAAGGTTTGATGCTATATTTTGTTGGAAGCCACCCAAAGTAGCTAGGGCAACCCGGTCAGATGGGCCGGAATTATTATTCTTCTTCTTCTTCTTCTTCTTCTTCTTCTTCTTCTTCTTCTTCTTCTTCTTCTTCTTCTTCATATTTTCATTATTTGTATCCCACCCATCTGACTGGGTTGTTTCAGCCACTACAGCTTCCAACATATATAAACATAATAAAACATTACATATTTAAAGTATAAGAAATAAATTATTATTATTACACTGGTTCCCAGCAGGCTTTAATAAGTTAGTAACTAAAAAAGACTGGGGGGAGGGGAGAAAAGGACGCCTGTTTCTTCTCTCTCTTACTGCCTTGCAGTTTATGCAAGCTTAGATAGCAAGGGCTATGTTTAAAAATACACTTGAGGTCCGCGTCCATAATAGAAGCAGTTCACCAATAACAACTGACTGATCATAATATCGCTGTGCTAATGTCATGGTGACCCTTACATTGTTAAAGTCCATAAGATACTAGTTTTTCATCTGTTGAGTCACGTTAAACAGGAACAGATTGGTTCGTTCCTTTTTAATATGACCCAATGCCGGGGGGGGGGGGGAGGGGGACACACCAAGTGAAACGTGGCTGTTTAGCCTCTCAGTAACAAGGCTGTTCCCTTCTGAACCTCCTTGCCCCCTCCTCCCCTGTAGCTAATAAAAGCACCTCCGATGTGCATTTAATTACCCAACCAAGAAGATAGAAACAATAATTAAAGAGAGATTAAGTGACGGATGAATCGATGGTAGCATCCAGTTAGTTGCTAGGATAATAATAATAATAATAATAATAATAATAATGGCCCTTTCACTTTGGAAGCAGCTGTTGTTGAGCATTTAGCCTTTGGAAGCAGTTGTTGTTGAGCATTTAGGACGGTTTATACATTTTGTTTACACCTCCCAAAACAGATCAGAGAGGCTGACATTGAAGCTGACTAACGTTGTTTCCAGGCTATAGTTTAGTAATTTGTTTGGATGCTTTGCACTTTATTCACCCTAGCTTTCTGAACTGCCCTGCCTTTTCTTTTACTTCTCCGTAATCTAGTGTTCATTTCCCCCAACTTCTTCCTTTTTTTTCTTACAGGGCAGCATAACTATTTATGTGCCGGGCGGAACGACTGCATAGTGGACAAGATCCGCCGGAAGAACTGCCCTGCGTGCCGCTTGAGGAAATGCTGCCAAGCTGGCATGGTGCTTGGAGGTAGGGAGTTTTGATTCACAAAATCATAGAGTCATAGAATTGTAGAGTTAGAAGGGACCCTGAGGGTCATCTAGTCCAACCCCCTGCAATGCAGGAATCTCAGCTAAAGGATCCATGACAGACCTCTGCTTGGATGGAGGAGGCCTCGGGTTCTCGTTTTCACAAATGATGCCTGCCAGAGTGTCAGTCGCACGGTAAAAAGGCTATGACATGCTATGACCTCATCATGCCATTCAAACTTTGGGTGGTGTTTAAAGCAGAAAATGTGGCATATAAACGAGAGAGGGCACATTGATTGGTTAAGCTATCACGGAGGAACACTGTTAATGGCTGCTATTGTTGGCATCCATCTGTCTTGAGAGACAATGGAGTGTGCCTCTGGGGGTGAAGTCAAACCACTGGAGAATCACAGCGCCTGCTGTGGCCGCAGAGACTGGTAACTCGTAACTGCTGCCTTGTTAGGGGTGCCAACTTGAAGGGGGGGAGGCAAGTAAGCCCTGCCTGCATAATCAGTCACATGACACAGTGCGCAGACACCATTTGAATGGCAGTGCCCATCAACTGGGGGGCGGCGGCGGACAGGCGAATAGCACAGCCCCACCATGCCATCTGTCAGAAAACGATTCAAGCACAATTCAAAGTCTTGGTGCTGACCTTTAAAGCCCTAAGCAGCCTAGGCCCAGTATACCTGAAGGAGCGTCTCCACCCCCATCGTTCAGCCTGGACACTGATGTCCAGCTCCGAGGGCCTTCTGGCAGTTCCCTCGCTGCAAGAAGCGAGATTACAGGGAACCAGACAGAGGGCTTTCTCGGTACACCCTCCCATCAGATGTCAAGGAAATAAACAACTATCCAACAATACATCTGAAGGCCTGTTTAGGGTAGTTTTTAATGTTTGAAGTTTTATTCTGTTTTTAATGTTCTGTTGAAAACCACCCAGAGTGGCTTGGAAAACAGGAAAAATTTGGGAAAACCAGATGGATGGGGTGGAAATAATAAATTATTATTATTATTATTATTATTATTATTATTATTAATCTTTCTTTTTGGAGCCAAGCAGAGTTTCAGCAAAGTCGCTTGATGATTAAAGAGAATTTCTCATTACAGCAGCTGGCTGTGTGACATTTCTCTCTTGATATATAATGGACTTTGCTTACCTATGGTGCGGGAGGAGATTTCAAGTAGATATTGAAGCATGTCATTTACTCTGTCCCAGGAAACATGGATAGTAAGATATTGCAATTCTTTCTCCTGAGGTCTCTGCAGCTGCTTCTGCCCTGATGAGTAGTGTAATAAGCACTTTCCAGAGAAAAGCTTAAAGGCAGTGAAAGTGAACTGCATTTCGGGGCTATAGCAGCAGCAGAAGCTGTATTGTCAGATGTGCAGAAAAAATTGTGGGTGGGCTGGAGAGGCGACAGGCAACACAGGCGAAGATTGCAATTTTGTCATGGCGAGGGGTGCAAATCACCCTTTTCCTGCATCACAGCTACCAAACGGAAGGGTGCAGTTGTTATAGCTATTCGGTTGCACGGGTGCACTTTGCAATGTTAGTTGGATGTCCAGAGAGGAATTCAAGAGGCTGTACAGCCTTATTATTATTAGGTATATTATCAGGAAGGCTAATTTGGGAGAAGGGATTGCTTTGCTATTGAGTTTTTCTTTCTGCAAGTTGCTTGGGGAGCCTAAGTGCAGAGTGCAAATAAATGCTTTAAGAAAATAAAGGCTCCTCTGGATCCGGAGCTTGTCTGTAAGGAGGTGGGCAGGAAAAGGAGCCCATTGCCAGTCAGAGTGTGAGGAGAGGAGATGGAGAAACTCCTAGTGCTTGTGGATGATCTAATTTTCAAACCGCTCATCCCTCGCATCTCTGCCAGGCACTAGGGGGGAATGACACAACAAACAAGGGTTAAACTAGGGTGCTGGGTTGGAATGTAATTGCAAACCATAGTTAAAGCAAGCAGAGTTTCAGAAGCCAACTCTCCACTGTGGTTTGCTAGCCTCGAACAGACCATGGGTAAGCAGCCAGGTTGGAGCTGGATGTACCAAGAGACTGGACCTTAAATGGGGGGGGGGGGGAGATAGATTGGTGTTGTATTCAGACTGGGCCACAAGGTCTCCATTATTCAGTTCCACTTATAAGGACAAGCTTTTAAGCCAGTATTGGTGAATCACTGGATTGCTGCAGTGCTTCCACTTATTCAAGGAAAACAAGCCAAGCAGCTGATTGAAAACTAATAGCAGGCCACTTTTCATTCTCCTTGGAAAAGCACAGACGGGCTTGTCGGTTGTGACATTATTTGCTGTTTAGCATTTGTTAACTGTAGTTCAAGGTTTATAAACATTAGCTGCCCAAGGCTGCAAACAGGACACTGGGCAAAATGTGATTTGACTGGAGCACGTCGACTGTGCGAGTTCATGACCTGTGGGGTTGCGCAGATGTGGCAGGGCTGGTACAGGGATATCTTGGCATACTGTCGCTGCACAGGAAACAGCCAGAGTTGTAAGGAATGGATCGAATGTAAGGAAACTGGGCTGGATCTAAAGTTCCTTCTGTAGTCAAAGATTTGGAGAGCTGGAATTCCTTCCCCAAGGGCTCTCTAGTACAACCTGCTTCAGTGCAGGAATGACAGCTGTGTGTCTTCTGCTCATGCTAGAACCAGGTTAGGGAAGTTGTGACCATCATCCCTCCCCACTGGACATTCTCCTTGGAGCCAATAAGAGATGGAACCTCAGATCACCAGGAGGGACAGCGGTTGTTTCGCCCTGTGCTAGAGCATTGCCTAAGAAAGGTGACTCTAAATCTAGCAAGGTTCTAACTCCCTACCCCAGATTTTCCTGGGCTACAGCTCAGGAGGCAAACACCAATTCTCCTTGGAAAAGCACAGAAGGGGTTGTCCTTCTGGGGTGGTTTGTCCACCTTTGGTCCCCATCTTGCACTTAGCTTTCACCTGTGGCTCCTAGAAGCTGTCAGCATGAGACAGCTGCTGCACCCTGGAATGACTGCGGTTGATTGGCTAAACCAGGTGAGGGTAGCCAATGCATCTCAAACATACAGCGCATTAGGGACTTCCCCTGTAAGCGAAGACAGCCACCAGTGCGTGGAGTGGGTGAGACCAATAGTAGCTCCAACAGTCAAGAAGGTGTTTTCTGCCCATGCTGTAGAAGGAAGTGAGGGGCAGATGGAACACATCAACCTGGGAAAGTAGCCCATTTAGGAGAAGAAAAAGTCTGATCCTAAACCGCCACTTCCTTGCGGGTTATCTTCAAGAGAAGAAAAGGCTGAGGAGTAAGCCCTACGCAAAGCTGGGGTGAAGCCTTGAATGCCTCCTTCTGGCATCTCCTGCAGCCAAGCTGCTGCCAAATGTTTCCTTGAGACCACTGGCGGAGGAAGGTGTGCGCATGGAGCTGTGATGGCGGGTGACATTGCTGCATGGAGGGCGGGCTGCTAGGGATGATGCTGTGGGCAGCTAGTGGCGCCCTTCCCGAAGCTCACTGTGTGGGCGGCAGGCAGCTAGGGAAGCTCGCCACATGGGCAGCAAGTGGTGCCCCCCATGTTCATCATGCGGGTGGCAGGTGGCTAGGGACACTCCCCACGCAGGCAACTAGCAGCGCCCCCCACGTTTGCCGCACGGGCGGCCGGCAGCTAAGGACGCTCGCCATGCGGGCGGCTAGCCCTGCCCGCGGGCCAGATAGCCCTGCCCCTCCACCACTCTGGGTGCCAGGGCAGGTAGCTCCGCCCCTGCTTGAGACCACACCAGTGAGGCCAAGAATGGGGTCTTGTTGTTTGGGCAGCCCAGGAGCTCCATACAGAAAGCCCAGCTTGCGCCCCAGAGAGGTCACTTGGGTGCTTGCTCATGCAGCAAAATCAAACTGGGAGGCAGCAGTTACAAGTTACTGGTCTCTGCAGCCACAGCAGGCGCTGTGATTCTCCAGGATACTCCAATAATTTGTATAGCTACTTTACGGTACTACTCAGAAGTAACTGCCTTATGCTAAGTCAGATCATTGGTCGAACTAGCTCAGTATTATACTGTCTGGCAGTCTGTATCTTCAGGATTTTAGATGGGTTTTCTCCCAGTCCTGCTTGGAGATGCTGGGAATTGAACCAAGGACCTTCTGCATGCAAGGAAGGTACTTTCCCACTAAAGAGTTGTTTTCTTTTTTCAGATTTCCTTCTTAATTCTGCACATTGGCTTGGAGATATGTTTTCAAGGGAAATGTAGCCTCTGCATGGGATTAATAAAGCCATTTTTTTTCAGCTGGCACATGAAATTAATATATGATTTGGGAAGTGTGTTTGAGGGCAAATGTAATTACTGAGCCGTGTGATGTAAAACGCAAGAATAAAAGCAATTTCGCTAACCTGATTTAGACACCTCGGTGATTAACATATTTTCATACGTTACATGTATTTAAAATTGCAGTTCAATCACAACATTTGTGAATCACAGTGCGTGGAAGAAAATGAAAACGAGGTTTTGTAAATGGGTTTCTAAGGGCCTCCGTTCAGTAAGTTTAAAATATGGGTTAATAATGCAAGCAGCAGCCTCGACGACTCTGTCACGCTGTATTGTTATTATAGGAAGTTAACAGCAATTCCGAACAAAACTCGAAAGGAACAGTTTATATTTCCAAAGCATAAATCTTTCAAATAAGGCGTCTTAATAAGTTTGTCAGCAGGTGGTGTTGGGGCATAAATTGTCACTTTTGTGCATTCCATAGATGAGAAAGCAGTACAGTGGTACCTCGGGTTACAAATGCTTTGGGTTACAAACACTTTGGGTTACAAACTCCGCTACCTCTGAAGTAGTACCTCGGGTTGAGAACTTTGCCCCAGGATAAGAACGGAAATCGCACGCCGGCAGTGCAGCGGTAGCGGTAGGCCCCATTAGCGAAAGCGCGCCTCAGGTTCAGAACGGTTTCGGGTTAAGAACGGATCTCCAGAATGAATTAAGTTTGTAACCCGAGGTACCACGGTACTGGGAAATGCTGTGTAAAAAGAGGTTTGTGGAAGAACAGGGAGTAAGAAAATCCCCTAAAACAGAGGAGCTGGGTAAGCTGTACTTCAGCCCTAATTTAGCATATCTACTCAAGAGTAGAGGTGAATAATTTCCAGAAATTTTGAAACTATTGGGGATGATCCGCCCCCCCCGAAAAATAGACCTTTTAGGAAAAATTGGGATGGGTGCATGCAATACTTTTTAAAATGTGCTTTTTACATGTCGGAACTTGCTTTGTTACTTTATTGAAATTCATTAATGTCATTACAGATTTAACTTCACACATACATACACATACATACTATATATATAGTACAGACTCTAGGGTTGTGCGCCCATCTCACTCAAGAGGCCGGGGGCCAGCGCTGTCCGGAGACACTTCCGGGTCACGTGGCCAGCGTGACATGCTGCTCTGGCGAGCCAGAGCCGCACACGGAAATGCCGTTTACCTTCCCGCTAGTAAGCGGTCCCTATTTATCTACTTGCACCCGAGAGTGCTTTCGAACTGCTAGGTTGGCAGGCGCTGGGACCGAACAACGGGAGCGCACCCCGCCGTGGGGATTCGAACCGCCGACCTTTCGATCAGCAAGCCCTAGGCGCTGAGGCTTTTACCCACAGCGCCACCCGCGTCCCATATATATATATATGGTGTTGAATTCTTCATTCTCATGTGATAATGACAGCACCCTCCAAGAAACAAAAATGCATCTTGCTCCTGCATTTGAGAGTTGTATTCTCATGCAAGACTTGCTTGCCCTCAGAGTACAGGCATAGAAGCAGCAGTAGTAGTAGTAATCATCATCATCATCATGATCATTTTATTATTTATACCCCACCCATCTGGCTGGGTTTCCCCAGGCACTCTGGGCAGCTTAAAGCATATCTAGAAACATAATAACATCAAGCATGAAAAACCTCCCAATAAAAACCAACCGCCTTCAGATGTCTTCTAAAAGTTTTGTAATTCTTTATCTCCTTGACATCGGAAGGGAGGGCGTTCCACAGGGAGGCAATATACTGCCCTCCCTTATGTGTTGTGCTTTCATAATTTAAGGCGGGTTTATCTCTGCCTTTACCTGCAGGTTATGTGGACGACAATCTGCTAAGTTATATTCCTGTGTAGGAGTCATTTTGGAGGAAATCTGGCCCTTTTTTAGGTCATCCTCCTTGGTATCATTATATGCGTCTTTCCTAGCAGGAAGGGCGCCAGTACTGAGAAGGCCCTCTGCCTGGTTCCCTGTAACCTTGCTATGATCCAGTACAATGGTACCTCTGGTTGCGAACGAGATCCGTTCCAGAGGCCCGTTTGCAACATGAAAGGAATGCAACCCGCAGCAGAGTGTCTGCGCATGCGCAGGTTGTGATTCGCCGCTTCTGCGCATGCGCGTGACGTCATTTTGCGCGTCTGTGCATGCGCGAGTGGCGAAACCCGGAAGTAACCCTTTCCGGTACTTCCGGGTCGCCATGGGACGTAACCTGAAAGAACGTAACATGAAGCGGACGTAACATGAGGTATGATTGTACTGTTCATGTAAGGTAAAGGGTAAAGGGACTCCTGACCGTTAGGTCCAGTCGTGACCAACTCTGGGGTTGCGGCGCTCATCTCGCTTTATTGGCCGAGGGAGCCGGCGTACAGCTTCCGGGTCATGTGGCCAGCATGACTAAGCTGCTTCTGGCGAACCAGAGCAGCTCACCGAAACACCGTTTACCTTCCCGCCGGAGCGGTATCTATTTGTCTACTTGCACTTTGACATGCTTTGGAACTGCTAGGTTGGCAGGAGCAGTGACCAAGCAACGGGAGCTCACTCCGTCCCGGGGATTCGAACCGCCGACCTTCTGATCGGCAAGTCCTAGGCTCTGTGGTTTAACCCACAGCGCCACCCGCGTCCCTTGTACTGTTCATAGACTTACATAAAAATCTTCCTGCTGGGAAGTTTCAGAAATCATTTCAGGAGACTAAATATAGAAACACATAGCCTTCAACATTTTGTTCTTCATTCTCAAAGAAAATATTCCACAATCCAGATATTCTTCTTATTTTCTGGTAAAAGAAAACATAAGAAAGACTTAGGAAAAAATATCCACACACACCCCTTCACTCACCCACTGAGTTAAATTAGACTTACTTTCAAGTAAGCATGCGTAGGATCGCAGCCATCCAGTCGTCCATCCCCAAAGGAGAACCAGAAGGTTTCCAGTTGGGTTCGTCTGCCCCGCTCCAACAGCTGACCTGGTTGACTTTCTTGTCAGAGCCCTGGTCGACCTGTGTAATGCAGCAGTGGCCTGGGTGGTTGATGCAATTTCTCGTGGGGCTCCCATCACGCTTATCAGAGCCTAGAATGTTCCTTGGTTTGGTGCTAAGAGCAATGATGCAGGCTGGGAGAGTAAATCTCCCAACAAATGCAGCCAAACACTGCTGCATGAAGTTCACAGCTCCTCAGGGACAGCGAAGGGGGAGAATCTACACACACACACACACATACACACCTCAAGCTGGACCTGAGGAGTTTGTGCAGCCAACTGGTGCCTCCCGCAACATGTTTGTGAGGTATCCTTAGGATAAAATCACTTGCCTCCATCAGACATTGACTATGTTGTTATAGCAGGTGAATCAGGCAAGGTTTTCTGAGGACTATCTTGTCTACTTTCCAATTGGTGAAGGCGTGAAAAGTGCTTGATCAGATTTGTGCAACACCTTGTATAATAACCAAGGGGATGACCTAGTTTCAGTAATTACGATTAGATTTCTGAAATGAGCTTGGCTTGAGACTACCTTTGATGGAAGATAGTGCAGAACGCAGCAGCCAGGCTGATAATAGGGACCAGATGGGCACCCATTCTGGTTGACTATATATTTTGAGGCCCAATTCAAAGTGCTGGATTTAACCTATAAAGACTTACAAGGGCTCCAATAAAATAAAATAAAAATCCATCCAGTAGCACCTTAGAGACCAACTAAGTTTGTTATAGGTATGAGCTTTCATGTGTGTTCTTGTTAAATGCCCTTTGCTCCCTCTTAAAAATAAAATAAAAAGACACAACAGTCTTCATTAATAATAATATCTTGGGGGTCCTGGGCCTCAAGGAGGTTAAACTGGCCTCAACCAGGGCCAAGGCCTTTTCAGCTTTGGCCCCAACCTGGTGGAATGCTCTATCGCAGGAGACTAAGGCCCTGCGGGACTTGGCATCCTTCCGCAGGGCCTGCAAGACGGAGCTGTTCCACCTGGCCTTTGATCCGGGCCCAGTTTGACCCCCCTCTATGGGATGCTATAAGTTACCTCTTTGGCCCTTTTATCGGCTCATGTGGGACCAACATGGATAGCTGGCCCTGATGAATACTTGAGGTTCCCGACCCCACGGTTGTAATTCGTGGGCCATCATTTAATTTTATCCTGATTCTAATTTTTAAGCTGTATTTTAATCAGTCGTTTGATTGTGTTTTAATGTATTTGATATTTGATGTTAGCCACCCTGAGCCTGGTCTTGGCTGGGGAGGGTGGGGTATAAATAAAAATTTACTTACTTACTTACTTTAAAAGTAATAAGAAGTTTACTTACATTCAGTTCACTGTAGGTTTGCTGAAGGCAGGCTTTAGCTCGTAGTTACAGGAGAGAGTTTGAGTTCATCCCATATGGGGATGAGCCCATGTGCTGCTTTGCTGAGAGCCGGCAGGCAGCAAAATACATCAAGATGGAATCACATGACGAGGAAGGGAAGATGGCTGCATGACCAGCCCTTTTATGGGGTCTCACAGGGTCACGCCCATCTACCTGGTCACACGCAGGGGGAAGATGCTCCAGATCAGGTGTAACAGGCTGGAGTAACATCCCCCCTGTGTGTCCACTCTGGGCAAACAGGATGTGTTGTATTTGACTGCTGATGTTACATTCCGCAACAAGTGTGAGGACCAACTTCAAAGGTGTGCTGGGCCCGGGGGTAACCCATGAAATGCATTCCAGGACTGGCCCAGAATCCAAAGGTTCAGCTAGGAGTCAGTCCAACAGGGCCAAGGCAGGACACGAGGCAGGAAACCAGGCAAGGACAGGTACAGGATCTCAGGCAGGATCTAGCATACAGCAATGTTACTCCTGCAACCTGGGGCAGGGTCTGACAGCCTTTTATCTTTGTCGGTCCTGATCCCCTGGTGACTCACCCTGTTTCGCCCGAAGGCAAGCACTCCTCCTGCAAGTACTCAGGTCTCTCCTTCTCTCAGACCTTAGTCTCTGCAGCTCGGGAGACATTGGTGGGTTACTAGAGCCAGGGGCTGCCGCAGCCACCCCTGACCCAACCAGTAGTGGAGCAGCTGTAAGTGATGGCCCAGCTGAAGGCAACAAGGTAATCCCCGCATCTGGAGCCAGGGCAGGCTCAGGCCTCTGAATTGGCCCAGCTGGTGTTTGTTGCAGGGGAACCTGTGCAGACTGGGACTCTTCAGGATCATGTCCCAGACTTGGTTCAGATGATGCCTCAGGCAAAGGACTGAGTCCCCTCTGGTTCCGAGTCCAAACCCGAGTCCCAGGCCATCACAAAAGGGATGTTCTCTGCCTCTTTCTGTTGGCAAGGATTATTTGAAACCCTGCGGTGCCACTCCTGTTTGAAAGTGGAAACTTGTGGTAGGAAACAATTGAATTTGATGGACGCTCGGCCACCAGGGCTTCAAGTCAGGGTATCATTTACAGTCAGAGTTGACACGTTTTTGGAAACAAGTGGCTATTCGTGGACGTCAGAAATACGTGGCTGTTCTAAAGAAATTATATTTTCTGATGTTGGGCTGACATAGTCGTTGGCGTATCCTTTCCTAAATTCTGCTTGATGATACGCCAGGGTTTTGAACTGCTTCGTAAGGCTTTTAATTGAAGGCATTTGGGTGTGGCTTTCAAAGTTGCCTCAGCTCCACATAAGCTGCTCTTTATGAAAGAAGAATGGGGTCAGGCAGGGATAGGTATGCCTAAAGAAGGAGCAGATGAATCAGATGTTATCTGCTGCTTGTGTGTGGCTACCAGCTGGTATTGGCACCGTATGCCGTCTATCCAGTATAATGTATTGTTTCTCCACGGGACTCAAGCCAATGCTCAGTCTCCCTATCATGGGGAATACACGCGCGTGCACACACACACACACACTGTGCAACCCACAATGACAGCACCCACAGAGGCCGTTCCCTCACACCCATAGACCCTCTTACTGAAGTTGAAAGAAGCATGGTTTTCTCTTTTTTTAATTTTTTTTAATTCAAAGTTATAACAAAATATATTATCCAAAAACATATCCTTATTCCCCCCATTTTTCCTCTCCCCCTCCACAGAACTCATCCCCCCACCCCCACCCCGACTTCCCTCAGTTCCAGTCTATGGTTTCTCCAATAATGCTATTTTCTGCATGTTACAAAGTTGTATAGATCCTCAAACTGTTTAGCTGATTATTATCAGTAAAAGTTGAAAGAAGCATGGTTTTCTAGCAACTAGAACGGGTTATTTATTTAAACAATTTATATACTGCATAACTATTAGAAGGCTCATATTGCTCATATCAATATGCTATTGCCGCTTGTAACAGTGAAAAACTGGGGGAATATTGGGTTAGCTTTGGTTTTTTTGTGTGTTTTGTGTTTTTTTTTATATTGCATTTTTATGTTTTGAACCACCCTGAGGTCTTAACGGATATAGGGTAGTAGTATACTACTGCTACTGCTACTGCTACTGCTGCTGCTGCTGCTACTACTACTACTACTACTACTACTACTAAGTGCTTTTTCTGGGAATACTCAAGTATACGCAGTACTGGCACCTTTTTTCCTAGAAGCAAAGCACTGGTAAGAATAATTGTAAGAGGAATATGGTGAAAGGTTCCTTCAGTTTTTCTGCTTATGAATAGGGTGGAGAACGCCCAAAATCCATTTCCATACAGTTGCAAAACAATCACATAGAAATGTGAAGCAGTATATTTATATTATTGTAGTTGCATCACATTGCAATTGCTTTTAATTTACTACTCAATTTTCTTTTTACTCATGATACGCTGCAAGGCCTGAAATGTTGACAGCTCTCTATTGTGGTTTGGCACGTGGGTGTAAACCACTGAGCCTCTTGGGCTTGCTGATGGGAAGGCCGGCGGTTCGAATTCCCACAACGGGGTGAGCTCCCATTGCTCTGTCCAGCACACCAGTGCAAGTAGATAAATAGGTACCACTGTGGCAAGAAGGTAAACTGTGTCCCGTTGCGCCAGAAGAGGTTCAGTCATGCTGGCCACATGACCCGGAAAGCTGTCTGTGGACAAACGCCGGCTCCCTCGGCCTAAAAGCGAGATGAGCGCTGCAACCCCATAGTCACCTTTGACTGGACTTAACTGTCCAGCAGTCCTTTACCTTTTACTTTTACCTATTGTAGTTTGGGCACTGATGGGTGTTTTAACCTCTACAAGTGCCATTTGGTTGAGTCCTGCCATGGTCTTGCCATTGAGGACAAGGCCTCCATGGTGCCTCTTTGTGATCTCTCAGAATCAGCTGGTTATCCCTTGGTTTATTTCATCCATTTCGATGGCAACAGCACACACAAATGGGCTTTCAAACATACTTGCAGAATGGTTTCTCGCAGGAGAATTCCCAGACCTCAAGTCCCGAGCATTTTCCATAAGAACTGCAAGACCTTACCTCTGCAGTCTTAAAAGTGTTAATGAGGATTCACACAGGAAGGTGAAGGGATGGGTGATGAAAGAGGCAGGGTGATAGGCAGGGAAGGGAAGATTTCTCAGGGGGTGGGGGAAGACTGGAAGAAGAAAGGGAAGCTCCCAGGTGAGAGCTAGGAGTCTCTAACACCTTTTGTGTGGGAAAAGGTTAAGCTACATCTTAGAGGGCTTTGCATCTTCTTCTGATAGATGGCTTTGTGGTTTTTTCTTTCACTTTCCCTCTGTTTTCTCTTTCTTTTGTGTGTGTTTGTTTTGTTTTCTCCCTTTTCTTTTCTAGATGAGTTTGGCTTTTATTGCATTGTATGTTGAAAAGTTTTAATAAATAAACATTATAAAATAAGGGGGGGAACACCCCCAAAATATATTAACAGCATAATCTGATGCCCATTGACTTGGAAGTTATATACTGTTGAGGGACACGGGTGGCGCTGTGGGTAAAAGCCTCAGTGCCTAGGGCTTGCCGATTGAAAGGTCAGCGGTTCGAATCCCCGCGGCGGGGTGTGCTCCCGTTGTTCGGTCCCAGCGCCTGCCAACCTAGCAGTTCGAAAGCACTCCCGGGTGCAAGTAGATAAATAGGGACCGCTTACTAGCGGGAAGGTAAACGGCGTTTCCGTGTGCGGCTCTGGCTCGCCAGAGCAGCGATGTCACGCTGGCCACGTGACCCGGAAGTGTCTCCGGACAGCGCTGGCCCCCGGCCTCTTGAGTGAGATGGGCGCACAACCCTAGAGTCTGTCAAGACTGGCCCGTATGGGCAGGGTACCTTTACCTTTACCTTATATACTGTTGGGACTTTGTCACCAGTATGTGTGTTTAGGATTGCATCGTTAGTTTGATTTTACTGTGGCAACACTTATTTGTGTGTGGAAACCAGCCTAGAGGTACAGTTAAGACATGTAAGATAAACTCATTTGGAGAGCTGTTGCATATCCAGTTCAGATGATGTCATAGGGAGATGCCGGCAGTGGGGAGGGCAAATTGGTCTGGTTAGTTGCACAGTGCTGGTTACCAGAATTGCAGGTAGTTATACTGGGGGCAGCCATTGTGGTGCCTTCCAGATGTAGGGGACTACAATACCCACAAGTCCCAGGGAACATGACCAATATTCAGGGATGATAGGAATTGTAGTCCACAACTTGCATAGGGCGTCACCTTCGCTATTGCGCCATTGGCATTCCACCTGCAGCATGCATGATGACAGAATAATGAACTGCGACTTGTTGCATGCCTGGATATAACCAGGCGCAGATCTACTATGATAATAATTTAATACAATATTATTATTTTTTATACCTTGCCCATCTGGCTGGGTTTCCAAAGCCTCTCTGGACAGCTCCCAGCAGAATATTAAAAACACTATCCTGTCTTTAAAAGACATCTGAAGGCAGCCCTGTTCAGGGGAGTTTTTAATACTTAACGCTCTACTGTTTTTAACACTTGATTGGGAGCCGCCCAGAGTGGCTGGGGAAACTCAGCCAGACGGGCGGGGTATAAATAATAAATTATTATTATTATTATTATTATTATTATTATTATTATTATTATTATTATTCTCTAACCCTGGCTAGCAGTGCCAGAAGAAATACATTTGCCCAGGGCTTTTTCTGCAACCGAAACTCAGTTCCAACACCTCTCAGTTGGGCACTATTGAGAACATGGGAGGCGTTCATGTTGAGTTTGGGCGCCTCTTTTTCTAGAAAAAGAGCACTGTGTTTGCCACAATGCCCCACAGAATACAAGTTGGTCTTGCCACATGTCATGTGAGCCAGAAAGATAGCATGGCCTAGGAATGCATCCAACGAGGGTCCCTCTCAACCTTCCACATGGGCCTCCTGCAAACTGCTAGTCTCTGAGGGCCATAGATGTGATGGGTGAATGCAATTAATTTGTATTGTTACATAGATAGAAGCTGCAGGGAGCAGCCATGGATGTATGAAGCGGGGAGAGGAATTTTTTTAACTCTTTCCTTTCCTGCACCTCTTAGAAGCTGCTATTTACATTTCAAGGGAAACTTCCATTTAGGTCAGTGGAAATGTTCTTTGAAACACAAATAGCAGCTTCAGTGAGACGTGATTTTTATTTTTTTATTTTTTTGAGCAGGGCTGCCAAGCTTCCCCATGCCTGCTGTTTGCAGGTCAATAGACATGGGATGTTAATTGCATTTGCCTAATTAACGTCACATCTCGTTTGGCCCCGAGTGCCTTCACGACTTCCCGGGTTTTTGCAAACTAAATTTACTGCCGGCAGAGAGAGGCAGTGCAAGCCTACGTGGATCGTTAGCAAACAAGTCGAGCCCATTGTGCTAACCTTCTGATCCTAGCAGCTGGCGACGTAACCGCCTTTCCAGGACTTCAGAAGCTGTTAAATTTTAATATTGCCATTAATGGATAGATCCTGTTAGCCATCTTGCATTTTGGAAAGGTGGAGTTCAGATCGGCTCAATAAATTACAAGTAAATTTGTGGGATGAAGCTGAAATAAATGTAACATTTGGATGAGGAGTGACAATCATTTCATTGATGAGGGGAAAAAGAAATCCAGCCATTTCTTGTGTGTGGCTCAACATTTGTGGTGACTGTAGCATCACATGTCCCCTCCCCTCTTCTACCAGTACAAATACAGTGATACCTCGGGTTACATATGCTTCAGGTTACATACGCTTCAGGTTACAGACTCTGCTAACCCAGAAATAGTACCTCGGGTTAAGAACTTTGCTTCAGCATGAGAACAGAAATCGCACAGCAGCGGTGCAGCGGCAGCAGGAGGCCCCATTAGCTAAAGTGGTGCTTCAGGTTAAGAACAGTTTCAGGTTAAGAACGGACCTCCGGAACGAATTAAGTACTTAACCCGAAGTACCACTGTATATTACTTTGGCCATCACTTCGCATACTTCACAGTGAGCTCAACCTAGAGGGAGGCATTCAACTCATTATGAGTAAACATAACCTTAGTCATGTTCATTAATTCTAATGGGTCTCAGTAAAACATAGCTTAGGATTGCCTAGTGTATTTCCAGAAATTTGCTAGGGAAATTTGGGTGGGGTGCAGGTGCAGGTGGAAGGTGGCCACCACAGAAAACGCACACACGATGCCTAGAATTCAGATAAGATCCTGCAAAGGTAGGGGTAGGAAAGAGAAACGTCTCAGAAATGTTCTCCGGAAAATGTCTTCTAAGAAATTTCAGCTTGTCTCTGCTTCAAGGAGCCATTGCAAGGCAACACATTTTTTTTTGTTAAAAAAAGATTGCTCTAACTGTTGACAGCTCTTAAGATCTAGAAACTGTCTTTTGATCCACAGTGCAGATGTACAACATCTGGCTTTATAGCTGTTCATTCTGCAGCTGGGCCACACTACACACGCTGTTGTGCAACAGTGTGTGTGTGCAACTTATTTCCATTTGATGAAAAGCAGCTGCAAGAGCCTTCTTCTTTTGAGATTTTCTGTCCAAAATTCACCTCCCTACCCAAGCTGCTAACCCTGCCAATATCTTTTCCTTTGAAGAAAAAAGTGCACCAGTGTGGGTATGTTGTTGTTGTTGTTGTTGCAAGTCAAGCCAACATAGGACTCGGCTAGGCTGGTAAAGAAAAAGTTATTTATTTGCGTTGTATGTGTGATATAACATTGTGCCACCAGGTGACGACGTAGAGTCGTGTATCTCTCTACCTGTTTTCCCTGTTTAAATTTACAGCGCGTTCAACTGAAACGCTTTTTTGATGTGTCTAGATCTAGCCTTGCACTCAATGCATGACATACAGTGGTACCTTGGTTTAAGAACAGTCCTGTTTATGAATGATTCAGTTTACGAATTCAGCAAAACCAGAAGTAGTATCCCGGTTTGCGAACTTTACCTCAGTCTAAGAATGAAATCTGAACGGTGGAAGGGCACCGGTGGCGGGAGGCCTCATTAGGGAAAGTGTGTCTCGGTTTAAGAACGGTTTTGTTTTAAGAATGGACTTCTGGAATAGATTAAGTTCGTAAACTGAGGTACCACTGTATTGAGTTTGGTCTTCACAGTCTTCTTTCAACTTGACTCCACAGTCTCTTTGTAACTCAGCCCCCGCTTACCCCCAACTGAGTCCTACCTAGCATTTTATCTTAGGTTCTCTCTATAAATTCTCCACTTCCTCTTGAGATTGGTTGACCTGGTTGGCTTCTGGGTCAACCCAAGGAGGGTGACCCAAGGTCTGTCCATCACTGATGGAGGAACATGGGCTTGTCTCTGGGTTTGCCAGGCACTCTGGGCTTAAGAGAGCCCGGCAGGTTCGAAATCACAGTAGTAGGCCAATATGTTTCCACAGTCTCGTAGCTCTAAGTTGAGGAGAAGAGGCTGAGAGCCAAAGCAAGCCTCTTTTGTGGGCAGAATCCCCAGCTGCCCTGCCCAGTCCCAAGTTTGGAGGGGTTCAGAGAGATTGGGGGGGTTGCTACTGGTCTTGTGCTGTGTTCCAAAAGAGCAAAAATCATTCCTCCCCTTTCTTTGCTGGAGTGGGGGGTGTTGGCATGGTCACTGGTCACGCCCAAGTTTTAGGGACCCTCTGCTGTGCCTAAAATTCAGCAGAAATGCCCAGCCTTCTTTCAAACAACTCAGGAAAGAGCTCTGAACCATTCCCTTATTCCGAATAGGATTTCTCGCAAGAACAGGGAAAAGTTGACAGCTATGCTCTGAACAGGGGACGCGGGTGGCGCTGTGGGTTAAAGCCTCAGCGCCTAGGGCTTGCCGATCGAAAGGTCGGCAGTTCGAATCCCCGTGGCGGGGTGCGCTCCCGTTGTTCGGTCCCAGCGCCTGCCAACCTAGCAGTTCGAAAGCACCCCCGGGTGCAAGTAGATAAATAGGGACCGCTTACTAGCGGGAAGGTAAACGGCGTTTCCGTGTGCGGCTCTGGCTCACCAGAGCAGCGATGTCACGCTGGCCACGTGACCCGGAAGTGTCTCCGGACAGCGCTGGCCCCCGGCCTCTTTGAGTGAGATGGGCGCACAACCCTAGAGTCTTCAAGACTGGCCCGTAAGGGCAGGGGTACCTTTACCTTTACTTTTTATGCTCTGAACAGCCAGCAGCTATTTTTTTTAAAAAAAACAAGACAACAGCTGTAATGACCCGCCAAATAATAGCGATAAGTATTTGCTAGAACTGCTTTGTTTAATGGGGTGCTTGCGTTCCGATTTGCATTTATAGCACTGCAATTAAGCATTCTTTCCTTGTTACTACTTCTAAATGTCGCATTCCTTCACTCCTTCTCAGTTGGCACCCGTGTTGGCTCTGTCATCACTTTTCCGACAGTTTCCCTGCGCAGGATTGAACACTCTATTGTTCCGCTACTGCTCAGAGACAATGGCTTTGCCCGTGAGATCATCATAATTTCATTAGTGACCAGAGGCATAAATGAGACCATTTTTTTTTAAAAAAAAATCCTTTGTAAAGCTGATCAGATCACCATCGCACATTATTTTTAGTTTACTTTGTTATATTTATTATGCTCATTCTGTGAAGCCTCAGGCAGGGTCAAGGGTTAGCAAACTGTTTTGCCCAATCCAGTTGGTTTTTTTTATGGAGTGTGGCAATGGAGATGGGGAAGAAGTTTGATTCAGTTCACATTTAAAGGCATACCTACTTAATTTACACCTTCCAATAGAATATGTAAGCCAAAGGGCACCCATCCTTCGAAATTCACACTTCTCCAAATTTTTCAGTGCAGTCCTGCAGCCAATGTATAAAATGCATTTACTAAGGGTAAACAATGCGTATGAATGCATATATTAGCTTTTTTAAATCCCCAAATGCATTATATTAGGGGAAATAGCCTTACAAAAAAACAACACATGAACGCAAGGGAAGATTGCATACTGTAATGTGTACGTTAGGAAAAATCTGCACAGAAGTGCTGACGAATTTTCATGGGGATTAAGCCTCGCCTTTTCTCCTGTAAAATGCTTCTCTTTGGGGCTGGGCTGGGCGTGGGAGAGAGTGAGGGTGGCATTAAGGTTCCTTGTGGCAGTGCACCAAGAAGGGAGAGGAAGGCAATTCAGTTGGTGAACCTCCCCAATTTGCACTTTACGAAATGCAGCCATCTTTCGAAAACCGCACTTCTCTTAACTTTTCAGTGCATTTCTTCAGGCAAGCAGTGCGCCCCTCCCCCATGCCTACACTGTGGTAAAGTGTGCATAAAATAACATATACAAATACATTTTACAGTGGTACCTCTAGTTGCGGACTTAATCCATTTTGGGGTGCCGTTCGCACCCCGAAAAGTCCGTAACTAGAGCGCCTCTTCTGCACATGTGTATGGTGCAATTGAGTGCTTCTGTGCATGTTCAAGGCATGCAGATCACTTCTGCGCATGCATGAAGCGCGCAGATCGCTTCTGCGCATGTGCGGGCAGCGAACCCGGAAGTAAGCACTTCCAGGTTTGCCGCGTTTATAAGTTGAAAGTCCGTAACGAGAGTGGAACACAACACGAGGTATGACATTAGGGGACATGGCTTTGCAAAATAATGCATTTTAGGCATACAAATAAACACTCTGAGAAGTTCATGCAGAAGTGCTGCTGAATTTTCATGAGGAACTGTTACAGGCAAATGGGCAAACCGATGTTAAGATGTGGAAAACTAAAGGGTGGAGAAATGAGAAGCCGAGAGAAGCAGGAATTGACAAATTTGCCTATCCCTAGTAAAAGCTAAAGGGACCCCTGACCATTAGGTCCGGCCATGGACGACTCTGGAGTTGTGGCGCTCATCTCGCTTTATTGGCCGAGGGAGCCGGCGTGCAGCTTCCGGGTCATGTGGCCAGCAGGACTAAGCCGCTTCTGGCAAACCAGAGCAGCGCACAGAAACGCCGTTTACCTTCCCGCCGGAGCAGTACCTATTTATCTACTTGCACTTTGACGTGCCTTCAAACCGCGTAGTGGAGGCTAAATAATTATTCCACCTGTTACTAACCACTGGAGAATCTAGTACAATGAGCCCCTTCGTGTCCATTTTCAATAAACTTAACAGCTATCCTATCTATGTCACATCTCAGGAGGGGAAAAAATGAAATCCTTTTGGAAGTAAGATTTTTCACAAGATGTTACTTCAAATTTGTCTTTGAAATCTTGATCTATCACCCTTGCTTTGTTCTCTAGGCTGGGCCCACTCCTTCTGGAGAACATAGAGAACTAAGAGGGCAGAGTGACCTTGGAGGCAGAATTATGGTAGTCTGTCGGGAAATAATAAATCGTCAACATTTTTCACCTACTTATTTGGTGAAGCATTCTTCATAGAAACTTGTCTGTTTGCAGTGAATTGTCTAGCACAGCTTGGTACCTTCTCTTCCAACTTTCTTCCACACCCTTGGGAAAAGTGGAATAAATCTAAATTGAGAATTAGGTATGAATAGTTCTGTAGGAGACCAAACAGACTATTGATCATCCCTTGCCTTTTCCTCCAGTGCTACTCCTAAGGTCCAGAGAAGACAAACACCAAATGTTGTCTAATGCAGAATATGGATCTGGGAGACACTTTTATGTTTTTCTCTGGATATTTCCACATTGCCTCAAAAGCTGCTCCATGTTTCTGACATACATCTGCAAAAGGGAAGAAGCAAATTTCCCCATTTAGTGCATGCTTATGCTGACTTCGCATGAAATTTAAATCCTAACATCACTGTGCTGTGTTCCTTCCTCACAATGTAAACCTCTGCAGGTTTACTCAGAAGTAACTGCCACTGAGTGCCTCTGTATTCAGTGGGGCTTGGTCCCACAAAAGCATTGTGTAGATTACAGCCTAAAAGTCACAGAAATCTGACTTAATTCCCCATGGTGTTTAATGTTTTAATTTGTTGGAAGTCGCCCAGAGTGGCTGGGGCAACCCAGTCTGATGGACAGCACAGTCGTCGTCTTCTTCTTCTTCTTCTTCTTCTTCTTCTTCTTCTTCTTCTTCTTCACCAACTAAAAGGCATAGAAACCAGATACAGTGCAGATACTATTTCACATCCATTGGATCTAACTAGCACTCATTAGGTTCCCTATTCAAAGGAAAGATTGGATACCTATTGTGCATCCATTTATTTCAATTAGTGCTCATAATATTTCCCTGCCCAATTGCTTTCTAGACTGTTATTTCGCACCCTCCTCCATTCTGTGAAGCATCCCTTTCCCTTCTTTTAGGGCTGCATTCATACAGCATTTGATCTTCTTTCCCCCTACATTTCCCCAAACTGTTAATTTCTGCATTATATTTGAACTTTCACATGATGTAAAAGCTACTTCTGGAAAAGTAATGGAATATAGTGCTTGCTTAGCACTCATTTCCGTGTTATTTTATACTGGGGGAGCGGGGAAACCCTGTCGACAGCCCCCTTAACATGGAAAATCACAGGAGCAAGACACAAATAAGCAGACACAACTTTCTAGGCCAGGGTTGGTGCACTGCATATGGCTGGCAGGTTGCACACCTGTCTATCACTTGACATTACAGTGACACCTGGTGACCCATTTTTGCCCATGCAGTTTGAAACAGAGCCTTGTAGCAACAGTCAGCAGTTGCAACACCCTTTGCATGGGGCTTCCCAAGTGCCAACAATCAGTTTGTTTGCAGGCAACCCATTGGCAATGCCTGCAAAGTCCCTTTTATCAAAGCCCTATCTTTGATTGTAGGGCAGGTGGCCGTGGCTAGGCTGAAACGGCTTCACAGACCTAGTGGATCTCATTCAGCCCACACCCCTGTTCTAGACCAGGGCAAGGGTGAGAATTGCCCATTTATTGCTATAACCTGCCTTGAGTCTTTGGGACACAGCAGACTATAAACCTAAATTAGCAGAAGATGATCCAGGATGTGGTTCATGATATTACATAGCTATAGTGTCTCTGATCCCAAACCTAGCTGGTTCCATAGGCAACAACAGACCCAAAATGTTTAAGTTTAATAACAGGCAACCATCTCCAGCTTAACTTGGAACTTGTTCACCTAAAATGTGGTGATTCAGATTCATTTTTATAGCAGGCCCAAAGTAGCTTGGTGTACGCTTGGACCCATGCTCAGCTCCAAGTCTTGTTGCACTGAGTGATGGCATCCGGCACACAATAAGCTTGGAGATCCCTTTTTTAAATACCTGCCCAATGGAGCACCATGAGCCCCGGAAACCTTGCCTTTCTGTGCCATTTTACTGGGCACCACAATGTAAGAAGGATATTGATAAACTGGAATGGGTGCAGAGGAGGGCAACCTCTGTGGTCTGGAAACCAAGCCTTATGAGGTGGGTACGTTTAGCCTGGAAAAGAAGAGACTGAGATATGACAGCCATCTTCAACTATCTCAAGGGCTGTCACATGGAGGAGGGAGCATGCTTGTTTTCTCCTGCTCTGGGGGGTAGGACTTGAATCAATAGCTTCAAGTTACAAGAAAGGAGAGTCCAACTCAACATCAGGAAGACTGATCTGACATTTGTTTGACAGTGGAATAGACTCCCTCAGGAGGTTGTGGACTCTCCTTCCTTTAAAGCAGAGGTTTTAAAGCAGAGGTTGGATGGCCATCTGCCATGGATGCTTTACTTGAGATTCCTGCATTGCAGGGGGTTGGACTAGATGACCCTTGGGGTCCCTTCCAACTCTGTGTTTCTATGATTCTCTTGTAATGCCCCTGCTGCCCTTTTGTTTTTCTGCAAAACATAGCTGGCAGTGGAAGAAGGGCTCCTGCAGCCTTGATTCAGTACCATGATTGCACAGAATTGCAAGTTTCCAAGGCTTGGGGGGTCCTTGCTACATTTCTCAGACTCCTGGCAACCACAAGTTACAGCAGGGTATGAAGGGGGTTGCTTTGGTGGCCAAACTACCATATTTTTCCATCTATAGGACGCCCCCATGCATAAGACCCCCCTATTTTGGGGGGACTCCATTTTAAGAAAATGAGGGGAGATGACCCGGTGGGCAGGAGCGCAACCTCCCCTGTTGCTGCCATGTGGGGAAAAGGATCCAGGGAGTGCCCGCCATGCGCAGCGGCATCGGGGGAAGTTGCACTCCCACCAACGAGCTGGCTGGCAGTGTGCAGCTTCTCTCCCCCATGCAGCTGCAGGCAGGAAACACCCCCCCCCGATCACTCCCCCCTTGCTGCAGCATCAGGGGAAGCCACGCTCCCTTCAACCGGGTGGCTGGCGGTGCCCTGCCCCCCCCCATGCCACTATCCGTGTATTGGACGACCTCAGTTTTTTAATGTGATTTTTGAGTCAAAAAACCTTGTCCAATACACGGAAAAATACGGTAACTATGAGTGGAGCCTCAGCAGTAGCAGATGGTGAAGTCTCTTCATTTACCTTACCTCTGGTCAGTTGCATTGCTGCTGTTTACCAGGTGATGGCGAGCTCAGCATGGTACCAGCCCACTGGGGGGGGGGTGCCCAGTCTGGCTCCCCAAGCACCCTTGCAGCACACCAATCACACCACTGCCCCTATCTCCTTGTAAGTAGCAGCAATGCGGCCGACTAGAGGCCAGGTGAGCGGTAGCTTACCCACCTTGCCATCAAGGAGTCCAGGCTCAATTCATCATTAGCTAAGAACTTTAAAGCAGAGTTGGTTTGTACTCTGATCTCACCAGTTCCCAATATTAGCTGCGCTACTATGCATATGACATTGCGATTGTACAAAAAGCTGCTTATTGAATTAAGTATGCATTCTTATATGATGTTTTTATCTGCTTTGCGTTTCTGTTTGCTGCCCCTTAGATGTGTGTTTTTGGATTGCAGGTCGAAAGTTTAAGAAGTTCAATAAGCTCAAAGTGCTGAGAGCATTAGATGTTGCACTCCAGCCATCGGTAGCCCTTCCTAAGGACGGCCAAACCCTGGCACAAAGGCTCTCTTTTTCTCCAGCACAAGAAGTCCAGCTTATTCCTCCATTGATCAATGTCTTGGAGAGCATCGAACCGGAAGTGGTCTATGCAGGATATGACAACACACAACCAGAAACCCCAAGTGCTTTGTTGACCAGCCTCAATCAACTATGTGAGAGGCAGCTCCTCAGTGTAGTCAAGTGGTCCAAGTCATTACCAGGTAACAGTTTGGGTAACAGTACCGCTCTGTTCTGCTTTGTTCAGACCTTATCTGGAGAACAGCGTCCAGTTTTGAGAGTCACAGTTTAAGAAGGAAATTGACTAACTAGAATGTGGTCCAGAAGTAGGTGAGAAAGATGGGGAGGGACTTAGAGACCAACTCATATAATGAAGGACTGAAAGAAGCGGGTATGTTCAGCCTGGGGAAAGGATGATCAATAGTCATCTTCAAATATTTGATAGAGCAAATTTGTTCTCTGCTGCTTCAGAGGGTAGGATTCAGGCCAAGCTTTTCAAATTACCGGAAAGGGATTCCAACTAAACATTAGGAAGAAATTTGTGATGGTATGGGTTGTTTGACTTGTTAGCAATACTGCGCTAAATGAACCAATTGGCTTGGTATAAGACAATGTAGGCATTGTAAAAATGATACTAACATAATAATAATAAAAATCAGCTGCAATAACACATTAGATATTATCTCATGTGCCCTATCCACAGCTTTTCCCCTGCTGCTTTGATATTTAGGTGTATCTTGAATACATTATTATGCCAACAGGCCTGTGAAGTTGTTTAATTTTTATTTTGATTAGCCAGCCATCTTAATGATTATCTGTATTTTAAATTTTGAAGGGTTTAAGGATTTGACACTGTTCACCACCCTGGTATTTTTCATGATATGGTGGTAAAGGAATGCTTCTATAAATAAATGGTTCAGATGCTTTAATAGGACACTGATAGGATGTTTCACCATATATTTAAAGCACATCCAAAGTATATTTAAACCACATGGCTTCCCCCAAAGAATTCTGGGAACTGTAGTTTCACACTCACAAAGCACCCTTAACAAACTGCAGTTCCCAGGGTGGTGTGGATCTGCCTTCTGTTCATACTGTCTTCTGGTTAGACAACTCTGTTCCCCTTGCTGTTGTGAAATGAAAAGGAATTCTAGGCATCTGATTGGTCCCTGTAAGAACAGGATTCTGGCTCTAATTTGCCCGTGGCTTGATCCAGCACATGGCTTGATCTCCTTTTGTTCTCATGGAGGCGGCACATCTGAGGGTTCAGGCAAGTTCATATGAGGAAAGGCAGGTTAAACATTCATTTAATCCCTTGAAGCAATTCATGGGCAAGGCTTAAATCTAGATCTAATCCCTTGTGACCACATTTCCTTCTAACCAACGAGTTGGTTTTTAAGCATCCATTTTAGCTCAGGTTGAACAGGATAACGTCTGGTGAATGGATGTGCTGCTTGTTTGTTGTTTTAAAAAACATTTACTCCATTATATGTATTATTTTAATGAGGGAATATTTCCATATTTTCCCATGCAATAAATTTCCAACGTATCTACTTCCCTGTCCCACCTGTTGGTTGCTATCGAAAGACAGACTATAAAATGGCTATACAGTACCTCATGGGTCGTCAACCTGTGGCCCATAGGCCACAAACAGTCCATGTAAAGGTAAAGGGACCCCTGACCATTAGGTCAAGTCGTGACCGACTCTGGGGTTGCGGCGCTCATCTCGCTTTATTGGCCGAGGGAGCTGGCGTACAGCTTCTGGGTCATGTGGCCAGCATGACTAAGCCGCTTCTGGCGAACCACAGCAGTGCACGGAAACGCCGTTTACCTTCCCGCCGGAGCGGTACCTATTTATCTACTTGCACTTTGATGTGCTTTCGAACTGCTAGGTTGGCAGGAGCAGGGACCGAGCAATGGAAACTCACCCCATCGCGGGGATTCGAACCGCTGACCTTCTGATCAGCAAGTCCCAAGCTTTGTGGTTTAACCCACAGCGCCACCCGTGTCCCCCAAGCAGTCCATGAGGGTTGTTTAAATGGCCCCCGAGCCGCCCCCAAACTGAGCTGCCTGCTTGGCGAGTCCCCGTGCGCTGCGCTAAACCGATGCAGCGTGGAGCGTGGACTCACTTCCACGGTGCAGGAAATCGCATCTGCGCAGACGCGATCCAGCCCATGGAGTGATCTCTGCAGGAGTGAACCATCCTGGCGAGGTAAACCCTGCAGTGCCTCTACCACCAGAGATGGCATACTGCTGAATACTAGTTGCTGGGAACAACAAATGGGGACGGTGCCATTGCACTTGGGTCTTGCTTGTGAGCATCCCATAAGGGTATCTCTCTGGCCACCGAGAGAGCAGGATGCTGCGCCAGATGGCCTGATTCTTCTTGCATTCCTATAGCCCTCAGCGCTTCCAACTCCTGTGCCTTTCTCAGCATTGCTTTAATCGTTGTTTCAGCAAGGTGGCTGCGGGGAGAGGAGATGTGTGCTTCTCTTATTTGCTGAGCATATTAATGCAAACCCAGCTTGTCCACAGTAAGAAGATTGCGTAGGTCGAACCTGCATAATTTGAGACCCTCTGTGCCAGACGCCATCCACCGTATGTGCCGTTTGAAATGAGAAGGGCTGCAAATTCTCTTTTCTCTTTAAATCATTTTTATTAGTTTTTGCATATAATTTCCAAACAAATCATCACATCATCCTCATTTTGGCTATGATAGCCTGTGACCTCCGTCAATGCTGTCTAGTGATTTTCAAATTTATCTGATCTTGCATTTTATTATTATAATTAATGCTTTTAAACTTCGTCTCCTAATTATTTCCTTCGTAAACCATTTTACAATAATTTATTGTAACAAAACGTCTTACAAAACTTATTGTAAACTGACAAGCGATGTTACATTAATGCAATTGTCTTTCAAATAAGGCATATATTTCTTCCAATCCTTAAGGAAGTCCTGGTCTTTCTGGTTCTGAATTCTCCCAGTCAACTTTGCCAGTTTAATAATAATAATAATAATTTAATATTTATACCCCGCCCATCTGGCTGAGTTTCCCCAGCCACTCTGGGCGGCTTCCAATCAAGTGTTAAAAACAGCACAGCATTAAATATTTTAAACAGGGCTGCCTTCATATGTCTTTTAAAGATAGGATAGCTGCTTATTTCCTTCACATCTGAAGGGAGGGTGTTCCACGGGGTGGGCGCCACTACCAAGAAGGCCCTCTGCCTGGTTCCCTGTAACTTGGCTTCTCGCAATGAGGGAACTGCCAGAAGGCCCTAGGCGCTGGATCTCAGTGTCCGGGCTGAACGATAGGGGTGGAGACGCTCCTTCAGGTATACAGGACCGAGGCCGTTCTGCATCCTCCATCAGTTTTATTTGCTACTCCTCCTTCACTGGTAATTCTTCCTGTTTCTGTCATTGGGCTAATAGTACTCTCGCTACTGTAGTTGCGTATAAAAACAAGTTTTTATCCTGTCTATTAATTTCTGTCCTTCAATACCAAGTAAAAATGCTTCTGGTCTTTTCACAAATGTATATTTCAACATTTTCTTCATCTCATTATATATCATTTCCCAGAAGCATTTTACTTTCTTCAAGCCCGCCACATATGGTAAAAGGCACCTTTTCACGTTGTTAACCTGCCTCCACCTCTCCACTTTTCCAGGATTCCGGGGCCTACACATTGATGATCAGATAACTCTTATCCAGTACTCCTGGATGAGCCTAATGGTGTTTGCCATGGGATGGAGGTCTTATAAGCATGTCTGTGGGCAGATGCTGTATTTTGCACCTGACTTAATACTGAATGAGTAAGTAAAGGATTCCAGCTTCTCTTGCGTTATTCACATGCCCTTGCTCTCTAAACATTGCATGCATTAAGCAATGCCAGTTCCAACTACCTGCAGTGGTATGTAAATATAACAGGAGATTAAAATAGATGCAGTATTTTAGAAGCCTGGGTGAATAAAAATGTTTCCACCTGGTGCCAAAAGAAAATAAGGACTGGATTGCCAAAATGTTAATTGCCAGGAATTAGAAAGGGGATATGCTACCAACAAAGGCAGACTGGCAAAATAAGCTGTGTGAGTATCTGGAATTGGCTAAAATGACACCAATTATTAGACAACAATCAAACCAAAAACTTTTTTAAGAGAGTGGGAAAGTGGGAAAGAATATCTGGCAAAATATTGTTCCCAAATCAAACCCTTGATATATATTGAATAAATTTCGCAAAGTAAAAATTCAGATAGGTAAGTTATTTATTGTGTGTAAATGAGATAATAATCAACACAATGGAAAAGAAAATAGGATAGAAGATGCTGCAGTGAGGTGGTAGGAAGTCATGGGTGAAGAAATGTGGATATTGTTTGGATTTGTTTTATATTTAATATATGTTAAAGTATGGATTGGAATATGTAACTGTCTAATGAAAGAAAATTAAATTTAAAAAATTGAATGTAAAAAAGAAAAGAAGAAAAGGGAAAGAAAAGAAGGACCAGGTGAATATTTTTGATGTGGTGAGTTCCATAAATGTGGTACAGGTCCCATCTCTGATCACCACCCACATTTCTTCCATTGGAGGTTGAACATGGAGCAGCTGATCGGAGACTGGTGCTAATAAATAGGTTCATGCTCCCAAACAGTTTAAGGGTGTATAGGTTAAAACCAGCATTTTGAATTGTGCTTGGACCAGAAGCTACTTCAGGTGTTCTCAGACTTGCATGACACCTTCTATAGGACCAGACCCAGATAAAACAGGTGCTGTTGTTGGGTTTTGCGCTAACTGCTGTTTCTGAACAGTCTTCAAAGGCAGCCCCACATATAGGGCATGGCAGCAGTCAATGCAAGATGCTGGCAGTGCATGCAACTCTCTCTTTGTCCAGGAGGGGTCACAGCTGGCGATGGTGATGGTGGGTGCTTCGAAACCCAAAGGCCACATGGACCTTTAAAGATAAGACTAATCTGATAGTTCCTTTAGACTGTGAGCCTGATCTTTCAAGGGGACTGCAACTCCATGCAGTCCAGATGGAGCCATCTGTAGTAGTTCCATCAAACCTGGCTTGAGCTTCAGTTCATTGGCTTTCTTCCAATCCATTTTTGATTGGAGGAAGGAATTGCCAAGAATTACACATGGGTGACTGAGACCCAAAGAGTGAATAAAGCGACTGAGTCAATTCATGGCAGAATTGAGATTTGAATGGTAATTGTCACAAACACTTTGCTTGAGAGTTCACAACCTTCACAAACCCATACTGGGTTTTGGAGGGGCTATAGCAGTTAGTTGTTTTACTTACCCATCATCAGATTTTAATGCTTATCACTTATTTCCAGTCATATGCCATAACATCGGCACATGAGATATTTGACACTGTGTTGTTTTATACTGCTGCAATTCGCAAAATTAAATTATTTTTTTAAAGTGAAGCCTTTGTGGCTTCCAAGCTCATCCTCACACACACACACACACGCCACTTCTTGAAGGGCTAACTTTTTATTTTATTTTTATCTGTAGGGTAACAAACTTGTTAGTAAGAAAAAGTCATGATCAGATACCCAGCACACTTGGTTCCAAGGTTTGTACATGGAATAATCATGGACTTAGCATTCATTTATTTAAGTTTCTTTCTTGTTTTCTGGATGAAAGACAGAGGATGAAGGACTCATCATTCTATTCACTGTGCCTGACCATGTGGCAAATTCCCCAGGAGTTTGTCAAGCTGCAAGTAAGCAGTGAAGAATATCTCTGCATGAAAGCCTTGCTCCTTCTCAATACAAGTAAGACACAGCTGCTTCTTCTTCTTCTTCTTCGTCTTCTTCCTCATCCTCTTCCTCTTCCTCCTCTTCCTCTTCTTCACATGGCACATTTTATGTATGCTCCATCCAACTGCCTGGGTGAAAACAAAAAGCTGAATTTTCAAGGACCGCAGGGACATAACTTAATGGTTAGGGACTGTAGCTCAGAGGTGCTTCCTAGCAAGTGGTATTCTGAGGTATACTGCCCTTGGTGCTGGAGGCAGGACAGAGGCATCATGGCTAGTGCCTATTGATAGCTTCATGGATGTGTCTGGTCCCTTTTAAAGTCATCCAAGCTGGTAGCCATCACTACATCGCAGAAGTGGGCAAGGAAGCAGTTTCATGTTTCTGGTGCATAGCCTTTTCTGCGTCAATTGGCCCTTAAACACATGAGGATGAGCACACAAGTGTGAATAAGAGTAAAGCATTAGGAGGGGAATCTCTCTCCCCCCCCCCCAGCCTCACCCATCATGCAAATCTCCCCAGCCTCCAGTTGCTACCCATCACCCAAACTCTGATCAAACAGGGTTAATTTGATGATGAACTTTGAGTTTGGATATCTGCTTCAGAGGGACGCGGGTGGCCATGTGGTCTAAACTACTGAGCCTCTTGGGCTTGCTGATCAGAAGGTCGGTGGTTCGGTCCCAGCTCCTGTCAACTTAGCAGTTCGAAGCACATAGTAGTGCAAGTAGATAAATAGGTACCCCTCCGGTGGGAAGGTAAACGGTGTTTCCGTGTGCTGCTCTGGTTTCGGTGTTCTGTTGCGCCAGAAGCGGCTTAGTCATGCTGGCCACATGACCTGGAAAAACTGTCTGAGAACAAATGCCAGCTCTCTCGGCCTGTAAAGCGAGGTGAGAGCCGCAACCCCAGAGTTGTCTGTGACTGGACTTAACTGTCAGGGGTCCTTTACCTTTACCTTTTTTTATCTGCTTCAAACTCTGTCCAACATACCCAGGTAACTTTGTGAATCTGTACAACCCCTGAGAAAGGATGAGAATGTGCTTTTTGCTTTATTTCAGAATTTGAGCAACGGGGGGCGGGGAGACAAAGCAAAACAATGTGTGTTGTCTTTCCCTCTCTCTTTCAGTTCCATTGGAAGGTCTCAGAAGCCAAAGCCAGTTTGAGGAGATGAGAACAAACTACATCAGAGAGCTGGTCAAGGCAATCGGGCTGCGGCAGAAAGGGGTCGTGGCTAGTTCGCAACGCTTCTATCAGCTGACAAAACTTATGGACTCCATGCACGATGTAAGTTTATTTCAGCAATCCGTAAGATTATCTTACTGTTACACACCACCCCAGTCTCTGAGCAGTGAAAGACTCCAAGGCTTTGAAGCTCCTGCCCAGGGTTCATTTGCCTTGGAATGAAGGTCAGCTGAGACTGTTTTGTCTTTAGGATACATGCTGTTACCGTATTTTTTGCTTTATAGGACACACCCGACCATAGGACACACCTTGTTTTAGAGGGGGAGAACAAGAAAAAAAATTCTCCCCCTCTCTGCTCAACGCCCCTTCAGCGAAGCGGCAGGAGAATCGGAGCCCCTTCCATTTCTCCTCCCGCTTGGCTGAAGGGGCGCTGAGCAGCTCTCCCTCTCTGCTGAAGCCAGGAGACTCTTGCTCTCCCAGCTTCAGCAAAAGGAACCTGAAGCCTTCGGAGCGCAGCACGAGTTCCCGCTGCGCTCCAAAGACTTCAGGCGACTATCCCTGAAGCCTGGAGAGTGAGAGGGGTCAGTGCGCACCGACCTCTCTCGCTCTCCAGGCTTCAGCGAAAGCAAGGTGTAGCCTCCGGAGCGTGGACGGAGCGCTCCCTCCGCGCTTCGGAGGCTTCACATTGCTATCGCTGAAGCCAAGGAGCCAGCATTCTCTCCCCTTAATTTTTGGAGGGGGAAAGTGCATCCTATAGAGCGAAAAATACGGTATTTACACATTTATGCATCTTCATCCCTGCCCCCAAAAGAAATCTGAAGCCGAGCTTAGGATAGCAATGTGTATATATATATATATATATATATGCAATTATGCAATCATTTTCTCTTTGCTAGTAGGGGTGGAGAGGAAATTAGGCTTGAGTTCTTACTTAAAGGCAAACCAACTTAATTTGCACTTTCTGAAGCAATAGGAGCTATGAAATACAGCCATCCTTCGAAATCTACACTTTTTTTTTTCAAATTTTGCAATTCATTTCTCTAGCCCAGTAATAATCTGCACAGATATGCATGTATTGAGGAAAAGTGTACATAAAATACATGAAAATAACACAAAAATGCATTATTTTAGGGGAAATGGCTTTGCACAAATGTGTACATTAGGAAACAATGCGTACAAACCTGTGTATATTTAAAGATCAATTTGCACTAAAATGCCAGTGAATTTTCATGAGGATTTAAAAGAAATACCCTGCAAACTGGGGTGGAAATATGGAGAATTAAGATTGGGGGGTGGGTTGAGAAACTGAGGGAAAGAGAAACTCACCGATTGGCCCATTCCCCATTTAATCACTAGGTCTCATTCTCACATTGCCACAGTAGCTTAGTGGTCACCTAGAAATGTTCACCTGTCATTTTGTCTCCCGCCGTGAAGTGGGATGAGGATGAGATTGTGAGAAGCAGGGAAGATGAGAGAGAAAATATAGCTTCCTGCATTGCACACAGCTTCATAAGTGTCGGGAAATTATGGGATGTGGGGGGAGGCAGAGTGAAGAACAACGTACATTGTTTGGATGATTTATTGATTTTTTAAATTATTGGTTTTCTTGTTAAAAAATTAAAAAATACAGCTTGTGAAACAACTCCATCTCTACTGCTTGAATACTTTCCTCCAATCTCGGGCGCTGAGTGTAGACTTTCCAGAGATGATGTCGGAAGTGATCGCTGCCCAACTGCCCAAGATTCTGGCAGGCATGGTGAAGCCTCTCCTCTTTCATAAGAAGTGAAATGCTGTCTCTCTTGGCTGCCTCTAACCTCTCTCCAGCCCAGTCCCATCTCTCATTGGCAGAGATAACACCCAGCAAATGTACATTTTTTTAATAAATTGTGGGAGTTGGTTCAGGGTTTGGGATTTTGCAGTGCCAGGGTTTTTAGCCCGTGTCCGACACCTGTGAGTTTATGCTCCTCAAATGTTCTTATGGTAAAACTTTCTCCTATTACTATTCTTTTACAACAGGTTTTTCGGGGGGGGGGGGTTATCATGACCAATATTTGTCATAAGAAATGTTTTATAATAGGCCTGATTGAATTTCTCCCGAGGAATAAACAAGAGATCAGTTTTGTTTCGTTGTTTTCTGAGAACGGAAAGTTACCTTGTACATTTCCCCTCTTCATATTATTCATTTTTTAAATTTCTGCAATGTAGTAAGGTTTTAGCTTTTAATACATTTGTGCGAGCACGTGGCTGTATGTGTTTATGTATATAAAATGCAAAGAATGTGTTGAAAATAAAATATAAATTGTCTTCTACCTTGGGAAATGTATTCTTTCTCTACTTTGAAATTTATCTTGCTGGTCAGAGGGTGGTGGTGATTTTTTTTACAGTGGCCCAGAGAAACATGAGGGTACTTCCACATATTAGGATTATTTAGGTTCTTGGTTCAATTGTGACTGTGTTGGTCAGAACGGTAGCACCAGCGATTATTTGGGTGGGGTGGGGTGGGGTGGAATCTCCCAAGCAATCTCCCTCCCCAGGGAACTCTGGGAATTGTACCTCTGTGAACAGGGGAACAGGGGTCTCCTAACAACTCTCAGCACCCTTAACAAACTACAGTTCCCAGGATTCTTTGGGGGAAGCCACGAGAATTTAAAGTGATATCACACCGCTTCAAATGTATGGTGCAGGTGTGACTTGCAGCACATCAAACAATTGAGGCAGAAATGGCTCTTAACAGCAAGCAAATCTCTAGCAACCAAAATCTGAGGAAATGTATTTTTTTTAAAGGATTCTTTATTATAATAATTTAATTATCATATGTACAAACACTGCCAAATCCTATGTAGTACATTTCAACATAAACCGGGCACATTTTGAGACAAAGGTCTGCATCGGTGGCCTAATATAGCATGAGTTAAACATGATCAATCTGTAACAGACAAAAAAGTTTAATGGGTTGGCACTTCTAGAAAGAAAGAAAAAGCAAGATGAGGCTTTCCACTAAGCGTGGAAAATTCCAGCGGCGGGGGCAAAACTATTCCACTCTGGCCCTCTGTTGTCCCGGATAAAATGACAAATTTCCAGCACACACTAATTAAAAATAAGCATCGGTTTTCACAAATCCCAAACTCAAAAGAAGAAGAAGAAGAAGAAGAGTTTGGATTTGATATCCCGCCTTTCACTCCCCTTCAGGAGTCTCAAAGCGGCTAACATTCTCCTTTCCCTTCCTCCCCCACAACAAACACTCTGTGGGGCTGAGAGACTTCAAAGAAGTGTGACTGGCCCAAGGTCACCCAGCAGCTGCATGTGGAGGAGCAGAGATGCGAACCCGGTTCCCCAGATTACGAGACTACCGCTCTTAACCACTACACCACACTGGCTCCCTAAGACTCTTTGATGTAACCACCCATGCAAACTTCCTCAAGCCAGTTAATCCACCCTACACGCACCCTATACAAATTCATCACTTCGTATAGAGCAGCCTTCATCAACTTGGTGCCCTTGGGGCGTTTTGAACTGCAACTCCCCAAAACAGCAGGTGCAGGCTGATGGGAGTTGTAGTCCAAAAACATCTGGCAGGCGCCAAGTTGGGGATGACTCAAAGCTTCTGGTGAATTCATGGAGTCTTGCGAAGGTTAATTTTGAGGTTGGGGGTTGTAATGGTTCTAGGGGTTGCTCGTGCGTAAGCCGGTGCAAACACCTGGCTGGATTGCCTGAGTGAACCTTTTCTGTCCGGACAGCCACTCACCCGTGGCTGTCTCAATCGCTGGCAGAATCAGTCAGTGAGCGTTTCTTAAACTTCTTCCAGCAAAGAAGCTCTTTGACGCCTAGTCTTCTCCTACTCTCTCTGCGCGAAAGCCTTCTGCGCAAGGAGGGTGTAGGCAGCGGAGCACCCCTACTCTCCCCGCTGGTCCCCGGCAAGGAGCCATGGGACCGCCTCGCCGCTTCCCCCATCTGCCCCCCTTCTCCACTGGTGCTACGATGATTCTCTTCCCCAGAAGATGGGCTGCCTCTCCCAATCCTGGAACGCTCTCCGGAATCCCTCTGGATTTTGCTCTCTCCCTCCGGCACTGATGGCAGTTCCCTGACAGGGGTTTGTGAAGGTGGGCTTTCATTTTGTTTCATTATGGTGAAGAATTCTGTATTTATTTAGATTTTGTTCAAACCTACCCCGCCTCCGCTTATAGCAGACCAGGAGGGGGTTTGGCTTTTTGTCACTAAACAGACCAGCTCTTCCCCTTGGCAAGCAGCTGACTTGCATTGCCATTCCTCTGGCTGAGGGAGTCTCTGTCTGCTGCCCCCAATAACTGAAGCCTTCCCCATTTCCCCAGCTCAGAAACATGTGGAAATACTGTCATGCGAAGCCTGAACCTTATTTATTGGCTTTTGCTGCTTTGTGTCAGGATGACCTAGTATCAAGAACAGGGTTTGCTTTTAATTTAATTCTTCTCTCCCCCCCTACGCCCCGTGCCTTTCTTCAAATGGAAAGAACAAAACATGTTCTAAGGCTGGTAAAAGAGCAAGCATGTTCTTTATTTGTGGCCCCTTTTCAGCTAAAGGTCTCTAGCATCTGTGGTGACCTGAACTTTGGATCCATAGTATGGATTGTTAAAAGGAGAGGCGAAAAGCAAAAACACAGAAACGAGGGGGGTGCTTCACTGTCAATGCCGTTGCTGATTTTTCAGATTGAAGTCAAATGGAGGAGAGGGCTATCAGTGGCTATTAGCCAGTGCTGTTTTTCTAGAGAAAGGTGCTGGAACGCACCAGGAATGCCTCCCTCGTTCTCTGACAATGGCAATGGTGCCCACCTGAGAGGTGCCAGAGTTGAGCTCCGGTGAGCACCAGCTGGGAAAAAAAAAGCCCAGCCATTAGCCAAAATAACTGCGCCATGCCTCCACAGTCTGACGCAGCAGCGTTTCTGAATACCAGTTGCTGAAAACCACGAGAGGGAAGAGCTTTCTGGTCCTGGAATCCTGCTCCTAGGTTTTGCAGAGATTAAAGGTAAAGGTAAAGGTACCCCTGCCCGTACGGGCCAGTCTTGCCAGACTCTAGGGTTGTGCGCCCATCTCACTAAAGAGGCCGGGGGCCAGCGCTGTCCGGAGACACTTCCGGGTCACGTGGCCAGCGTGACAAGCTGCATCTGGCGAGCCAGAGCCACACACGGAAACGCTGTTTACCTTCCCGCTAGTAAGCGGTCCCTATTTATCTACTTGCACCCGAGAGTGCTTTCGAACTGCTAGGTTGGCAGGCGCTGGGACCGAACAACGGGAGCGCACCCCGCCGCGGGGATTCGAACTGCCGACCTTTCGATCGGCAAGCCCTAGGCACTGAGGCTTTAACCCACAGCGCCACCCGCATCCCTTTTTGCAGAGATTGGCTACTGCTAAAACAGGATGCTGGTCTAGATGGGCCATTGGCCTGAGCTCATGCTCCAAATTTTAACACTGACTGAGACCCGTCCTCTGTGGTTGCAAGACATTTTGCAAAAGAAACATAGGCAGCTGCCATAGACCAATGTGTTGATTAGCCAGTGAGGTCTACTCCTGCTTCTCCCAGTCTCCTGTTCTGCCCAACTCCCATCAGCTTGGCTGCCATGCTGTCTCGTTCTGATAGAAGTTGTTGTCCAAAATACACTGAGGGAACCAGGCTGAGAAAGGTCGGTCTTGCCTGAAGCAGCTCTCTTGGGATTTCAAAGGAGGACTTTTTTTTGGTCTTCCAGCTGAGATCTTCAAGGGATCGAAACGGGAAATTCCTGTGGAAAAGCAGCAAGGCCAGGCCTTGCACAGCTTTCGCAGGTGTGCAGAAGGGAGAATATCGTCCGTCTGGCAAGCTTGCTGAAATCTCCTCTGCTGTACACTGTGCAAGAGCTCTTGCAGACTTTAGCATCTATATCACCCTCTCCAGCACTTTGCCAGCTTGTGGCCTTCAAAGTGGGAGCAACAGACTTTGCATATACATACGAAGGTTTCGTTGACCCTGATGTTTATTTCCCCGGGTTTTCTTTATTGCTTTGAGCCGACAAATTGAGTATTCTCTCTCTGCAAGGTGCCTGCAATTCATTGCCATTTCACTTGGAACGTCATTGCCCTTTCACATGTCCCAAATTAGACAGGACTCCATGATTTTTAAGAAGTCTCCTTAGGCAAGTGTTTTGCTGCACCCTGTTTTTTCTTTTTAAAAGAGCCTTCTGAAAGTACCATGTGGCCTTCAACATAGGAAACTCTTTTGTACTGAGTCAGGTGCTTGGTTTTCAGAAAGGAACTGTTCTTAACCCTACCTGGAGATACTGGGGATCAGACCTGGGACCAAACCATGCACTCTGTCACCATGTTTGACCCCTCCCTAAATTGTGGGCCGCATAGTTGCTGTGGGCAACAATGCCTTTATCACAACATCTTAAAAGTCCCATGTGTGAATGTCTGCAGCATCTGCAGGTGGGGGAGAAAGTAAACAATAAATTTTCTGTGCACAATTCAAAGTTTGGTGCTGATTTTTAAAGCCCTAAACAGCCTCGGCCCAATAGCCATGAAGGAGTGTCTCCACCCCCATTGTTCTACCCGGACACTGAGGTCCAGCTCTGAGGCCTTCTGGCGGTTCCTTCCCTGTAAGAAGTGAAGTCACAGGGAACCAGGCAGAGGGCCTTCTCGGTGGTGGCGCCTGCCCTGTGGAACTCCCTCCCATCAGATATCAAGGAGATAAAGAATTTAAAAAGTTTTAGAAGACATCTGAAGGCAGCCCTGTATTGGGAAGTTTTTAATGTTTGATGTTTTATTATGCTTTTACATGTACTGTAAGCAGCCCAGAGTGGCTGGGGAAAACCAGCCAGATGGGTGGGATATAATAACTATTAACAACAACGCAAGCATGAGTTTGACCAAACTGCGGGAGGCAGTGGAAGACAGGAGGGCCTGGCATGCTCTGGTCCATAAGGTCACGAAGAGTCGGACGTGACTAAATGACTAAACAACAACAACAATTTGCTGCTACCTTTTCTTTGAGTATCAACACATTATTCCCAAATCACAGTCACATTTAAACCCTTGATACTTGAGTTGATTCCTTGACCAACTACATTCTTTCTGCGTTACCTCTGTGGGGCTCAGGAGCCCAGTTATGTCACCCCTTGCCTGCAGAGCTTCAGCCTCTCATCCTTTTTCAAACAGCCCCCCCCCCTTTGTGAAGTCTTCCCTCAGCCTCCTCCCCTCTCCTTGGGAGTCGTCTGGGCAGCAGCTGCCACCCCCCTGGTCTCTGAGCTCCCTCCCTGCCCCAAAGAGAGGTGCCTCCTCACACTGCCCCACAGGGGCCTGGGAAGAGGATACCCTCAGCCTTAGTGGCCCAACGGTGACTGGCCAAAGGTGAATGTGAGGCCAGCATCTTACCTTGGGAGGCAGCAGTGGGTGCTGCTGGGCCTGCGTGGCGGAAAGGCTCCCCTTCAGCACCGGGCACTCAGCTCCCAGGCAGGCCTTGCGCACAGCAAGCACAAGAAAGGCCAGTGCAGCGCCTGCCTGCCCAGTTGCCCATTTGCCTCCCTTGCCCACTTGCTTGCTTACTCTGAGGCCACCTCAGCTCCTGGCAACCAGGACCCCCTGACCAGTCTCAGAGGCACCATTTGCCAGAGGGACTTGTAGCCAGGGCTGCTGCAACAAGCAGCTGTGCAAGCCTTTGGGAGGCAGAGATGCAAGAGGGCATCCGAGGAGGGAGGGAAGGAAAGAGGTAACAGAGGCCAGGGTTGCCTGCGGCACCCTGGCCATCATTCAAGGCACCCCAGGGTGCCACGGCACACTGGTTGAAAACCACTGTCCTAAGGAATACACAGTCTAACTTTGAAGGAGGGTGTGGCGTTTGCCCTCCTATGTGTGTGACATCATACTGGGTTCATAGGTAAAGGTAAAGGTACCCCTGCCCGTACGGGCCAGTCTTGACAGACTCTAGGGTTGTGCGCCCATCTCACTCAAGAGGCCGGGGGCCAGCGCTGTCCGGAGACACTTCCGGGTCACGTGGCCAGCGTGACAAAGCCGCATCTGGCGAGCCAGCGCAGCACACGGAAAGGCGTTTACCTTCCCGCCAGTAAGCGGTCCCTATTTATCTACTTGCACCCGGGAGTGCTTTCGAACTGCTAGGTTGGCAGGCACTGGGACTGAGCAACGGGAGCGCACCCCGCCGCGGGGATTCGAACCGCTGACCTTTCGATCGGCAAGCCCTAGGCGCTGAGGCTTTTACCCACAGCGCCACCTGCGTCCCTACTGGGTTCATAGGGGAAGGGTTAACTAATTGTAAAATGACTAACCAATGGGAACCCAGGGGGGCAGAGTTAACTGTGTATAAGGTTTAAGCACAGAGGGGTTTTTTTAGGGCGTTAGAGTTGTTGAGAAAACAGTCTGGAGTTAGAAGAGACAGAGAAGCTAAGTCTGTGGGTTGGGCTAGTCTGGTGTGAGAGAGTGAGAGAATTTGTTAAGAGGAGTCAGTCAAACAGTTGAGATAATCAGTCAGAAGGTATAGGCCAGTAAAGAAACTAAAGTTAAGATACTGACAGGAATATTATCTGAGAAACCATAAACTTGTTAATGTTTGTAAAATAAACTTGGTTTTTTTTGGTTCACTTTTAACAACTGACTGGACTCAGTGTTTTACCTGAGAGTAACTGGTTGGTGGCAGTGGGAAAGCGAGCACAGTGGTGGCACAGGGATCAATAGACCGTTAAACATAGATCGCCACATAGGGGAACTGACTGAGATTAGGCAGAGACACTGAGCAAGGGCAAGAGCAGAATACAGTGGCGTAGCGTGGGTTGTCAGCACCCGGGGCAAGGCAAGTAATTTGCGCCCCCTAACCTGTGGATTTTCGCCCCCTAACCCTAACCCCCAGATGTTGCGCCTGGTGCGGCCGGCCCCCCCCTGCACCCCCCACACTACGCCACTGGCAGAATAAGCCCCATTGCAGGTGTATCTGCTTAGCCTCTGGTTTTTTTTGTGAGCGGTGGTGACTCTTCCACACAAAGAGGTTGTTAGTCCTCAGGGAAACAGCTCCACGGTCCTTGTACACCACTCAGGGCATTCTTATGAATGGGTCTTGGTTGAAGACAACAAACTTGCCCTATTGACCTGAGAAGCTGAATGGACATTTGCAGCAGGGGAAGCTGAGATGTTAATCGAGTTAAAGATCTCGAATCAACGGTGTGAAACTGCTACTTCATCAAGGTATCTGTAATCACCCGGGCAGCTGAAACCTTTGAATTACATGGTGGGGCTATCAGTCACAGCCTGCAAGGAAGAGGCTGATTCAGTTACAGCTTCGAGGTTTTCTATGCTTTTTCATTTGATTGTGTAGGTGAGTAGATTAAATCTTTTTCCAAGGGTCCCCGGGCGGCAGCTGGGCAAGAAGGAAAAATGGAAGCCATGTGCCTTAAGTGAAAACAGGATAAGCTTTGGGATGATATGGTTTCTTTCATTTTCGCTTTCTCTCTCTCTCTCTCTGCATTATTTAACTATTAACCTCAGCTAATTAACCTGGGTTAGGATAGAAGGATTACAGAGCAGTTCAAATGCTTCTGCTAAGCAGTGAAATGAGGTCAGATAGGGAGGGGAGACATTTTTCATCCACCAAGGCACAATTGGCAGTTTATCCTCCTAACAACCCTGCGAGAGGTTAGGGTGCGAAAGGGTGACTGGCCCAAGCTCAGCCCAGTTTACTTTGTGGCGAGGCAGAGCGTTTAATCCTTAACCATCACAACACACCAGCTCCTCTGAAGTTTTTCACCCATATATTTTCTCCCCTTTGCTGTCATTTCTATCCTTCATTCCACCCATATCCATACCCTACCCCTGTTCTTCCTGCTATCCCCCACTGCTGTTGGTCTGCCTCATCTTTTCCCATAGCACACACTGGGCAATTTATTTCCCAGCGAGACTAGTAAGGTAAGGTTGGAAGAGAAATTTACTTAACCTGCTATTTTAAAAAAGGCAAAACACACCTAATATGTCATTCTCAGATTAGAATGCAACTATGCACTTTTCCAAATTTTGCAATGCAGTTTTGGTTTTAAAAAATGTCCACAAAAATAGGCATTTTGCGTTAAGATGAATAGAGAAATGCATATTTTATGGGGCAAGGAATTCAAAGGAATGCAAATTGTGTATTTTCAGGGATGCACATGTGTAAGATATATAAAGAAGATGTACAAGTTAAATGCAGATTTCTGGTTCCATTTCTGAATCCATCTCCAAAACCAAAACTGACCAATGATGGAACATGAGAAACGAAGACAGAAATAGGCTGTCCCTCCATCTCTCCCTTCTATTTTAAACATAAAATTCAAATAGCTGCTTGCACAGTGGTAGAAACCATCTTCCTCCCTGCCCAAGATCCAGAGGGTTTTTTTTGTTTTTTTTTAAAGAGGGAGTTAGGAATTGATGTTGCAGTATAAAATATTAACATCCCAACTTTTCTACCCCCAAGGTGGCTTACGTTGCATCATTATCACCATCCCTTTAAAATTAAAGTTAAAACAAGCAGATGCAAAACCCCACACAAGCAATACAATATTTAATTTAGATTCAGGTAGATAGCTGTGTTGGTCTGATGCAGTTGAAATAATAATATAATATAATATAATATAATATAATATAATATAATATAATATAATATAATATAATATAATATAATATATAATATAATATAATATAATATAATATAATATAATATAATATAATATAATATAATATAATATATAATATAATATAATATAATATAATATAATATAATATAATATAATATAATATAATATAATATAATATAATATAATATATTGTCTAGCAGCGCCTTATAGACCAACTAAGTTTGTTCTGGTATAAGCTTTCACAGCTTATAGGCTCTAGGCTCCCAGACACTGCTCCCAGTCACCAGTCTAGCTGCCACATTCTGGATTAGTTGTAGTTTCCAAGACACCTTCAAAGGTAGCCCCACGTAGAGCACATCGCAGTAGTCCATGCAGGAGATAAACAGAGCATGTACTACTCTGGTGAGGCAGTGCGCAGGTAGGTAGGGTCTCAGCCCGTGTACCAGATGGAGCTGGTAGACAGCTGCTCTGGACACAGAATTGACCTGTGCCTCCATGGACAGCTGTGAGTCCAAAATGACTCTCAAGCTGCACACCTGGTTCTTTAGGGGCATGGTTACCCCATTTAGGACCAGGTAGTCCTCCACACCTGCCTGTCCCCAACCTCAAGAAACAGTGCTTCTGCTGCAATTCAACCTCAATCCCTTAACCTCCATCTATCCTGTGCAGGTCTAGCAGCACAGCTTTAGATACAACAAATCTCAGCCATCTATGTGATGCATAGCACAAAGCAGCTAATGGGTATGCTGGCGGCTAATTACAAATTTGTAATTGGACTGACCTGCATTTCCCCAGAAATAAGAGCCAGGCAAGTGAATAACGTTCAGAAAAAGAGACTCAAGGGAAACCATTGGGTTATTACTGGATTTTATTTTTTTGTTGAGGGTGAGGGGTGAGTCCCTCTATCATACAAAATAGATCTTCATTATCTTGTTTATCTCATAGACTCTTGTAAGGAGCCTATTCAGCTATTGATAGGATCTATTCTTTGATGGAGAATTTCAAACCTTTTCTTCCCCCTCTCCCTTCCACAAGACATTCGGAGGAAGCATTCAATAGGGAAAATTGCTCCATCTTCTCATAATAGTTCAGCATCCACCTGCTGGGCTCTTGCAAGGTGAAAGCATTATTCCTGCAAGCAGCAGTCTCTTCTGGGAGACTGTAATCTGAGTCGAATGTTGCATTTGCTACTTCAGCGCTGACCTGTGTAGAATCAGGTGCAGCAAAAGCTGCAGAAACTGTCATCTCGCCCCTCTTTTTCAAGTCTGCTGCATGCGCACTCATCCTGCAAATACAGAATTTAAGGTAGAGAAAATGGCACCATCCAAAATGGCACAACAAGGAGGTATTGGTGGGCTTGGAGAAACCCCAAAGTTTGAAGAAGCACAAATATGGAAAAACCAAAGGTGGATTCCCCCCCCCCATCTCTTCAATGCAGCTCTCAGTAAGGACTGAGCATATTCATAGGCCACACAGCCCACTGACTTTTTGGGAGACTGGAATGGAAAACCAAGAGGGGAGGGTGAATCAGACGGTTCCGTGAACAGAAGCATTCTGCCCTCCCAACATTTTGTTGCAGTCCCTGGAAGATAGCAGTAGAACATCAAATTTGGTCTGACTGCAGGTAGGACTGCCATCAATACACTCATCGGGGCGGATCTATGCTGCCTTTTATAGCTACACGGCACCCAAAAATTTAGGAAATCCATCTTTTCTCAAAGTATAGTTGCAGTGAGGAAGACAATTGCCACCTTTTAAATTCCATGCTCTATTGTTACAAAGGAACAGATGACTTGTCAGAAATGCTTCTTCCTCCTCTTCTTCTTCTTCTTCTTCTTCTTCTTCTTCTTCTTCTTCTTCTGCGACCACTCGTAGCTGAGTAAGATTGTCTTCCATGAACACGGCCTTAATGGTCTGTCCATAAGTGACTGTGGAAGCCAATTCTGGATCCACACATCCCTCCACAGTGGGGACAAAGGTTTCCAGGTGGGAGCTGATCATGGTGATGATTTACTAAATGTGCCTTCCTCTTAGCGCGTTTCACCCTCTCGTCCTGAGTTCGAGCATCTTCAAAGTCCATGACACCTTTGGTAAAGGCTGTTCTCTAATTGAACTAAAGAACACCTGGTGTATATAAAAAAAGCTCAAGAGATCTAGCACTTAGCCGACACTCATGATGCGGAGTTTCTTCAAAGCCACAAAGATCATCAATGTCAGAAATGCACAAAGACGCAGAGTAACCCAATTTACTGATGACCTACTGGAGTGGGTGGCTAATTTTTGACAAAAATAACCTGCTGCTAAGTTCCCAGCTGCCCGAAAGCTGCACCTTTGAACCTGGAAGAACCTTTATCTCCCTGGTGGATGAGCCACAATTCTGTCTTGTCCAGGTTCCTGTTTCTAGGAGCGGTCGGCCAAATCCTTCTGGGAAGCCTACAAGCAGGGCATTGGGGCTAACAGCTCTTGACAGATCTATCTTTCATGACTTTGACTAACCCAAATTTAAGGCCATCTAAGGCAGAGGCGCGGGTGGCGGTGTGGTCTAAACCACTGAGCCTTGGGCTAGCCGATCAGAAGGTCGGTGGTTCGAATCCCCGCGACGGGGTGAGCTCCCGTTGCTCGGTCCCTGCTCCTGCCAACCTAGCAGTTCAAAGCACATCAAAGTGCAAGTAGATAAATAGGTACCGCTCCAGCGGGAAGGTAAACAGCATTTCCGTATGCTGCTCTGGTTTGCTAGAAGCGGCTTAGTCATGCTGGCCCTATGACCCGGAAGCTGTACGCCTGCTCCCTCGGCTAATAAAGTGAGATGAGCGCCGCAACCCCAGAGTTGGTCACGACTGGACCTAATGGTCAGGGGTCCCTTTACCTTTACCTTAAGACAGAGGCATTCCTCACCATGAGCTATGGCACATGCAACAATGGAACAATTGTTTGCAGACTGTGTTGTTGCATGTTTTCCTGGTACGATACCTTTTTTAATTTATTTGCAGAGCTGGAGTCAATATCTGGCACCCTTGGGATCCCAGGACCATGGTTGGGGGACACAACTGCTGTCCATCTTGTGCACTGTTCTGGCTAATGTATATATATATATATATATATATATATATATATATATATATATGCACAGCGTTCAGTATAGATCACAATGCAGTAACACAACAAAAATCTAGTATTATTAGTTGATTGAACAGGAGTTGAGACTGAGAACAGGATCTTAAGTACAAGAAAAGAGGGAAAGAATAGATGTAAATTCTCCAGAGAGTACAAACTATGCAAGTTAACAAAGAACTGACAAATGTAGGTATTTATTTATTTAATTGTTATCCAACCTTTTCCTCCAAGGTCAAGGAAATACATGATTCCCTCCCTCCTCATTTAATCTCCACAACAACCCTGTGAGGTAGGTTAGGCTGAGAGGCAGTGATTGACCCAAGGTCACCCAGTGAGTTTTATGGATGAGTCTCCCAGATCATAGCCCAGCACGCTAATTGCTACACCACACCAACTCAAATTAAACCTGAAACTGATCAAATATCAGGTGAACTGATAGGGTTATAAAGTATATCCCCTTCTTTTATAATAAGGGAACGTCTATAGCATGAAGGGATCACAGTTGCCGCAATGCAGAAATGTAAAGTGACTTGGCTGCTCTGCAATTGTTATTCTATGAAAATGGCAGTTGAGTGGATTCACTCAAAAATGTGTTTTCTCTGTGATTGCTCATTATGGTCCTTGAAAGGACAATCACCATTTCAGTTCTGATCCCTGCTTAAATTCTTACATTGCTGATAAGCTCCAAGGTTTTGGTGGTGGGGTAGTATACAGAAAATAAACTTATCCCCTTCCTGGAAAGTTTTCAAAGACAAAATATGCCATCTTCGGTTATTAATCTAATCTAGGAGGCTCTTCCTGACAGGAAAAGAATTTGATGCTGCAACAGCAGCAGAAATAACACATATTATTCCTTTCTCCCAGGCTGGATACCAGTCCCTTATAAGGAAAACACCAAATAATGCCATGCAAAACATACTGTAACCAAATAAATCAAACTAATTGACTTCTCATTCATTGCTGGCAGATTTTCTCAGCCTCCAAAATGCTTCCAACAAGAATAAAAAGACTGGCTTTTTGTACAGACGGCGAAGGTCACCCATGAATCCTTTGCTGTTTATAACTGAAAAGTACACCATGATCTTTGGCAAAGGGTCTCCTGCTAAGTTAGTTATGCATCCTAATTCGTTACTGTAAGGACACTAGAGAACCAGGAGACTTGACACCACCGCTAAAGAATTCGAAGCAATATTTCAATTGAAAGACGATATCAGAAGTTAAACACCGCCTCCTGCTGTTCTGCAGAGTTTGTGTTGCAGCACCGTCACTGGTGCAGACAACCGAGCTGCCATTTTTGTAGCTGGAACCATAACAGATAAAGCGGTACAGCAAAAAAAATGTGACCGTGGCTCAGTGCCTACGCTTAACTCGCAACACTTCCTGGAAGGCAAATGTTTCCTGAAGGCCATAGCAGTCAGGCTCCAGGGGCAGGCAAACTTTAGCAAGAGCCACATTCCCTTCTGGGAAAGGGGGGACAAGTGCCCGTGGTGGTAAATGTACAAAAAAGCGAGAAGGCTTCAAATGTAGATGTTACCTTTCTATAGTTTTGGGGTGCATCCGTCTGTCTTGGGAGCCAATGAAGGACTGCGCCTTTGGGGGCAATGTCAGACCGCTGGAGATTTACAGCGCCTGCTGTGGCTGTAGAGACCGATACGGGAGAGGCATGTTTTTGTTGACTGGTGACTGGGAGTGGCCGCTGAGACCACATAACACCGGTCCTGAAAGACCTACATTGGCTCCCAATACGTTTCCAAGCACAATTCAAAGTGTTGGTGCTGAACTTTAAAGCCCTAAATGACCTCGGCCCAGTATACCTGAAGGAGTGCCTCCACCCACAACGTTCAGCCAGTGCCGAGTGAGGTCCAGTGCCGAGGGCCTTCTGGCAGTTCCCTCCCTACAAGAAGTGAGGTTACAGGGAACCAGGCAGAGGGCCTTCACGGTAGAGGCACCCACCCTGTGGAACGCCCTCTCATCAGATGTCAAGGAAATAAACAACTATCTGACTTTTAGAAGACATCTGAAGGCAGCCCTGCTTAGGGAAGTTTTTAATGGTTGATGTTTTAGCATATTTTTAATATTCTGTTGGGAGCTGCCCAGAGTGGCTGGGGAAACCCAGCCAGATGGGCGGGGTATAAATAATAAATTATTATTATTGTTGTTGTTGCTGCTGCTGCTGAGGCAGATGAACACCTCCCTGCAGGCAAGCAAGAAGCATTACCTGAGTCAGGCCAAAACACTCAAGGTGTGTGAATGGAGTTGACTTGGGAGGAAGGCTGTGGCTAAGGAGTGGGCGTGGCCTGGAGGGTCACATTTGGTTCCCTAGGTTTGAGGTTCCCCATCCTTGTACAGTGGTACCTTGGTTTAAGAACAGCTTAGTTTATGAACAACTTGGATTAAGAATGCTGCAAACCCGGAAGTAGGTGTTTTGGTTTGTGAACTTTGCCTTGGAATAAGAACATGTTTTGCTTCCTGTTGAGTGTTTTCCACTTGTAAATTGAGTCCCCCGCTGCTATGGGAAAGCATGCCTTGGTTTAAGAACGCTTTGGTTTAAGAATGGACTTCCAGAACGGATTAAGTTCGTAAACCAAGGTACCACTGTATTACATCTAACTTTAGCTTCTGCTCATCTCAGAAGAAGAGGAGAACTTGCCCATCTTTCACCCTAAGGTCCCAATGCCGGTGACAACAATTAAAAGGCAATCTTAAAAGCAGTTTAAAACAACTTGCAATCACAAATATACATCTCAGGAGTCAGGCAGGGTAAAGAGGCGGATCTTCAGCATTTGTCAAAAGTTCCATAACGAAGATGCCAGACACACCTCTGTGGGGGAAGAGTTCCACATCTTAGGGGGCTGCCACAGAGAAGGCCCTATTCCAGGCCACCACCCTGAACTTCTGAGGGTGGTGGAACAACCTAGCCCCACGGATCTTAACACTTGCAAGGGGTGATTTTTCAGATATCTGGGACCTGAGTCATTTAGGGCTTCAAACACTAACGTGAGCACCTTGGATTGGTTCATGAAGGGAGGGACCGAAGCTCATAGACAGAGGAGAGAGTTTGCAGGGAGTGCATTCCCTGGCACTTAAATAATAAAAAAAGCATATACAAAAGGAGGAGGAACAAAAGGAACTTTTAATTATTTTAAATATTTCTTACATTCTTAGTGTAAAAGTACTACACAGTTAGACGGAAGTAGCAAAATGCACCAGGAAATACATGCTGGTGGTTATTATTTACACATACACATATAGGTGGCTGTACAGAGTGCAGATAATTACCAAATCACACTACAGAATAAACAAACAAAAAAGTTCTATAATTTACTTGCAACCACTTCTTAAATATATTTGACTTTGTGATATTATTGGATACAGATTCCAAGTATTAAAATACAAAACAATACCTCAAAATTATATAAAACTCTAGTAGCTGTAATTTTTTTTTATTAATTTAAATGGAATTTACAGATGTAGAAACTGCCAAGTCCTATTTGCATCCTTTACATTCCAAAGCACGGAGGACCTTCTTGCAAAAAGGGACCTACAAAGAGCATCAGATAATAAGAGCAATGCCATATAATTATGAAATACTGACATGTGCAGCAACAGTATTATGTTGCATCGTAGTTTTCAGTGGCCGACAGAAAATATTACAAGGGACTCCAGTCTTGGAGTGAGAAAATGAACTAAAGCTGCCCTGAACAATGTCACAATTAAGTTAGATTTGGCAAACTGGAATTGCCCCAATCCAGCCATGCTCAAATAAAAGTCTAACAAATGAGCAAATTGTTCATTGGAAACCTTAGCTAATACAGGTGATCACAAGTCGAAGTGAGGGGATCATTTCTGCTTCACTTGTATAGGGAAGATGTTCTTGTCTGCCTGGAGATTCAAACCTTTCCCCTACCTAGAGATTTCAGTTCAGTCTGGAAAACTCAATTTCCAATGGAGGAAACAGATCCACATATTTATTTGCCAGCACAATTTTAGCTCCTGTCTTTAAAATGTATGATGAGAGATCCATCTGCACCCAAATGCAACCCACCCCTACCCTGGACAGGATGTTCATTAAGAATTGCTCAAGCAAGTGATGTGCTAGTCACACCTTCTGGCTGAGTGTGCCAGCTTTCCTGTGCAATTCATATGAAGTCTCCCAATGGATTTGCCAAAACATGATAGTCTTTTCCAACATGGTACATTCCAGATCTTTTGGACCCATAAGCCAATCATCTCTGGCCATTTGCCATGCTGGCTGGAGTTGATGGGAGTTGAAGTTTGTTTGTTTTTTTAAAAAACCACACTCATACTTGACCCTGTGGTTCATCATAACTGGGAAGATTTAAATGCCTGAATGTGGCTCATGTTGTGGCATATTCCTGTTCCAAACAACACAAATAACGCCACAGAGTCTCCAAGAAGTGCATTTTGTGTTGATGTGTTGTTAGTTCCTTTAAGAGGCCCGACACAGCCTTTCTTTTATGTGGCCAGATTGAAAATATGTGATATAAAAGCAAGGAGCAACCTTGCAATCCCCTTGATTTTTGATAAATAACACCTGCTTGCTCAATGTCTCTATGTTTATCCAGTGAGCTCACTAGTTTATCCATCACGACTCACCTCAGAGAGACTATACAGAGCAGGTCTAAATCAAATGTGTGGCAGCAGAAGCAGGGAGTCAAACTATGGTGCTAATTTTTAGCAGCAGAAATAGTTCTTTGTTGCTTCCTTTTATTATCGCCACGACTAGTGAAAGTCCTTTCCTCAAGGGGATGGCACAACAAACACAATTAAAGGTGAAGAGGAGCATTGTGGGTGAATGGAAAAGTAGTTGTAGTCAGGGTTACTTGAACCACCCCCCCTGGCCATAGTGCACTACGAAAGTGATTTACACAAATGAATCTGTGGAGAATAAGAAGAAGAGTTTGGATTTGATATCCCGCTTTATCACTACCCGAAGGAGTCTCAAAGCGGCTAACATTCTCCTTTCCCTTCCTCCCCCACAACAAACACTCTGTGAGGTGAGTGGGGCTGAGAGACTTCAGAGAAGTGTGACTGGCCCAAGGTCACCCAGCAGCTGCATGTGGAGGAGCGGAGACGCGAACCCGGTTCCCCAGATTATGAGTCCACCGCTCTTAACCACTACACCACACTGGCTCTCTGGAATGGAATAAGACATGAATGTACAGTCCAAGCACCATTGGACATAAGGAGAACCTAAAGGCCCATTTTATCCAAGAGGACAAGAGTGCAATGGCTCCTGAACGCCTGAATTTTTGGCAAGTTGTGACCATTTAATACTGCGCCACATAATCTTGCAAACTGTCGCAAGAACATATGGCAGTGCATACTGCCATGTGTGAGGAAACAGGTTTCACCCAGGGAAAGAATCCATCAAATACTTCAGCATGTCAGAATGAGACAATGGCCAAGCACCACATTTCTCCTTGTAGATTGGTGGAATATGGCACAGACCACGGGGCAGCACCTCCAAACAGATCTACAGCCCTAACAGTCCCCCTTTCCTCTCAACTGCATAAACGTAAGCGATGACACAGAACTATAATATTTATTTCTAAAGTCTCACATTTCCCAGGAACTATTGCGAACACAACCTAAGACCGTTCAGAGATAAACTGAAGGGGACTCTTGTGAAGGGTAATCACAATCCTGTCCTACGAGCAGAACGTGCGATGGAAGTTCATGGAACTCTATCCTCAAACATCAACACACGGAATCCAAACAGTACCTCAACAGAAATGCCTTTACAACCGATCATTCCGTTTAAAAAAGAAAACGAATTTCTGGTTGCCAGCAGCAGCACTTAACCGAAAGAGTACCATGTTCATCAAAGAAATAAAGAACTATTTCCACTAGGTTTGTTTAAGAGCTGCAAAGTCACTCTTAATAGGATAGCTATGTGTTTATAGGATGGTAAGCTTTGCCAAGGAGTCCTTTTCACTAGATGTCAAAGGAGGTAGATTATCACTTAAAGCTTGTGGCTTTACTAGGCACTTAAATATCAACCAGGGTGAACCATTCATGCCAATTGCCTGGGCAATACCCTTTCTTGGAATGCATACTGTAGTGGAGGAGTGTAAAATAAGAAGTGGTCTTGCTGCTAATTTTATTTGTTGGCTGCTTGGGGTTGTCTATTCTCAGTTACTTCCGTTGCTCCAAGACAAAACAGATCCTTCTCAGTCTACATGACCCGAGGAGCATTGCTGAGACAAGTCTTCCCCCACCCCGCCCCCAGCCATATCATGTCTTCTGTACCAAGCGAATGGTCCACAATGCATGGCCATCGCTTGATTCCTCCACACATGATTATGGGCAGGCGAAATGTGTGATGTGACACCGCTGAAAAGCATGGTGTGCAAGCCTATACAGTCACACCTCGGGTTGAATGTGCTTCAGGTTGAGCGCTTTCGGGTTGCGCTCTGTGGGAACCTGGAAGTAACGGAGCATGTTACTTCTGGGTTTCGCCGCTCACACATACGCTCAAAATGACGTCATGTGCATGCGCGGAAGCAGCAAAACGCGACCCGCGCAGACGCGCCACCGCGTCTTACGTTCCATTCAGGATGCAAACGGGGCTCCAGAATGGATCCCGTTCTCATCCCGAGGTACCACTGTACATGCAAGATTTATCTGTAGCATTTTGAAAGGCTTTGACAGTACTGTTAGGCCTGCAGTGGTCCATTCGCACATGCAAGTCATCAGTGGAGGCTATGGTCGAACGATGAACGACCAGGTGTGAAACAGATGAGTCCCTGTGGAGATGTGTAGCCACATTTCGGTCGAGGCACCATTTATTTAAACCAGTAACTCCACCTGAGTGCTGTCTATCTGGTTGGCGGTCCTGGAAGCTCTGGTTTTTATTCCAAATGGCTTGGTGATTTTGTTTGCTGTTACTGCTCTGGGTCCCATTGCTATCTCTTTTTCTATTGTAATGTCTTACCATGGATTTTGAGCGGACCTCTTGTAATACGGAATTTATTAATACGGAATATATTTCGTATCGATCAGCCCATCGAAATGTTTCACTTGTTGTGAAAGTGCTATACATACTTGTTCTGGGCATAATTTTCAGAACATATGAAACGAAGACACTCCACAAAGGTATTTGTTAAATTTGCGAGAGAAAATAATTCAAGAGCCTAAAACCATTGCATGTGTCAATATGAGTGGCGGCAACAGAACAGATTTTATTTAAAGGCTCAAAATTACTAGTTCTCACTTGTTGCCTCGTGGACAGTGTAAATTTCAGGGTCCTGTTTGCTTTATTTGCTTTTGTTTATCCAATGGAAAAACATCACACCTTCCCCCAGTCTGAAGGACCAAAGGCAAAGGAAATATAAATAAATAAAAAAGCCATAAATTACTCCTGTAGTTGGTGTTCCAATTTAGGATTACAGCATTTCAGGGAAGACGGACTCTATAAATATAATTTATTAATAATAATTATATGGAAAAGACACAAAGTAGTGAACATACACAAACACATAATTGTATTTAAAAATGCCTCTTAAAAACGAAAAGCACGCTTTTGATTAAACTGGTGCTCCAACTAATTGCCTTTGCAGCCCTATAAATGACATGCATTGCATCTGCAAATTGTGATCTCCGCAGACTTTTATCGAAAGTTTAAATAATATAGAAAATCAAAGACTTCTCTGAAATGGCTGGGACCGATTGAGAATCAAATGCTTAGTTGCTGGGGGGTAAGGCAGAGCTTTCCCAAGCAACAACGATTTGTTTTCAGCTCCTTATTTTTTTGGCTGCTATCATTTTGTCTTAAAAATAAAATGAATTTCTGGTTGCTAGCAGCAGACGACCAAAAGAGTACCATGTTTCAAACATCTGAAAACAAACCCAGCTGACTATTTGCACCAGGTTTGTTCCGTTTATAAGGAGCTACATTGTCTGCGGCTGCAGAAGTCAAATCTGCCACACACAGGGCTGACTGGCAGACCCCCATATCTGTGTCAGATTAAAAATATATATATATAAATCACAGTGCTTATTGCTTGTTACCATGGATACCATGAAGATGCTGCTGTCTGCTAACTATTACTAGAGAAAGACAACGTAATTCTCTGGAACAAGTCCTGTTTTGCCTTCATACGTCGCTTTGAGCCATCCCGGTTCCACAGATGGATATACTATGAAGAAGAAAATAAAAAGAGAATGTACCTCAATACTCTCTTGTGAATACATAATGACGACCGCGACGCACAACAACACACATGGCATCTAATCTGAAAGGGGAGAAGCGTTAAGTCTGTCTTGTGACACCTTAGAAGCTAACAAATTTGTCAGGCCACATTTACACCAAGATACCACTTCGAACTTCCCCCAAAGAATTCTGGGAGTTGTAGTTTCTTAAGGGTTCTGAGATCCCTAATTCCCCTGACAGAGCTACAGTTCCCAGAGTGGGTTAGCAAACTTAACAACCGCTCTTCCCAGGGAACTCTGGGAATTGAGGAGGGGAATAGTCCTGTATACCTGAAGGAGCGTCTCCACCCCCATCGTTCAGCCCGGACACTGAGATCCAGCGCCGAGGGCCTTCTGGCGGTTCCCTCATTGCGAGAAGTGAGGTTACAGGGAACCAGGCAGAGGGCCTTCTTGGTAGTGGTGCCCACTCTGTGGAACAGCCTCCCTTCAGATGTGAAGGAAATAAGTAGCTATCCTATTTTTAAAAGAATCTGAAGGCAGCTCTGTTCAGGGAAGTTTTTAATATTTAACGCTGTATTGTTTTTAATACTTGATTGGGAGCCGCCCAGAGTGGCTGGGGAAACTCAGCTAGATGGGCAGGGTATAAATAAATTATTATTATTATTATTATTATTATTATTATTATTATTATTATTATTTAGGGGGGTCTCTTAAACAACTCTCTGAACCCACAATTCTTTGGGGGGAAGCCATGACTGTTTAAAGTGATGCCATAGTGCTTTAACTGTATGACGTGAATGTAGTCCTTTTGGTGCCATAGGACTCTGTTGTTTCTGCTACGACGACGACGACAACAACAACAACAACAACAACAACGGGAGAAGTCTTACCATTGGAAAATATGGCTCCCTGAGGGAAGGATAGTTCATGACTGTGTTCAGCCTTGCAGGAATACATGGCTTTGGCTTGCCTGAAAAACAAACAAGCATGGTTTATGTTGCTACAGAAACAGAAACATTCACACTGTGAACGCTGCTGGTAGCAGTCAATGAAGTGGCCATTGATTGAGAGGTGCGAGACGGAAAAAAGTGGGGCACTCTGAAGAACTGTGCATGCACACAAAAGCTTATACCCAGAACAAACTTAGTTGGTCTCTAAGGTGCTACTGGACAATTTTTAATTTTATTTCGACTGCATCAGAGCAACACGGCTACCTACCTGAATCTGTGTACACACTACACACTGAAAACAAATTTGAAGCACATCTCCGCCATCAAAGAATCATTGCCTGCAATTCCCAGCAGCCTTAAACTACAGTTCCCAGGATTTTTTGGGTGGTGGTGGAGGTGGAGGGAAATGTGTTTTAAATGTAGGATGTGTACGCAGTTTGTACCTTTAGCGACAGTGCTAAACAGTACTTGGGCCTAGCGCCTTGTAAGACAGCCCTGCAACCAGGTAATCTATTCAAGATGGTGGCCCAGAAGGCTGGCATGTAAACGGAAGAATGAGAAAGGCAGAAGGGGGCTAGAAACTGCCCTAGCAGAGAATGAATGAATATTTCCGTCAGCCATTGGCCATAGCAATAAAACAACAATACGATTTACAAAGAATAAAAACAAAAAGTCAATTATATAAAATACAGTTTAGGGCTTTGAATCAATAGTCAAATAGTGGATCTTATTCTAATTGCCCCAGCTAAAAACCTTGCAACCTTTGCTGTCACCTGCTCATCTTGATCTGCCAAGAGAAAGGATACTGTGGCAGTGGCTGGGCGACCTGGAATGGACAATAAAAGAGGGGTGATGACCTCATTCCTCAAGTCTTTTAAAGAGTGCAAGCCAGAAGGGCATGCGCCACCAATTCTGTACTACCATCTCCACAGAGACATAAGTGTTTTTTTGTGTGGAATTTGTTGGAATCGTCCCTCAAGTACAGCCGAGGGCAAAACATTCAATCTTGCGAGAGTAAAAGAGCGTCTATATTTTAGAATTGCTAGATTATGCAGACAGGGTGCCAGAGAGTCAAAATGGGTAGGTGGAAAATAGTCATACCATGGGCAAAGTTTCCTTATTGTGGCCAAGCTGTTCTGGCACTCAATATCATTTAGGAGAAGTGAAAAGACAAGGCAGGGAGGGAGGGAAAGGAGCTTGGGGCGGGGAGCCTCAGGAGTTCACTGCTAATACGATTTAAATCATGTGTCTCTATTTATCCTTGATAGTGCTGGGAGTTAGCCCATTGTCTCCCGAATGCTTCCTGCATGCAGCCCAAGGAAAGAAGAAGAAGAAGAAGAGTTTGGATTTGATATCCCGCCTTTCACTCCCTTTAAGGAGTCTCAAAGCGGCTGACATTCTCCTTTCCCTTCCTCCCCCACAACAAACACTCTGTGAGGTAAGTGGGGCTAAGAGACTTCAAAGAAGTGTGACTGGCCCAAGGTCACCCAGCAGCTGCATGTGGAGGAGCGGAGACGCGAACCCGGTTCCCCAGATTACAAGACTACCGTTCTTAACCACTACACCACACTGGCTCTGACTTCAACCAGAGCTCCTGCCTAATCAGCTCTGAATTTTCTCTCAGTCACTCCATCAAGAGGAGTGATTTGGTAAGTTTGCCTGTATGTCTGGAATGCAAAATACAGCTTGGTGGTTTGTGCAAACCATGACTTGGCATTCTGACTGCAGCCAGTTCATCTATCATCTAGCAAATGTTGTTTTTGTTATCTCTGGCTTGTTCTGCAGCCAACTGTTGCGTCTGCTCTTTCCCATCTCCCGAGCCTGTGGACCGAAATGCGATTTGCTCCCGATTGCTAATCACCCACCTTGAACTATTAACAGCCTAAGGAGCTTTGATGTTCTGAGAAAAGATCTCACTGTGTGCATTTGTGAAGGTGAGATGCTATCTTTTTGCAGATAGCTTCATTTGATGCAGCCAGGAAGAGAGGGTGTGAAAGTAACATTGTCAGGTGGAACATGTCCTTCAGGAAGTTTCTCTTTCTCTGGAATAAGATAAGGCCTTCTAGTACACATTAAGATGGTTATATAAAGGCACCTCTATTTTTAAGAAGCTGGTGGTTTCCTGAGTCTGGCCTTTCAACTTGTTATAGTTACATTTTGTGGGCAGAAACTTATTTTGTTTGCATTTTAATTATTTTATTCCTTTTGTAAATAGCCCAGTAACTATAAGGTGCGGTATAAAAATCCTTATAATAAATCAGCCGACCCACCGATGAATATTCCTAATGAAGCATAACAAGGAACAGAGAAGATTCTGTTAAGGTCAGCTATGGGGCCAGATCAACCAATACACCCCTTGGTCTCTCCTATCCGTACTGATATCTTTCTAGCACTGTTTAACCCTCTCCTTTCTCAAAGGGAAGGGTTGTTTCCTTGGGAAAAAGATAGGGAGATGGCAGAAGGGCTGTTTTGAGGACAAACCCAAATCCGAGCAGGCCTGAGTTCCGCTTCAAATGAAGGGAGGCTTTCCCAACTTTTAAATTTCTTTATTTCATAAAATTTATATGCCACTTAATTGTAAACAAACAAACCATCAAGCAAACTTCAAAGTGGTTTACAAAAAGAATAAAACCATGAAATTATCTGTAACACTCCCGCAACTTAGAACCTTCAAAAATATAAGCTAAAAACCACACATCAGCATTCTACATGTCTGGATAAAGGTAAAAGGTAAAGGGACTCCTGACCATTAGGTCCAGTCGTGGCTGACTCTGGGGTTGTCGCTCTCATCTCGCTTTATTGGCTGAGGGAGCCGGCATACAGCTTCCAGGTCATGTGGCCAGCATGACTAAGCCGCTTCTGGCGAACGCCGTTTACCTTCCCGCCACAGCAGTACCTATTTATCTACTTGCATTTTGACATGCTTTCGAACTGCTAGGTTGGCAGGAGCAGGGACCGGGCAATGGGAGCTCACCCCATCACAGGGATCCGAACCGCCGACCTTCTGATCACGCTCTCTGTAGACTCTGTTGTTTAACCCCCCAGCACCACCCGCGTCCCATACATGTCTGGATAGGCTAGCCTAAACCAAAAGCAGGCACTGAAAAGAGAACAGGGAAGGCACCTGTCCAATGTCAATAGGCGGGGAGTTCCCAAGGTGTGGGCACTGTCACACTAAAAAAAAATCCAAGTTCTTTTTACTCTGAATTCTTAGATTTGGGGTGTTTTTTTAATTAAAAAAAAGTTTTGGGCCTTCAGGATTGCATGGTAGAAACAAGAGCATGATAATAAAACCATGCATATACACGGAACACTGAAGAAGGAATTGTGAAGTGCGGCTTACCTTCCTGAGGGAGCCTGCTTAAGCGAGCCACCACTTTCAAACAGCTGGGCCTTCGCTGCTACCCTGGAACATACAAAATCATTTCTGGTTTACACACACTCTTCAGAACAACCCGAGGACCCAAATGCCTGCACGCAAACATGCACCACAACCCTCCGGGGTGACTTACACAGATCCCGGTCTCTGGTAGCCGTTACTTGACGCCGTATCGAGCCGCAGCCTCCTGCACATTTTTGGAGGCAGGTCTGGGTTTGCTGGGGCCTTGGGTGTCTCTTTGGCATCGAGAGAAGTTAAGCTCTGTACTGAACCACTGCAGCTTTTGTTACCTGAGTAAAACAGCGCCACACAAAATGATCTCAAGCATATTAAAAAAACCATTATTGAGCATCTGGCGAGAAAACAAGAGGCTTGAAAACCCGTTCTGCCACCACCTCACTGCAAGACTACAAGGAGCTGGGTGATTGGCATTAGAATCATAGAATCGTAGAGTTGGAAGGAAAACAAAGTCATCTAGTCTAACCTCCTGAAACGCAATAATCTTTTGCGCGACGTGGGGCTTGAACCCATGACTCTAAGATTAAGAGACTTATGCTCTACTGACTGTTTCGCTCAGGGTGGTACTTAACCTTCCCGTTGGTTTGTTCCAATTGCCTGTTTGCTGCATGCAGTGGAGAGAGCAAGCTGAGAGGCAGTTGTAGTGGAAAGCTCTGTGGCAGAGCATCTCCCCTGCATGTAAAAGGTAAAGGTAAAGGGACCCCTGACCATTAGGTCCAGTCATGACCGACTCTGGGGTTGCGGCGCTCATCTCATTTTATTGGCCAAGGGAGCCGGCGTACAGCTTCCAGGTCATGTGGCCAGCATGACTAAGCTGCTTCTGAAGAACTAGAGCAGCGCACGGAAATGCCGTTTACCTTCCCGCCAGAGCGGTACCTATTTATCTACTTGCACTTTGACGTGCTTTTGAACTGCTAGGTTGGCAGGAGCAGGGACCGAGCAACGGGAGCTCACCCCGTCGCGGGGATTCGAACCGCCAACCTTCTGATCGGCAAGTCCTAGGCTCTGTGGTTTATATCCCAAATTCAATCCCTGGCAGGGCTGAGACTCCTGCCTGAAACCCTGCAGAGCTGCTGCCGGTCCGTGTTGACAATGCAGAACTAGATGGGCCAATGGTTTGACTTGGTATAAGGCTCCTTAAAAATCTACCTCCCTGGACTTTGCGGCAGAGACCAAGCCTCTGCAATTTGCCCCTGCTGCATATGCACCATGTATTGCTAATGTGAATGAGATGTTTGCCAGAAGAAACTTCCTGCAGTATACAGAAACAAGCCTACACTATAACGAAGCAGCCTGATCTTTATCACTGGGTGAGATGAGAGATAGGCTCTGTAATGTAATCACTGGAAATGATAAAGATGTTTCTCAAGACGATGCGTTTGCCAAAGTTTCCAGGATCGGTTAGCTTAAAATCCAGACATGACTCATAAATGGTGAAGAAACTACTGACACCCCAGGTTTTGGTGACCTGGAATTTTCTGTTTGACTAAGCTTTGGTGGGGTATTTTTTTGCCTTTTTTCTAATTATCTAAACTTACAGCAACGGATAAATAATCATTATAGCCAACGTCAATTTAGATATATCATAAACATGGAAGTTTAACACAGAAATGTGCAATTATTGCAAACAACATTGTGATGATTTGTTCTTCAACGATTCTGTCCTTATGAGGAATTTTCAAAACATGCCTAACATTTGGCCCAAATAGCTGCAAACACCCTTTATTTATTTAACTTTTTATTGGTGCTCTGCCAGATTTTTCTAGTCAGCCAAAATTCAGTGGAGAAAAACATCCTTACGGGCTGTGTTGGTTTTTTTAAAGGAGCACCACCAGTTTCATTTTATAATCTTCATTATTTTTTTTTGCACATAATGTTCAATATGCCAGGTGGTATTCAACTAAGGCAGTGCAAGGATTTTTGCTTCTGCAATGGGACTTCTCCCCCACTCCCTGCCCCGCCTCAAATGTGATCGGGGGGGGGGGGGGATAGAAACCCCCAGAACAGATGGAAGTGGCAGGAGGGGAGAAGAGAGAATGCTCTGCCACTCAAGTACAAATCCTTTCAGTGACTGAAGGTTCATGTAGTTCTACTTTGGATACAACCCCAAATCTTCCTTATTAACTCTACGCCAACATACAACACACAGGGCTCACCTTCGGCAGAAGGGATGGACCGGGTGGAGGAAGCCGCTGACCTTTTCAATCCGGAGAGGCTATATAGTCCTTTTTTGGTCAGGTCTGTTGGTGGAGTCACGGTCTCTGGACCGGTGACAGACGTGACACTATGGCAGTCAGACTCCATGTCTGTTTTGGCTGTGTCCTCCTTTGAGGAAGATTCAGGACTCGGCGTCCAAAGGCCTGAATTTTTCTGCCCGTTGGATGATGGGGACGAAGCAATCCATGGAACTCCTCCGGCTTTATCCCTGGGCTGAGAAGATGGAGGTTTCGTGGTGCTGTTTTGTTCCGATGAGTGAGATGAAAGGGATTCGATGCTGCCCATCGGGGTGCTGTCTGGGCTGCTGCTGTAGGAATCAGCTGTAAGGTGGAAAGGGTGGGGAGGTGGAAGAACAGATGATGTTTACCAGGGTGCAATTTTGCTTTCTTGTGGGCAGGAGGGCAACACTACTTGCTCATTAGCATCCAAGCATGGTCTAAATCAGGGGTGAGCAATCTGTGGTCCCTCCAGATGTTGGGACTCCAACCTCATCAGCCCCAAACAAGTTGGCCCACAATCAGGGATTATGGGTTCTGGAGTCCAGCGACATATGAAGGACCACAGGATGTCCACCCTTAGCCTAAATGGAGAGTGCCAGTCTTCACCAGGACTTGAGTTTTTCTAATAGTTCTACTCCTTGTAAATGGGTAAAATTGATGGTAACTGCAGCCAGACAGGTTATAGCGAGTAACATTGAAAAATGCAGAGGAGTTAGGGGTGAATCAATGGAGGAAAAAAACTGAATAATATTATAAGTTTAGAATATCTAACTGTGAAGATACACAGAATGAAAGCGTTTAAGTGAGAAAGAGGAGGATTGGTTTGAGAAGATATTGAATTGTTTTAGTAGGTTTGAACAATTTGGGGCAATTAAAATGTTGAAAGTTAAATAAACCTTATGGATGGAGGAGTCTTAACATATATAAAATTGTACATATGGTTGATTTGAATATGTTATTATTGATTATGTGTACCCAGTGTATCAGTCGCCTTGGGGGGTGGGGCGGCGTTTCACTGTTTGTGTTTTGGTGGTTGGTAAAAAAATAAAAAAATTAAATATTAAAAAAAAAAGTTCTATTTCTTGGCATGAAATCCAACATAATTTGGTATTGGCTACAGAGAATCTGGCTTTAATTTAAAGAGGTAAAAGAGCTCTTCTTGTTATGATGATGGGTTTTAAATGCATGGGCCATACTGGGCGAAGGCTCAGAAGTCAGAGGAGGACTTAGTAGGGCTCCCCTACTGGTCAGGAGGTAGAACTTCAGCATTCTGATCAAGCTTAGTAACCCTTTGTGATTAGTGGAAGCAGAATTTGCCCACTAAGAAAATACGTGCAGGTTTGCACCCTTACTTAACACAGTTTGCATATGCCAGGCTTTCCTCGAGCAGAATTCGGATGACATTAGGAGCTAAAACTATCTTTATAGCCTTCCAGACATAGAAGTGCGATAAGCCCTGATCTCAACCCACCAGCAATGAATGCAATGCCATCGTTGGGCAATAAACACTTGCAGTTCCTCTGCCAGGCATGCAGAAATCGTTCCATCAACACCTCTAAAACGCACAGTGACACCACTTCATAAATCTACTCCATTAACACCCAGCCTTTCTTCCATCCTGGAGCTCAAGGCAGGATACATGAGCTCCCACACAGTCTCAGGCAATGACCCTGACCAGACCAGTTTATTTTGAGCAGGGATGCTGCAACCTCTTGCTCTGAAGACTGTGCTCTGCAACCAATCATGCATCTCCCTGCTGATGGGATGGCGCAGAATGGGAACAGATTTCCTTGGTGGATTTCACTGGTGCAGAGGGCGAATGAATGGGGATAACTCTACCTGTCTTTCGAACTAAACCAATTCCACTCTGCCTTAGCACATCAAGATGGTCTTGCTTGGGCCAGGGAGGGGTGGGGCGCAGAATAGAGAAACGAAACACATAGCAAAAGCTCGGAACCTTTCAGGGGATAATGCAAGATTTGCCTCTGCATACACACACACACACACACACACACACACACAGTGCTCTGATGAGCAGCACCCCTTTATGCTCAGAGCAAAACAACTGCTACCATCCATTAACTGACAACTTCAGTAAGTGAGAATGTGCCAGTGGAGTAAGATGCACTTACTGTCTGGGTCTGCCAGGCATGGGGTATATCGTCCTTTGGGTTTGCGAGTGCCTGTGGAAAGGCAGATTGCTCTCGTCCTTCTTGAGCCCGATCGGGATTGAGGCTGCGGAAGAGGGATGTTGGGGTCTGGGGCTGTGTGGAATATCTGTCAGTTAAAAGCAAGGATAGCTGAGAATCTTTTAGGAGCAGCTATATTTCATCTAGGGTCAAGAGACAACAGCCAGCCTAATGCTGTGATTTCGCAGTAACAACTACTATTACTACTATTTATTATTATTATTATTACTATACAGTGGTACCTCGGGTTAAGAACTTAATTTGTTCTGGAGGTCCGTATTTAACCTGAAACTGTTCTTAACCTGAAGCACCACTTTAGCTAATGGGGCCTCCCACTGCTGCCGTGCCACTGGAGCACGATTTCTGTTCTCATCCTGAAGCAAAGTTCTTAACCTGAAGCACTATTTCTGGGTTAGCGGAGTCTGTAACCTGAAGCGTATGTAACCCGAGGTACCACTGTATTATTGTTTGTTTGTTTGTTGTTGTTGTTTTTACTACTACTACTACTACTACTACTACAACTGATACACCACCCTTAATCCAAAGAGCACAGGGGTGTTTACAACATAAAAACACAAAATACATAATACCAAAAAAGCAATCTCCCTTGACACATTTAAAAGATAACAGACTGTTTAACCAGTCAAACTCTGGTAGAAGAGGAATGTTTTTCGCCTGACACCTAAAGATAAGTAATGAAGACGCCAGGCGAGCCTGTCTAGGGAGAGCATTCCACAAACGGGGTGCCACCACATAAAAGGCCCGTTCTTGTCCTGCCATCCTCTGGACCCCAGAAGAACATAAGAATCAAGGAAGAAGAAGCTGCTCTTGCCATTATCAAACATGAATGGAATGTAAGCTAGGCTATGGAACAGCAATTGTGAGGTTCAAGGTTATATGGTGTTTCTGCTGTTGAATTTATTTATTTTTTAAGTGTGTGCCTTTCAATAAGTTTTACAAGATTCCAGTGCTCTACCTTTTCATAATGTTCAATGAGAATCTCAACCACAATATTCTGAAACTTGATGTTCATCATTGCAGCCACAGTTTCCTCCTGGGCTCTCATCAGTGTGGGGCCAAAGATAACCCCAAGGTTGGAGATGGTCATGAGATTTTGCTGACTATGTAGTGATACCCTGAAAACAAAACAATTAAAAAAGGAGGAAGTTAATCATCACCCACTTACTTCCTGTTCGAAAAAGAGGTGCAGCAGAAGTGCAGGGTTATTATTTATTCTTTCTATCAGGCTTATAATTTTGACATGGTAATACACCTCAGAATGACGTAAATGTTTCCCCTCATAGAAAAGAAAGCTGCCTGGAAGAAGTCCAAAAATATTTTTACTGGTTGTGCCCTGCCTATTTTAAGAAAGGCTGCAAGTTTCAATGCATTTCTGCAACCAACTCGTGCTATATCTGAAGGCAACCCTGTTTAGGGGAGTTTTCAATGTTTGATGCTTTATCGTATTTTTAATTAATATTCTGTTGGGAGCTGCCCAGAGTGGCTGGTGAAACCCAGCCAGATGGGTGGGGGATAAATAATAAATTATTATTGTTAATTATTACTACAACAAACATTTCTCTTGAATTTAAAAACAAGTCACTTCAGTTATGAACCTTTCCCCTAACTGAGGCAGAAACCAAGCAAGATGCATTTTTCATTTGAAGGTACATTTGCTCTCAGCTTTTCTTTTCTTATTTTCTAGAAAGGGCCACAAACAAATGAAGCTGACAGTGTGTAGCAGAAACCGAAGTACACCAATCTGAATCTTTCTGCAAAAGCTACTGGAGCTAAAAGCCTCGTGCCATAGACTGGGTTGGTTCATTCAAACCACTTTATGATAAATATATCCTAAACAACTGCTTTCTGCATTGTGCTCCCCACACAGCATCTCCTAGGACCTATACACACTCGGCTTTCAGAAACCTACACAACTCATTATGTCTTAGGGCGTATGAATGGGATTCTTTACACTGCAAGCCACACTGACTTCTCATTTCCCTCACAGAAGTTGGATTCTGTGTGACGAAGTATTTCCTTTTGTCTGTTCTAAATCTCCCAACATTCAGACTCATCCGTTTCCAGGGAGTTGTTCCAGCCCCCTGGTCATTTCGACTTCCCTGTTTCATTCCTTCCGCCGATGGTCTTCTGCTGGTTCCCTCACTGCGAGAAGCGAAGTTACAGGGAACCAGGCCTAGAGGGCCTTCTCGGTAGTGGCGCCCGCCCTGTGGAATGCCCTGGCCCCTTCAGATGCCAAGGAGATAAAGAACTACACAAGTTTTAGAAGACACCTGAAGGCAGCCCTGTGTTGGGATGTTTTCAATGTTTGATCTATTATTATGTTTTTATATATGCTGTAATAAGCCACCCAGAGTGGCTGGGGAAACCCAGTCAGATGGGTGGGGTATAAATAATAAAATTTAAAGGTTACTCATGACCACATAGCAGCTTAGCCAATTTCAGCAAGGCCTTTACTCCCCAAAATGCACCACTAGAGTGTGTCACAGTACACATTTCATTCCAAGAGCAGGGCTGACTTGGGGGATGATTCCATCAGCAGACAGCAACACTAATCTACTGTCTGGGCCATGGAGGTTTCTTGAAAAATGTACATTTAAAAGAACTCCCAACGACGCAAAGGTTAGAGATGATCTATGGTTAGGAACACCTAGTCGACTTTTAATGCTAAGCAGGTTCTAATTTCATTATGTAGCGAAACAGACATATTGGTGAATGGACCATGCCATTCAACAGGCATTAACAATCCTACCTGTACATAAATCAGACCATTTTCATTCCAGATGGCAGGGTTCAACGCTTCATTTAGAAGGAAGCCTGTGAAAATGTTGCTTGTTTATTTGGATAAGCGATGAGCAGGATGAACCACGGGCTATGGGTGCTCATCGTAAATCCTTCACTCGGCAGAATCACTCAGGATTTTTCTAGGGATTGCTACAGAAAGATGCCATTTAGCCTGTGACACGGGTGGCGCTGTGGGTTAAACCATAGAGCCTAGGACTTGCTAATCAGAAGGTTGGTGGTTCAAATCCCCGCAACGGGGTGAGCTCCCACTGCTCGGTCCCTGCTCCTGCCAACCTAGCAGTTCAAAAGCATGTCAAAGTGCAAGTAGATAAATAGGTACTGCTCCAGCGGGAAGATAAATGGCGTTTCCGTGTGCTGCTCTGGTTCGCCAGAAGCGGCTTAGTCATGCTGGCCACATGACCCGGAAGCTGTATGCCGGCTCCCTCGGCCAATAAAGCGAGATGAGTGCCGCAACCCCAGAGTCTGTCACGACTGGACCTAATGGTCAGGGGTCCCTTTACCTTTACCTTTACATGCTGAAAGGAACAGGGACCTGCTGTAATGTCTGCATATGCGTGGCAAGATTTAAACCCCAATGTAGAAGAGGGCCTCACCAAGGGGGCTTTCTCGGTGCTGGGATGGAGTGTTTATGGGATACATCTGCAGCACATGTGTTTTTATGAAGTTGTTCTCTGCTAAACAGGGAAGGAATAGAGGAAACACCCACCAAAACAGGGCCAACTAGATTAGGTCAACTTCACATTGGGTCATTCCATGTCAAGTGATCCAATGATTTTTACCTTACCATTTTATATCTATTGCTTTCAGTTTCAGTTTCCTAACAGTAGTATAAGAAAAGGTCCCAGATCTCAGTTTTTATTTTTTTTTATTTCCTCTCGTTTTTGAGGGTTTGGAATTTCAAAAAAACAAATAAATGACAATTTTGGCCTTGCCGGACTAAACAGAAACCTTTAAAGCTCAGCCCAGAATTGATATATTTTAAAACTGAAAATACTAATCTCTTCAGAACATCATGGGCTTTAATATGATATGGCACTTGATCAACTTAGTTTAATTTTTTTAAGTTAAATTAAGAAGTTTAAAATTTAAAAAAGTGATTAAAAATCCCCCCCCCCAAACCCTGTATTGATTGTTTCCTATTTCTAAGAGCTTTTTGTGTAGCTCAGCAAGGCCAAAGTTGTCATTTTTTTGGAATTTAAAAACCTCATAACTCAAAAACGGGAGGAGATAAAAATATAAAACTTTAGATTTAAACTTAGTTTTGATTGTTCAGCAAGAGTACAAAGAAAATGGGACGACATCAGGGAAAAAAATCATTAAAAATTGGATTGCTTGATATGGAATGAACCCATTGTGGCACTCCTTGGCTCTCATATATCTGGAGAGTGAGTTTTTGCACCATTTTCTCATGCTGCTCCTAGACCCAGCTCTGCTTTTGGTGCATCAGGCCATTGGCCGACCTGGTCCAGCATCTTGTTGCCATGGTGCCCAAATAGATGCCTGCAGGAAGAATGCAAGCAGGACCTGAGTGCAGCAGCACTCTTCCCACCAGAAATTCCCAGCAACTGTCATCCTGAGGCCTACTGCTTCTGATGGTGGAGGTAGACCATGGTCAACATGGCTGGCACAGAAGTGTAAAAGGGCCTTTTCAGTTATGTGGCAAGTTATTCACTACAGACAGTTACAGCAGGAACCCGACAAAGGCTGCCAATTTAGCCCCGAATTCGGTAAAGCATTCAGTTTCAAATTTAGCAGCTCAATCCTGCAGAACTCTGTATTTTTGAACTACATGTATTAAAAATAAAATAAAAATCATGGCGCTTCATGGCTTCAGTCAGAAGGCTCCAGGGTGCTATGCAGATTTTCAGTTCCTTATCCAGAAAAGGACTTTGACAAACAGGGTCCAAACACAGGTAGGAATACTAAACCAGTTTCCCTTTCACTCTGAATTTATCGCCCACAACACGGAATATTATGTTGCTTTAGGTTACCATGGTGACAAATTGGATAGTAAAGATGACAAAACAGAAAATGGAATTTGATATCATTCTAAGTAATGGCTAGCCACCAATCTGCAAACAGCTTCAAAGGCTTAGGTTCTTGCAGAAGTTTTAGAACATTACTTTTTTTCAGAATGCTGGAACTTTTTAATAAACCAATTTTCCTTAGGCCTACTTTACTTTTCCCTGAGAAAAGTAATCTGGTATTGAAAGGTAAAGGAAAGGTGGCAATATCCTTTATACCAAAAAAACAAAATCACTGTCTTCTGAAGCTATTACGATTATTACAGGCCAATGTGAAGTTTTGGATATTGTCAATTTGAAGACTGGTGTGTGAACTATGGGGTGATTTTCCTCCTTCCTCTTTTATATTAAGATGGCACAGCATTCAAAAATAGCTTCCACAATCCAGTCCTCAGAGTAAGAAGCAAGATCTGCTTATTTGCACACTCTTATTTTGATTTTTTTTACTCATTTCCTGCACTTGTGACATCAGAGGTTTTTCAGTGTGCTTTACAAAATTTTAATTTCGAAACATACAAAAATGCATCTACATCACTTCACTTTTATAGTACTTTAACTGCTGTACACTTGGGAGCTGGTTCACACAGGCACGATCATCACCTGGTGATTACAACATCATACGATGACATGCATGTGTGAATAATAATAAATAATAATAATAATAATAATAATAATAATAATAATAATAATAATAAAAAATTTTTATTTGTACCCCGCCCTCCTAGGCTGGAGCCGGGCTCAGTGTGGCTAACATAAAACTAACACAATATACAAAGAACATAAGCAATCAATTAATTAAAATACATCTTAAAATTAAAGTAAAGGTAAAGGAACCCCTGACCATTAGGTTCAGTCATGGCCGATTCTGGGGTTGCGGTGCTCATCTCGCTTTATTGGCCGAGGGAGCCGGCGTACAGCTTCTGGGTCATGTGGCCAGCATGACTAGGCCGCTTCTGGCAAACCAGAGCAGCACACGGAAACGCTGTTTACTTTCCCACCAGATTGGTACCTATTTATCTACTTGTACTTTGACGTGCTTTTGAACTGTTAGGTTGGCAGGAGCAGGGACCGAGCAACGGGAGCTCACCCCATTGTGGGGATTCGAACCGCCGATCTTGTGATCGGCAAGTCCTAGGCTCTGTGGTTTAACCCACAGCGCCACCTGCCTCCCTTATCTTAAAATTAGTTCAGAGCAAATTAAAATCTGGACAGATGGCAGTCCATGGGTAAAATCGAGAGTAAAATTCTCACTGGCCAACTGTTACCACTGGTCTTATAAAGGACCTGTGAGCGGGCTAGGAGGCCTCTTTAATGCTTGTTCTTATACAGAAAGAAAAGAATCAGACTGAACCCCAACCAAAGGCCTGGCGGAACAGCTCCGTCTTGCAGGCCCTGCGGAAAGATATAAAATCCCGCAGGGCCCTGGTCTCTTGTGAAAGAATGTTCCACCAGGCCAGGGCCACGGCCAAAAAGGCCCTGGTCGAGGCCAGTCTAATCTCCCTGGGACCTGGGATATTCAGGGTGTTATTATTTGCAGGACTTAAGGTCCTCCATGGGGCATACGAGGAGAGGCGGTCCCATAGGTACAAGGGTCCTAGGCCGTATAGGGCTTTAAAGGTTTAAACCAGCACCTTAAACCTGATCCTGTACTCCACCAGGAGCCAGTGCAGCTGGTAAAGCATAGGGTGAATGTGATCCCGCGGTGAGGACCCTGTAAGGAGTCTCGCCGTGGCATTCTGCACCCGCTGGAGTTTCTGGTTCAGTTTCAAGGGCAGACCCACGTAGAGCGAGTTACAATAATCAAGCCTGGAGGTGACCGTCACATGGATTACAGTGGTGAGGTCAGGGCGAAAGAGTTAAGGGACCAACTGCTTAGCTCGGCGGAGATGAAAAAATGCCGCCATCATAGATCTCCTACCTTAAAGCACCAAAGCTAGCACTTTCCAGTAATAATGTGCAGAGAAATCATGTGATGAGTATGCATGCATGTATGAACCAGGTCTTGTTGACAAGCAACTAAATGTGTAAATCAAATCCACCAAAAAACACTATGCTTGAGGCGACGTGACAGAAATTTTACCCATGGTCACAGATTCACACCAGCAAAACCATCGCTTGCTGCCGTCTTCTGGAAATGAGAATGCGCATCTTAGCTAGCCACGCAGGTCAACACATGTGAAAGTCACCCATTCTAATTCATAAAGCAATTTATTTAGAAATAAACCAACCATCCCTCCTCATGTCTCGCCATTCCTTTCTACCAGATTCATTCCCTTTTTTTGTTTTTGTTTTTTGGCGGGATGCTTTTTCATTTTATGAAAACAATTTATAAAGAAAAATACAAAGATTATTGTCAAATGTCTTTTTTTTTTGTCCAGACTAAAACATTAATCCAGGGGCAAAAAAGAGAAAGAGAAGAGGGGACAGAAAGAAAGAACAGAAAAAGAATTAAAAGAGAGAATGAGACAGAAAGAGAAAGAAAAGAGAAGAGAGAAAGAAAAGGTAAGAAGCTAAAGTACTTCTGATTCTCCCTCTGTCCACTATATATAAACATTTTTCACTTCATCCACTCCAGTATAACACCTAATTATTCCGAATAGATTTCTTTATGGGCTTCACCCGGTGATATTTTCTGAACTGGAAAGCTCAACAAAACGAAAACGAGAAGGAAACAAGAATCCTTCCACACAAACATTAGGCCTAAGCAGAGCAGTGCCATTTCAGTTTGTGTTTTTCAGAAAGACATGAAAGTATTACAGGAGATGAAAGGGCCTTGAGCTTCTTTTCCACAGACTCATTTTCCACAGACTCACTCCCTGGCAGAAACAGAGGGCAATTACAATTAAAGGGGTTAATTTAATGTGCGCTGCTTATTTGTCGAGAACCTCCAGGGCTCCAGCAACAAATACATTTCCAATCAGCAGCTCTTTGCTCACAACCTTAGATAACTTAAGCATCATATAGGGCGGTATATAAATTCAATAATAACAATAATTTTCAATAATAATGATTTCATCTCTTTGGAACGAAGCAATTAGGGAAGGTGAAGAGTGGTGCCAGAAAATAAACTACACAGAAGCATCTTCCCTCCCTTCCACCTCTCCTCCCGGCCCCATCACCATAAAGGAAATAAAATAGTTATTACTTGACCAAGTGCTTGATCAGGATGTCCAGCATCTCTCGGTTTTTCTCTGGCAGTTTGTGAACAAGTGCATGGACTGCTTCCACCCTGTAATTTTGGTCATCAGACTCTATTAAAATAATAATGATTAACACAATACATTGGTTTGTTTGTTTAAAAAACTTATCAAGGAACAAAACAGGCTGCATTTTAGCTCTAAGGATTGATTTAATCCAGGAATGGGGAACTTGTCGCCATCCAGATGTGACCAGACTACAACTCCCAGCATGTCCCCACCACTGGACATGCCATATGGGGCTGATATGGATGGACCTGCAGAACCAGAGGTCAGGGATGATGGGAGTTGTAGTCCAACAAAAGCGGGAGACCACAGAGCCTAGTGCTTGCCGATCAGAAGGCCGGCGGTTCGAATCCCCGCGACGGTGTGAGCTCCCGTTGCTCGGTCCCTGCTCCTGCCAACCTAGCAGTTTGAAAGCACACAGTGCAGGTAGATAAATAGGTATCGCACCAGCGTGAAGGTAAACGGCGTTTCTGTGCGCTGCTCTGGTTTGCCAGAAGCGGCTTAGTCATGCTGACTCCCTCGGGCAATAAAACGAGATGAGCGCCTCAACCCCAGAGTCGTCCGCGACTGGACCTAATGGTCAGGGGTCCCTTTACCTTTACCTGATCCTGAGGGTCCTTTTCCAAGCCTACAATTCTATGATCTATGATTTTGGCATTCCACTGGCTCAAATGCCCTAATCTAATGTTTTCAACTGTGTGTTTTTTGTAAACTGACTTGTTCTGTTGTATGTTTTAATCACAGATGCTCTTAATGCTTTGATGGAATTGCTTACTTCGTGCATTTTAGTTACAAATGGATTTTATCATTGGTTTTGTACTGTATTTATGCGAGTGCAAAATAAATAAAAATAACCACCACCTCTGGCCCTCCAGATGTTGCAGAACTACGACTCCTGTCATCCCTGGCCATTGGCCATGCTTGTTGGGGCTGATGGGAGTTGTAGTTCATCAGGAACTGGAAGCTTCAAGGTTCCCCACGCCTTGCCCTACCCAGGTCATTGCAGCTGAAAACTAGACCCCCAATTATTAATTTTTTACATGACCGGGTTTACACATACAGTAGTGCCTCGCAAGACGAAAAGAATCCGTTCCGCGAGTCTCTTCGTCTAGCGGTTTTTTCGTCTTGCGAAGCAACCCTATTAGCGGATTAGTGGATTAGCGCTATTAGCGGTTTAGCGGCTATTAGCGGCTATTAAAGGCTTAAGGGATTAGCTGCTAAAAGGCTATTAGCAGCTTAGTGCCTTAGAAAAAGGGGGTGGGGAGTGAAAAAAAATCGCAGGAACTCGCAAGACATTTTCGTCTTGCGAAGCAAGCCCATTGGAAATTCGTTTTGCGAAGCACCTCAAAAACGGAAAACCCTTTCGTCTTGCGGGTTTTCTGTCTTGCGAGGCATTCGTCTTGCGGGGCACCACTGTATGGATTTTACACAGTTAGCTAGTTTGGCCCTATGCCCAATATTTCCACTGTTAAGCCTTATCTCTCAAACAGAATCCCTGGGCAGCTGGTGAATGCAAGTTTCTCCCAAGGTTTCCCAACGATTTGCGGTCACCAGCTTTTCACTTACTGACGGCAACGACAAAATCCTTGTGCAACTTGTAGGTCATCAGTGGCTCTGCAAGGCACCTGAGTAAAACATTTTTTTTGGGGGGGGGGGAGAAAGAAGAAGAGTTTAGTACATTATCCAAATTTATTGTTGGTTGCAAAATAGTCTCTTGCTATTGCGCCACCCTAAACTCACTAAGATGTAAATGCAAGATAGCTCCAAGTGAAACTTCAAGCAACAGTACAGCTGGAAGGAGGAGTTAACAGTACAGTTGGAAAAGATAAATTGAGTCATCCCTGCTGGAGTGAAACAGACAACGCGGGAGGAGAGCACGCTTGCCTACTAAACTGTGGACAATTGCCAGATTCCTTTCTGCTACAGGGCTGATCATTCCAATTGTTAAGATTACCGCGCTGTGTATGTCTGGCTGCTTATTTGAATCCTCAAGTGGAAGAATCACCTGTTGATTCTTGTCTCCAGCCAGAATTTGGAACATGCGAGGGGGTTTCTGTTTCCTTATCTGTCTCTGCTCCACGCCCCCCCAACAAAAAAAATCTGCTCTAGATGGTCTCCCTAACCAACTGATGTGAATAAAATGACTTCACACAGGTTACACACACTATTTAAAAACAGCATTTAAAAATAAAAAAGCAAGAACAAAACAAAACAAAACAACCCTCCTACCAACAAAACTAAAAGCAACAGAGAACACAGTTCCAAAATTTGCAGGAAATCTAAAATGGGCAAGTGGAAAGGTCTTCATCTGGCAATAAAAAGCTTATACAGTGGTACCTCGGGCTAAGAACTTAATTTGTTCTGGAGGTCCATTCTTAACCTGAAACTGTTCTTAACCTGAAGACCACTTTAGCTAATGGGGCCTCCCACTGCCTCCGCGCTGTCGGAGCACGGTTTCTGTTCTAATCCTGAAGCAAAGTTCTTAACCGGAGGTACTATTTCTGGGTTAACGGAGTCCGTAACCTGAAGTGTATGTAACCTGCAGTGTCTGAAACTCGAGGTACCACTGTAATAGGTAAAGGTAAAGGACTCATGGATGGTTAAGTCCAGTCGAATTCGACCAAGGGGTGCAGTGACTATGAGGAGCTGTAGTTTGTCTGCAGACAGCTTTCTGGGTCATGTGGCCAGGATGACTAAACTGCTTCTGCTGCATGGAACATCGTGACAAATGCCAGAGTGCACAGAAATGCCGTTTACCTTCCCACCACAGCGGTACCTATTTATCTACTTGCACTGGCATGCTTTCGAACTGCTGGGTAGGCAGGAGCTGGGACAGAGCATTGGGAGCTCCACCCTTTTGCAGGGATTCGAACTGCTGACCTTCTGATCGGCAAGCCCAAGAGACTCAGTGGTTTAGACCGCAGCGCCACCCACTCCCTCATAAAGCTTATAATGCAGAACACCAGACCAACCTCCTTTAGGATGGCATTCCAAAGTTAGGGCAGCACGCAGAAAAGGTTCTCTACTTTGTAGAAGCATAACTTACTTCTACTACATGAGGGTACATGGAATAGAGCCTTCCTAGAATGGCAGACTGGTATTTATTTATTTTTTCATACCCCCACAAATGTAATCACCTATGCTACAGAATTCATGAGAACTATTCCAGGAGTTATAGTTTTGTTTACCCTACTTGAACGTCGTGTTAGGAAAATAACGCTATGCCGTTTTGACAGAATAAGGTAAAGGTAAAGGTACCCCTGCCCGTACGGGCCAGTCTTGACAGACTCTAGGGTTGTGCACCCATCTCACTCAAAGAGGCCGGGGGCCAGCGCTGTCCGAAGACACTTCCGGGTCACGTGGCCAGCGTGACATCGCTGCTCTGGCGAGCCAGAGCCGCACACGGAAACGCCGTTTACCTTCCCGCTAGTAAGCAGTCCCTATTTATCTACTTGCACCCAGGGGTGCTTTCGAACTGCTAGGTTGGCAGGCGCTGGGACCAAACAGCGGGAGCGCACCCCGCCGCGGGGATTTGAACTGCTGACCTTTCGATCGGCAAGCCCTAGGCACTGAGGCTTTAACCCACAGCGCCACCCGCGTCCCTATTGACAGAATAAATTTGCCAATTAAAGAGAGATTTACTGCCCGGTGCTGTGAACATTAGATAACCGTTTAGAAATTAAACAGGCCTCGTCGCAAGCAGAGGGGTTTATGGTGCATAATAACCGGAACAGATAGCTATTAATATAAATGAATATTGGCTGGTTATCTCCGATATTATATGGTGCTGTTCCCCCATTATATTACACCGGGATTGCAGGGTGAAAGAAATATTGTTAAGCTAGCAGGAAACAAGAAATTTTGAAACCGCACAGCTTACTCACCTGAGGTAGTTCTTTAGTCCACTGGTAATAGTTTTGTTGTCCCAAATTTCCAAATCAATGTCCATGTCGGGAGGGGATTTTGGAGCTATGAAAGAGAAAGGCAGTGAATGTAGAATATGTCTTAAATATCTAACATGACTGCCCCAATACATCAATGGAAGCAGAAGTGTTAAGTGCATGTATCGAGAGTCATCCAGTTTCTATGGTTCCAACACAGCTCATTCTCTGCACATGTAAGATTCTACCTAGCTTTACTCACCAGCAGCCCCTGTTAAAGAAGTTTGCTGTTCCATTGCTCTGCCAGTGATGATTTTTGAGTTTTGGATATTTATTTAAAACATTTTTTATCCTGCTTTCCCTCCTTAAGTGCAGCATCTCTGACCCTGCTACGTATCCAGTGACTGACTTACGAAATCAATGACATATTGACTCCACACCCATCGTTCTGCCCGGACACTGAGGTCCAGCGCCGAGGGCCTTTTGGCAGATTCCTCACTGCGAGAAGCCAAGTTACAGGGAACCAGGCAGAGGGCCTTCTCGGTAGCGGCACCCGCCCTGTGGAACACCCTCCTACCAGATGTCAAAGAGAAGAACAACTACCAGACTTTTAGAAGACATCTGAAGGCAGCCCTGTTTAGGGAAGCTTTTAATGTTTAACAGACCACTGAATATTAATACTTTGTTGGAAGCCGCCCAGAGTGGCTGGGAAAACCCAGCCAGATTGGCGGGGTATAAATAAATTATTATTATTATTATTATTATTATTATTATTATTATTTGAAAGCACATTCAAGTTGGCGGTTAAGCAGCTAGGTTTCTTATCTGTCCTTAGAGTAGCCATGGATGGCAAGGAAGTCCATTATATACCTCAGCCAGTTTCTCTCACCTGAGAGAAAAGGGCTTTTTAAGCCTCTACCCGCTTTCCTTCCTTATGAGCAAATGAGGTTTTGACAGGGTCTTTCGCTAATGCTCACTCCTTGGTCTTGAGTGCAGATGAGATGCATACATAGAAGAGCTTTAATGAAACCTCTGCTGTTTATCACACTAGGGCAGAAAGGCGTTTGAGTGCTCTATATGCCTAAATCTCTACTTGCACTGGAGAAAGTGCAGCATGCAAATAAATTAGTTTGTATTAAAACTTTTCTCGTGTAACAAACAAGCAAATAAACACAGAGAAATACAGTGTCTCCACTTTCAATTCACAGTCTTTTCCACATTTTGTTTACATTCACTATGACACTGTTGTCATGTACGTTATGCAGTTGGGAGAAAAGTGAGAGGAGAGAGGGGGGAATATTGATCTTTCGTTCTATTGCATGTTGCTTGGGCAGGATTTTTGTGTCAGAATCATGTGGTTAAGTCCTTTATTTATGGATTTATTTTTGTGAAAGATTGGAGGATCCAGAGCTTAGTTGGTTGCAGTGCGGTTTGCTTGTGTGTGTGAGGGTTGGGTTTGGGTTTGCTGGGTTTGAAAACAACTCATCCTAACAACAGAGGGACACGGCAAAGGGGTGGTTTCTACAATATGAAAAAATACTACTCCAAGACACTACAAACCTCCTCACCACGATTAAAGACCAATGGGAGCATGACATAGGATACGAAATAAATTCTACCGTATGTTCAAAAATGTGGTTTAATTTAATTTAAACCTCTGTTTAAATCCATCTCAGCCAGAAGAAAAGGACTCGCTCTGAAACTTATTTATAAATGGTACTTAACACCATGGAAGCTGGTGTTGATACACCCAGGAACCCCATCTAAATGCTGGAGAAGCTGCGCCACCTTTCAGACTTTGTTAAATGCAAAACATATGCAGCCACCAAACCCAGTTAAAATGAACTGTTGACTAGGCTGCTATTTAAATTGGAATGGCTGACATGCTACTTGCTCCTGCTTGTATACCCAATTTTGCACACACAGCGCTATACACAGGAATAGAAGACTTCAAAAAAGCAAGATGGCACACAGCCACACTTACAAAATACGGTATTCATCAGCTTCTGAACTTTGGAATTCACGCCACCTATTCGGTACAACCCCAATATTGTGATACCTTCAAAGGCCAAAATAGAAAATGTAAGTTTTTGCCATGTTAAGACATTTGCATCTGGGCAGCTAATTTTATTTACTTATAATATCGGCACTGTTCCTCTCGCACTGCAGCAACTTACGGAAGCAAATTATTTTTTTAAAAAAACCCCACACAGGCAGCAATCTTAATTACCTAGCAGTAATTTCCATTGAACACAGTAGAACTTATTCACAAAATAAACAGGAATAAGATTGCAGCCACACAGATCTGCACCTTGGGAGCAAGTTCCGTTGAACTCAGTTGAATATACCGTATTTTTTGCTCTATAACACGCACCCGACCATAACACGCATGTAGTTTTTAGAGGAGGAAAATCCGTAGGCATGCCACCCGTAGGCATTCCCTCCATAACACGCACAGACATTTCCCCTTACTTTCTAGGAGGAAAAAAGTGAGTGTTATGGTGCAAAAAATACGGTACTTCCAAGTAAACAGGCACAGAACCAGGTTGTATAAAGCCGTCTTTTCAGGCTTGCAAATGAAAGTATTGTGGTTTAAGCTGAAATACTCAACACTATGTCCACATTTACAATTTCATGGTTTCTGGTGCCATTGGAAGTCTCAGAATGGTCTGTTTCCTGTAGTGAGTTTGTTTTGTGCAAGATCCCTCTCCTGAGTAGTTAGATAGTTCACAAACCAGCATTTTCAGTCAAACAACTCCAGATTCCTACTGTTTTCAGTATTGATGAACCAGCTTTTTAGAAAGGAAAAGGTTTCAGAAATACTGGGAACTGTTAATTGGTCATATGCTATTTTAGCTTTCAGCACTTTAGTTTCGGTTGGACTCAGAAATTAGCCCTACTGAACACTATGACATTTTATTCACAAAGTTAAATTGAGTATGATTAAGCACCTAAAACTGCATTGAAACTGTGGCTTACATTCAGCGGCTTCACAAGTCACATTCAACCCCAGTTTACTTTAAACCACGGCTTGACATAAACAAGCAATACTATTCCCTGCGAGTTCTTTGCTGTGGCAAGGAGGAAACTAACCGGAGGCTAGCTTTGTGTTACACGTGAATCAGTGTTTGTGGCTTGTTTCCTCAACATTCTCTGATTTGGCTTAGAAGCATAGGTTTTTCTTGGCTTCCTGATCATAGGGGAAATCAAACCACAGAAACTGTCTCACATGTAATGTGAATGGTTTTATTTCTTCTTCCCATGGCAAATGGTTAGCATGGGGAGGAGCAAATTGGGAACATTGGAACAACATGCACCAGTACCGTATTTTTCGCTCCATAGGGCGCACTGGACCATAGGGCGCACATAGTTTTTAGGGGGGGGGGAATCCAGAAAAAAATTCTCCCCCCCCAGCCCCAAAGAGCAGCATACAGGCTAGAGAGCCCATAGCCCCGTGCAGCCTCTCCCTGCCGGAGGGGTTGCACGCGGCTATGGAACAAGCCAAGGCAGCCAGTGGGATCCATCCCGCTGGCTGTTTTGGCTTCCTCTTTAGCCCCACACAACCTCTCCCGGCCGGGAGAGGCTGCGCGGGGCTAAAGAAGCCATAGCCCCGTGCAGCCTCTCCCTGCCGGAGGGGCTGCACGGGGCTATCGCTGAAGCCTGGAGAGTGAGAGGGGTCGGTGCGCACCGACGCTTCTCGCTCTCCAGGCTTCAGCGAAAGCAACACGAAGCCTTTGGAGCACGGAGGGAGTGCTCCCTCTGTGCTTTGGAGGCTTCGCGTTGCTATCGCTGAAGCCAAGGAGCCTGCATTCGCTCCATAGGACGCACATACATTTCCCCTCAATTTTTGGAGGGGAAAAAGTGTGTCCTATAGAGTGAAAAATACGGTACTTGGTTTATTTTATTAAACCATAGTTTAAAATAAGCTGGGGCCCTTTAGTGAAGAGTGAGTAAGCAATTCAACAAACAAATAACATTATTAATGTTGTTTGAAAAAAACGGACTGCCACATGTAACCTCATATGGTGGGGTGTATGTGTGTGCGCACAGCCTATTGTGCACAGCCTGTTCCATGTTTAAATCAAGCCACACTTTACAAACACATGCAATGGGCTACGTATTGCCTAGGTGAGTTTTGCCGCAGCTCTGCATCCAGCGGTCCTTAAGGCAGAACCGAATGGCTTGCACATCACTTAATACATACCTCTCGTCTCTACTGCATGGATGCATTTCCTTACAAAGTTAAAGCCAGCTTCATTGAGGAATGCTGTCAAAATGGGAGGAACAAATTAAGCCAGACTCTCAATATCTGTCGCAGTCCAGCAAGCAAACCAGAAACTCATGGCTTGTGACTTCACGGCCGCGGAAATAAAATACTTATCTCAATATTCAATTCATTCATTCCAGTTATTTATTTTTTTGAGGCCTAGCCCTCTTAGAACAGTGTTAGAAATTACAAGACATGAATTATTGCAATCTCTGGAACTGACCCTGATGCACATTTTTTCCAAACATGTTATTAGAAACCTCTAATTCTTGCAGCTTGCCTGCCTCGTTGCTGCTCAATATTGGAAGGAAAGGGGAAGGAGAAATGTGATTTGTTAATAGCCCTCAGCAAGTGTTGAAGAGATGGGGCCAGGCTCATGGGGAGAGGAAGGAGCCCCATCCTGATACCTGGGTGGCTTTTCTAACTTCTAACTTCACTTATTTCAAGAGACCCCATTCACGATCCAAAGGCACACTGTAATCCAAAGGAGTTCAAGCACAGATTTCAAGCACAAAATCAGTAAGACACAAATGCTTACATGTGTGCCTGAAATCCCTTGGATTTTGGTGCACCTATGTTTCTTAGGATCATGCCCACTGCCTTCACCTTTTAATGCACATCTTCAAAACATTCAATGTGTTAAAAAAAAACAACCAGTAGCATGAAGAACAAAAAGGGCACAGTGTGATAAAATTATTGTCACCTGGAATCTAAGACAGAGCAGTACTTAGCACCAACAATTCAAGAGAAAGTGTTGGAGGCTGAGAATTACATCATGATGAGCTCCTTGGGAAAGTGGAAATGTCAGACTAAACTGACATCCTAGGGCATTTGCGGGGCGGAAACAAAACAGGTTATTGCCAACATCTACTAAAAACACTTGAAGGCAGGAAAGGCACGATTTGTTAGGATCTCTAATTAGCGCAGCCAAAATAAGCTGTTCTTCAAAAGCTATTTCTAAAAGTATATCCATGGTTGATTTTGCTAACTGGCTAAATTAAGAAGAACAAAATGTATAAAAGCAATGTTCCTGACAAGATTGCCATAACTGGTCAGGAGCTAGTAAACTTCTTACAATTTTAACACTCATATATAGTTTTGTACAGAAAAAAAAGTGTTCCAGGGTCACTTTAGTGTGATGAATGGGAAGTTCTTATTACTCCCTCTTCCTTGCCGGTGGAGAGGTCTGGGGAGAATGGTCAGTAAATGTCCAGCAGCAGTGACCTGTAAGCAGAGCTTTTGCTGGACGGCTAAGTTATATCGCCCCTAGCGGACGAAGAAGGGAGATGAACTTGGAATCCACCAGTCACCATGCTACATACCAAAAGCACGCAGCAACATGACTCCCCAACAAATCCCTCTATTTCACAGGGCAGATTTGCCAGCCCTCATCCCCAAATCACTGAAACAAACTGTAGACGAAATAGTGAACAAACCAAGCTTACATATTGCAATAAAGTTTGTGGTTTGTATAGGTTACTTTGAGAGAAGCCACAACTTTCAGATAAGACACGACTGTGGTTTACTGAGTTTTGTGATCTAACACAAACTGTATGCACATAGCGGTAAACTAAGGACTCTTAGATACAGCACAAGTACATGGAAGCATCTACTAGCTGTAAGTAATTTGGGCAGGCTTTCTGAAGGCATAGTCATGACAAAAGGGAGTGTAATGGTACAGCAGAACAGGGGAAAGTTGTTAAGAAGCATTATGCACTTATGCAGAAGGACTCATAGGCATAGTTAACAATCTCATATAATTAAATATGAACTTACTTTCTTCTTTCTTGCTAATAATAGCTGGCAAGGTGTAAATCTGAAAAAAGAAACCAAGCGCCACAGTCATATTTACTTGTTTAGTTTCCTAGCAGCTCAGGATGGGGAAATTCCATTTTATCCTTACCACAACTCTATGTGGAAGGGGGAGAGCAAGAACGATGGTTTGCACACCATGATAAACCATAGTTTGCGTTTCACCAAGATTGAATTGTGAATGTGTTTCCCTCCCACCATGTGGCAGCCACATGGTTCAGACAAGCCTCAGCAAGATTTCCTGTAGTGTCTGAACACTGGACCACAGCTTGTTTGTTTCGAACAAGTCATGAGCAGCAAGCCAGAAATAAACCCAAGAAAAAATCGACTTATTCCTTGCTTAATGCCGCCGGCTGACTCGAAACGAAGAACCCACAGTCCATTTTGGGACAAAGCAACAAGCCATGCATCAAAGCGGTTTGCAGGAATGAAACATAAAACCACAGAATAAAAAAAACACAAAAAGGTTCAAAACAATTAACCATCGCAGAAGGATGTACTCTTAATTGCCTGCTGAGGCCTGGAAGGAAGCAAAAGTTTTCAACAGGCATTCAGAAGTTGGCACAGAAGGCACCTGCTGAATCTCCACTGGCAGACCACAGACCAGACCAACAAACCAAAAGCTTGGTTTCTCATTGTTGTCAAATGAGCCTTGTTAAGTTGTGGGTGAACATATCAGATGACACAGTGATTCTCCAAACAGCTCTTGTTTATTCACAGGTCAGAACAGAACTGAACTGAAGGGTTCAGCCAGCCTGCTTATATAGAGCTCCAGTACAACGTAACTGTAACAACTTTCTGAAACTATCCAATCACTGAACGTCACTTTCTATCCCTTATTTGAATATGTGGACCTGAGTAAAAACTATCTACAGTATCCCCCTGCTGGCCCAGGGTGAGAACTTCAGTACATAACAAGCCTCACCATCTTGGGGAATGAACAAGGACGCTCAGTGATCAAGCTGGGATGTAAGTGTTCAGGTAATCCCTGAGGCAACCTGGACTTCAGTTGTTCAGATGAGGCCCATCTCTCGGTCCAACTTTCTCCATGGTGTTAGGGACTGGAAGGGCTGTGAAGGGTGTGTGGCAGAGGCAGGGGGGCCAGGGAATTGACCCAGGAGAGGAATCTATGGGGGTTGGCACCACCAGCTAGGCAGTAGCCAAGGGAGAGGAACGGTCAGAGCAGTCTGAGGAGGAGGGAGGTGAGCAGGATGTGTCAGAGATGGAGGAAGAGACTGTTCAGCCAAGGGATGGGCCAACTGACTCTCCGCCATCTCCCACCCCACTGTCTTCTAGAACAAGGAGGGGCCTGAAGAGGGAGTGGCAGATTCCACATAAGAGAAGTCTCAAGGTGCAGGCATGCAACCTGTCAGAAGAAGGTAGGTTTGTGTGTGGTCCCACTGTTGCTGCAACTGCTTTGCAGGGCGCAGACCTGGGAAAGGGTATGTGCATGTGTATCTGGAATACCATGCAAATTGCTACAAGTGCGAGCTTTTAGCAACAAAAAATGACCTATCAGACATGTGCCTTCCTTGACTGGGGTGCCTGGGACACACAGGCACATCTGGTAATCGCTCAAGAAAGGGTCTTCTTAGTGGCTGCTCCCAGACTTTGGAACTCCTTCCCTAGAAAACTAGACTGGCTCCCTCCTTGTTGTCCTTCCTCCTGCTGCTGCTGAATTTGGGAACTGGGTGCTTTTATCGAAAGGGCTGGTGCCATTCTGTTTCTATTGTAATTATTGGTATGGCTCTAACAGATTTTATATATGCATATGGATTTAATTCTATCAATGTTTAATTGTTTTTTAATGACCCCCCTTATATTTTTAGTGGTTCTTATTTCTCTCTATAAGCTGCCTTGAGCCTTGTCAGGGAAAAAGGCAGGCTAAAAATAAATGTATCAACATCGTCGTCATCATCATCGCTCTCTAAGTGTTGGTGCTGACCTTTAAATATGCTTAAGACTAACATAGGAACACCACAGGGATGCGTACTCAGTCCGCTCCTTTATATTCTTTACACGTACGATTGTGTCGCTACTCACCCTAGTAATAGGGTTGTCAAATTTGCAGATGACACAACCGTGATTGGGCTCATCTCTGAAAGGGAGGGTGAAATGGATTATAGAGATGAGGTGGAGCGGCTGACAGAGTGGTGCAGAGCTAACAACTTGCTCATAAATACAAGGAAGACAAAGGAACTTGTGGTGGACTTTAGGAGACAGAAGAGCAATGTCCAGCCACTTTTGATTGATGGGGTCTGTGTGGAGAGGGTAACAACGTTCAGATTTTGGGGCATTGAATTACAAGAGGATCTGTCCTGGAGTGTCAACACAAGGGGGCTTGTGAAGAAGGCGCAGCAGAGACTGTATTTTTTGAGAATACTAAGGAAAAACCATCTTCCGCAGAAACTGCTGCTTGCCTTCTATCACTGTGCCATTGAGAGCGTGCTCACTTATGGCTTATGTGTGTGGTACGGAAGCTGTACTACCCAGGACAGGATGGGGTTGCGCAGGGTTGTTAAGGCAGCAGAGAGCATTGTTGGCTGCCCACTCTCCACCTTAGAGCAGATTTATGCCACAAGGTGCCATAGGAAGGCACTGGACATAGTAAAAGATCCATCGCATCCTGGTCACTGTCTCTTCGAGCTCTTGCCGTCGGGACGGAGATACAGGACGATGAAGACAAGAACGAGCCATCTTAAGAACAGCTTCTTCTCCAGAGCGATCTCGGCCCTGAATGGGAAGCCCGGACTTTGAAAGTCATCTAATCTCCCTTGCTGTATTTTACTATATTTTTTAATTAGTGTTTTTATGGAGCAGCCAAGTAATTTCGTTGTCCCCGAAGGGGGCAATGACAATAAAGATATTATTATTATTATTATTATTATTATTATTATTAAAGCCCTAAATGGCCTTGCCTTGGCCCAGTATACCTGAAGGAGCATCTCCACACCCGTCGCTTAGCCCAGACACTGAGGTCCTCATCCGAGGGTTTTCTGCTGGTTCCCTCACTGCGAAAAGTGAAGTTACATGGAAACAGGCAGAGGGCCTTCTCAGTAGTGGCACCCTCCCTGTAGAAGGCCCTCCCTTCAGATGTCAAGGAAATAAAAACTATCTGACTTTTAAAAGACATCTGAAGGCAGCCTTAGTTAGGGAAGTTTTTAAGGATTGATGTTTTATGTCTTTAGATATGCTGTAAGCCACTCAGAGTGGCTGGGTAAACCCAGCCAGATGGGCGAGGTATAAATAATAAAATTGTTATTGTTATTATTATTATTATTATTATTATTATTATTATTATTATTATTATGCTTGGGGAGGGGGCAACTGGCATCTCCACCCACCCAAGTTTGTGGAGCTTTGGAGGGGGCAAATTGTGTTGTGGGGACAGGATTAGGCCCCCAGGTCACGTGTTTAGCCTCCCCCCACCCCAGTGTTAAAAGAGGCAAAGTAAATTTGCTGTTAATTCTCTGCCTGGAAAAAATAAATAAATCAAAAGAAACAAATGATAGAACAAGGACTTCCTTACCGGTTCTTTTCCATCCATTGCTTCCAGCCAGAGCTTCCGGTTGGATTCGGAATAAGCTTGTAGTGTAATGATCCCATGCCTATTTAAAAGACAGCAACAAAAGCAAGTGATTCACTTGTTTTCTTTTCTTTTCACAAATTGTGAAGATGGTCTGAAGAGGAAAGTACCATGCTGAGTAAAATGAGAAGGAGTAAGTGCTAGAGCTGAACTGAGTATTTCCAGTGAACTTCTTATTCAAGGAACATGTCTCTTCTCTATACAATATGCTCTCTTTCATTACAAGAGCTCCCCAAGTGGAGCTCCTGAGGGCCAGCAGCTGAGACAACTAAGATTCTAGGGTCAAACAGATTCAAGGAACGAGGGGCGGGGAGGGGAAGGGCCCTATTTATTTCAAAACTTCTCTCTTTAATACAGGGGAAACATTTAAAAGCAGCCCTGAACGATTTGCCCATCTGCAATGTTGGTAAACTGCCATCGCCTGGCAAGATTTTGTTACTGAGTGGCTTGCAGGTGCTGCAGATGAAATAGAAACACAGTGCTTTTTTCCTTAAAAAGAGAGAAAAAAAAGAGACAGCTGGCTCTAGCCCTGCAAGAGGAAGGAGGGGGAGAAGGAATGCCATCGCCTCCACCGCAGCCTCCCCAGACTCCCCTCTCTAGACACCGGTGGGGAGAATGACTGAGCTCCAGTCTGCGCTGCTACTGCGGAGACTGCTGGCACGTCGGGGCAACACAAAATGTTTACCCCTAAACACCCCCCCAGAAAAAGCACTCTAGAAACACATTAACACACATGTCTACTACACCTTCCCAAAGATTTCACTGTGTTTAAAACAAAAATGGCGTATTACTTGAGGTACGACCATACCACATTACTATAATTCCATAGGGCGCCCTGTGGAACATCCTCCCACCAGATGTGAAAGAGAAAAACAACTACCAGACTTTTAGAAGACATCTGAAGGCAGACCTGTTTAGGGAAGCTTTTAATGTTTGACAGACTATTGCATTTTAATATTTTGTTGGAAGCCGCCCAGAATGGCTGGGGAAACCCAGCCAGATGTGTGGGGTATAAATAAATCATCATCATCATCATCCTCATCCTCATAAACATGGGATCTCCTAGAGTGTATCATTCTACCAGCAATGCACCCCCTAGCCTTTTTTGGGAGGTTTCAGTGGGATAAACAGGAGTGACCGTGTACAAGGTACCTTTCCAGAGACCTCCATGTAGAAGGTAGGTAGCACATTGTAGGCAACACAACGCATCAAAGGTAGGCTGCTGTAGACCAAGACAGACCATAGGTCCATCTAGCGCTGTACAGTCTGCAGCAGAGTAGGGCGCCTCCTAGTGGTGGGGAGGAACAAGGGAGAGGGCTGCAACTTTTATATCTGACTTGGGTAGGCTTACCAGATGCATCTGGGTGAGCCGCTTTCGAAAGCAGGATGCTGGCCTAGGTGGATCTGGCCTGGTAGGGCTCTTATGTTTGAATAAAACCAGGTAGGTTTTAGGTTTTATCTATATCCATCTATAGAGAGGACGTGGGTGGCACTGTGGGTTAAACCACAGAGCCTAGGACTTGCCAATCAGAAGGTCGGTGGTTCGAATCCCCACGATGGGGTGAGCTCCCGTTGCTCGGGCCCTGCTCCTGCCAACCTAGCAGTTCGAAAGCACGTCAAAGTGCAAGTAGATAAATAGGTACCGCTCCAGTGGGACGGTAAATGGCGTTTCCGTGCGCTGCTCTGGTTCGCCAGAAGCTGCTTCGTCATGCTGGCCACATGACCCGGAAGTTGTACGCCGGCTCCCTCGGCCAATAAAGAGAGATGAGCACCGCAACCCCAGAGTCGGCCACGACTGGACCTAATGGTCAGGAGTCCCTTTACCTTTATCTATAGAGCTAGTGTGGTGTAGTTGCTTAGAGTGCTGGCCGAGGGCCTGGGAGACCAGGGTTCAAACCCTCACCTGGCTAGTGGCCTTGGGTCAGTCACTGTCTTTCAGCCTAACCTACCTCACAGGGTTGTTGTGGGGATTAAATGAGGAGGAGGAGAACCATGTATGACATTTTTGAGCCCCCTGGAGAAAAATATGGGGTATAAATGCAATAAATAGATCATAATAAAAATATGGGGTAGGGAGGGAGAATATTTCATGATCTTAGGCTTGGAAGGGGCATGAAAGGAAAGAGCAGACAGACTAAAGGATGTACGAGAGAAGTGTTATCCACATCTTATAAACATAACGCTTACAGAAGATCTGAGAGCCCATTTGAGTTAAGCTCTCTCTTTAAGGTGTAGGCTGGGTGACTGGAGAATGTTAAAGGCCTCTGGAACTTTCTGACTGGGTTGCCCTGGGCAAGATAAATAAACTAACAAATAATAATAATAATGTAGGTTTTTTATTTTAATTCAACATAGAATCGTAGAGGTGGGAGGGACCTAAGGGTCATCTAATCCAACCCCCTAGAATTGCAGGAATCTCAGCTAAAGCATCCATGACAGATGGCCATCCAACCACTGCTTAAAACAGGATCTTTATGAGCGTACCCAGTTAAGAGCATTATTCTCTCCCCGTTCAAAGTCTATTCTGGATGAAAAAGTGAAACACTCGATATAATTTTTCAGATGCAAACCATGTTTTTGTCTGCTCTTAACGGTATGGCACAATGCTGCGTAAATACTTTCATTTTCTTAAAAGGCATCTATAAAAACACAAACCTTTCAAAGACTTCAATATCGAAGCAGAAGCGCTTGTCAATTGAATCCGTCTTTCTCCGGATGCAGGATTTCAACTTGAACACTTCTGGCGTACTCGGGACAAGACCATTCTGGAAAACATCAGAAAGGGGGAAATTGGAGTGCTGAACTGCCAAATTATTTGTTATAGATTTGTGGAGTGGAGTCCCTATGATGGTTGTACACCTCCTTCCGGCAACTCCTGCAGCCAAGCTGGTGCCAAATGTATTGCTCTGCTTTCCTTTGGACCACATCAGCAAAGCCAAGAGGGTATTTTTGTCATCTGAACAGCCCAGGACCTCTATACACACTGCCTATGCTTGCACTCCAGTGAGGTCACTTTGGTGCTCCTAACACAGCTGTTTGACTTCACATCTGGAAGCACACTCCTTTTTCTCTTGAGACAGACGGATGCCAATAACAAAGTAAAGCAGTAGATGTGCTGAATCAGTGCTTGGAAGCGACTGGAGGAGGGCCAATCCGGATAAAACTGAGCTACTGTTGGTGGGTGGTTCCTCTGACCAGCTTTGTGATGTGGGTGGCCTGCTCTAGACTTGGTCCCACTGAAGGAGGAAGTTTGGGGGTTCTCCGGAATCTGCTGTTGTCACTTGAGGCACAGGTGGCCTCGGTGGCACAGAATGTCATCCATCTTCCAGATGTTGTGTTCCAACTCCCATCAGCCACAGGCAATGCGACCAATCGTCAGGAAAGATGGGAGCTGACGCTCGATACCTGCTATAGGGTCACAGGCTCCTCATCAGAGCTATAGATTTTCTTTGGTCACTCACGAGCCAGCCAAAGTTGCCCCATGCTTCTCCCCAGTGAAAAATGGCCTTCCCTTCAGCTCTTCCGCTAACCCAAACAGCTGCAAAGGCACAAGCTGCCCTTACAAAACATTTTAAAGCTGTGCAAAAACAGCTTTTTGTTGTTGTTGTTGTGACATTTCTGTTTAGTTTTCCCAGATTTTCCCTTTCCCAAACTCATCTGCACACTTCCGGTAACTGCAAGGCTCATCCCTCACCCACAAAAGGAGGGCTACAATATTCAACTAACTAAAAACATCTTATCTGGTGAAAAATTGCGATTCATACTAAATTCGGCAGCACTTAATGAATTTGTGGGGAGCAGAAGGAGGCATCTCACACAGAGGGAAAAGCTCTTCTGACGTGCTGTCTGCTGTGACAGATGGGGGAGCTGCCCCAAACCAAGATTTCCTTCAGTGGTGTTACTTCATGACAGATGCAGATTTGAGATGCCACCCTAAGGCTGAGGAGTTGTGGAGGCAGGGAAGCAATTCCGCTCTCTCACCCAATGCCCTGCAAAGACCTTGAGCTCATTCCAGATATTTTTCTCTTTTCTTAACTTAAACTTATGTATTTTTTGCTCTATAAGACGCACCAGACCACAAGACGAACCTAGTTTTTGGAGGAGGAAAACAAGGAAAAAAATATTCTGAATCTCAGAAGCCAGAACAGCAAGAGGGATCGCTGCGCAGTGAAAGCACTAATCCCTCTTGCTGTTCTGGCTTCTGTGATAGCTGCGCAGCCTGCATTTGCTCCATAAGACGCACACACATTTCCCCTTACTTTTTAGGAGGGGAAAAGTGAGTCTTATAGAGCAAAAATTACGGTATTTCCTTCCAAATGGGAACAACAAGAGGGGACAAACCTAAATAAGCTACATCAACTCCAGGGCTGGTGTAGTTTGATTTGTGGTTTGGGAGCATGTTGGTGTATTGGGGGGGGGGGCAACTTTGGAATCAAAACTCCTCCTGGTTCTCCCTTAACATACTTCCAAACCTTGTGCCCTGGCATGCCTCCATTTCAGTCCAGCCAACGTCGGGAGTCGACAGGGCAAAGGTTGCTAGTTTCCACAGTGGCAGCGAGGCAGAAAACTGGCATTGTACCCTCTTCTCCCAGGTCAGAGGTCTCTCTTCACCCGCAGAGAGATGGAGATCTCATATTTCCTATGGCCTGGTCTCCCTGGGGCCACTGGATTACTAGGCTGCTTGATTAATTAGCAGGTTCGTTAAAAGCTCAGCTTGGTTAACTGACCAAACTGAAACTCATTTGGTCAGGATTTCTTTAACTAAGTGACATCCCTGCCCTAAAGTAATTGTGAATGTATGCTGTTCCTCTCATGCACTAATATTCCTCCCAGTCAGGAGTGCCAACTTGGCACCATCGCAGTCCTCGGCCGAGCCCTGATCAAAATTGGCAGAGTAAGATCAGATATGATCAGATCAGCTTGGGCTGAGGAGGGAAAATGGAGATGGTAGCCGCTCTGAAGCAGAAAGAAAAGTCTTTAATAGGGGAAGAGTGGAGATATTTATTTATTGGAATTACAAAAGAGGTGTACTTGCATGGAATATTATCACATACAGTTTGAAAAGAGGGTGACCGTAAAATCTGGATGCCTGCCAGCTGTCCGTGGGCCCCAGAGAGCTGGCGTGGCTTTTTATGGGGAAACCGAAACAATCTTTATGCGACTTACTGATTGCCAAGTACACCCCTACAGTACATTTGAAACATCGGCCGGTTTAGAAAGATCAAAGACAGCGCGACGTCGCTAATTAACTTCAACCTTGGATGGAAGCCCGGAGAGTAGTAGAGCAACAATCAGCAGAAAAGGAGGGGTCACTGAAGGAGGACTGTGCTTTAAAATATGAAGACTGAGAACAATGTGGAAAAAGCCACCTGCGTGATTACAGAAATAAGGAATGGTTACGTAAAACAAGATGGAGAGTTATACCAGCGACTGATCGATCGAGAGAGGAGATTGTCAGTATCAGGACTGGAAAATTGTCAAGTACAGTGGTACCTTGCAAGACGAATGCCTCGGAAGACGAAAAACTTGCAAGACGAAAGAGTTTTTCGTTTTCTGAGTTGCTTCGCAAGACGGATTTCCCTATGGGCTTGCTTCGCAAGACGAAACGTCTTGCGCCTTTTTTTTTAAACCGCCAATGCATTCCTATGGGAAACCGTCAATACACAGTGGTGCTTCGCAAGACGAAAAAACTCACAAGACGAAAAAACTCGCAGAACGAATTAATTTCGTCTTGCGAGGCACCACTGTAACAAAGAAGATAGCAGAAAGATAAAGGATGGACCTTTAGCTCTTGCAATCCAGAACATGGGAAGTCTCATTGAAATTAATTAATTCGGACTCTATAATTGGCTGTATTGGTTTTTGTTTTTGAATGTGGTAAGATTGGGCTTGATTTGTTATTAATAGGAATGTTTTTCCCCTCATTATTGGAAAACGAATAAAAATTATTTACAAAAAAAAAAGAGGCGTGCCAACTTGGCCCTGCAACCATGGGTACCCGGGGGCCGTGGGCACTGAAAATTGTGGGTGCCCGGCCCCTTCGTGGGGGATTTTGTGGTTGCTCGGACACCCAGGGAGCTGGAACCTATGTTCCAAATAACTTCCCAGGAACAGTGAGACACAATGTGGTGAAGTAAAAGAGCTAAAAGAGCCGTCTTTAAGTGAGGAGTGATATTAGGCATGCTTCCAACTTTCTCAACCAGGGCCCCTTTTCAGACAAACTAGGTCTGAAAAGAGACTCTTTATAGGCAAAGATTGAGGAGGGAGGGTAGAGAGATTTTAAGGGCAAAGAGACAAGAATCCTTCCTACATGTCTATTGCCCAAGTGGAGAATGACTGAAGATTAGGCAAAAGGAGCTAGGCAAAGAATTAATAATAATAATATTAATAATTTTTATTTATACCCCGCCCTCCCCGGCCAGAGCTCGGCTCAGGGCAGCTAACACCAGTAAAATTACAATAAAAACATAATAGGGGAAAAAAACAATTTAAAATACAGGTTAAAAGGCAATTTAAAATGCTGCCTCATTTTAAAAGTAGCCCATGGATCAAAACCGTAAGGGGCGGGGGGACATAAGGGTCAGACTGAGTCCAAACTAAAGGCCAGGCGGAACAGCTCTGTCTTGCAGGCCCTGCGGAAAGATGTCAAGTCCCGAAGGGCCCTAGTCTCTTGTCACAGAGCGTTCCACCAAGTCGGGGCCAGTACTGAAAAGGCCCTGGCCCTAGTTGAGACCAATCTAACCACCTTGCGACTTGGGACCTCCAAAGTGATGTCATTTGTGGACTTTAAAATCCTCCGCTGGGCATACCAGGAGAGGCTGTCCCATAGGTAGGTACGTGGGTCCTAGGCCGTATATGGCTTTAAAGGTAAAAACCAGGACCTTAAACCTGACCCTGTACTCCACCGGGAGCCAGTGTTAAAGCACTGGATGGATGTGATCCCGCAGCAAGGACCCTGTAAAGAGCCTCGCCGTGGCATTCTACACCCGCTGGAGTTTCTGGGTCAACTTCAAAGGTACAATAATCAAGCCTGGAGGTGACCGTTATGAAAAGTTGCACATCAGAACCTTCAAAAATCACCCCCCCCTTCCTTTGGAAAGGTAGCCTGTTTCTTGAGGTTTAGCTTTTACTCGAAGTTAAATTAGTTGCTGAAAATTCACAGTGTACCTTGTTGGACGAATGCATGGGTGCAATGGCGCTAATTCATGGAAAAGGTTAAAGAACCCACAAATTACTTATGATAATGAATAGAAGGTAGTGGTCAGACCCAGGAAAAGATCAGCAGAACATGTCTGGGGCTGTGTACATTTAAAGCACATTCTGCCCCCCCCCCCCCGGAATCTTAGGAACTGTAGGGTTTTTTTTAGGGTGTTGGGAATTATAGCTCTGTGGGGGGTAAACTATGCTTCCCAGGATTCTTTCGGATAGGATAAAGTGGTTTAAATGTTTTCTGTGTACTCTGTGAAGGCTAAATGTGGAAAAAGTTCATTTTTAGTTTTCTTTAAGAAAGAAGAAGCTTTTCTGCAAAACGATGTGGTTTGAGTTTCCGTCTTTGACTGTCAATAGCAGACTACATAAAAACAGTTTTGATGTGGACACACCATAACCCTCTAACTAGCAACACTTTTCCTAGTTGATGTCCATTCCCTAACTTGAAACCAATTGAGGAAAAGCCACGGTGCCCTTTTCCAATTTAGAAGACGGCTTGCGATAACACTTACGACTTTCCCTCCAGATTTGGCTTCAGAAACGCTCATTGTGAATGCTTTTGTCCCTTTGTCGTAGGTACAGTAATGTTTTATCCAGGTGAACCCTAGAGGTCCTAAAAAGAAAAAAGAAAATGGGAGTGAGGGAGAGAGACCAAAAGGTGAAAAGGGGAACGGAAAATTTGTACTTATTTGCATAAATGCTTCCTAAGGAAAAATATTCCTGGCAAAATAGATAGAACATTGGTTGCTCTTAGGTCAGGGTCATTTATAAGGCTGGACCTAAGAGTCTGAGCCAGACATTTATTTATTTTTGTCAGTTTGGAGGAATGAAAGGAGGAGAGATATTCAGCCTTTTTTTTAAAGATTTCACACATATTTCATGTATTTTCTGTTATGCCAGCTCACAGAAAAAACTCAGAGAATCCTTGGCAAGAGTGAAGTATTAACATATGTCCTGGTGTATTTCAAGTGAACTTTGCTAGCAATGCCCATGGAAAATGCAACCCATCACTTCCCCCTCCCCTGAATGCCAAATTAAGATTCTATCCTTTTTTGGGGGGATAACATTCTCAACAAAACGATGTGGACAGCCAAAGTCTATAGGGTAGTGAAACAAACAGGCCCAGTGCATTCATTTCTGAGACCAAGATAATGACTGCGTCACTCCTCCCCACCTCCTCAGCTTAAACAAATGACCAAATCCTTTTCCTCTTCAATAAGAGCGTGTTGAGATGGCCTTCGACTGTTTAATAAAGCACTGTGTGTGCCCAGCATTTCCTGGTGTCCTTGCGCTCCTTTTAATAATGCTCAAGGTAATTTCCGATTAGCAGATTTCTTTTTAATCACATTTTGTTATTATCAGTCAACTAAAAGGTACAAAAGGTGCTCAAAGCAATCTGCCGTTATTACTAATGTGGGGAACTCTGCTTCGGGGGGGGGGGGGGACGGGACAAACCATGAAGGCCAGGGGGCAGGGCGAAGAGGGATCAGCAAAAGGCGAAAAAACCTTGATGAGGAAGCCAATCACAGAATTGTAGAGATGGAAGGGACAACGACAGTCATTTAATCCAACCCCTTGCAATGCAGTCATAACATTAAGCTACACTGTCATTGCATGTGCCATTTTAGATTTGATGATGTTATTAATGTTATTCTTATCATCATCATCATCAACAACAACTGCTCATTAACTATTATATTTATATCTCGTCCCTCCTCCCAAAGCAGCACAGGGAAGCAAACAACAACAGATAATACTGCAAAACACACACACAAACATTTAAAATAATTCCAACCCAGATGCAGACTGGGGAAAGATGTTTTGAGCTACAGAGTCAGGAGATTAAGAGCCAGTCTACATTTTAGAACTTATCACACCAGCGCTGCAAAAACGGGGTGGCAGTGTGTGGAGGTTTCTGGGAGAGATGCTCCAAGCACAACATTTTTCAAGTTCCTGATACAATGATGTCAACACACTGGAAGCCTTCCTGTTCCTGCTCCATGTCTATAGTGGCTCCTGGCAAGGATACTCACAATAGTCTGGTTTGCATGACACAGGAAGCCAAACGATGGCTTACTGGGAGAATGCAAACATCCAGGCTCCGGGAGAGCAACTCACAGCCAATTTTCTCCTCCCTGGCCCTTTTTTATTGTAAGTCGCTTTACGTGGGGCTGCCCTTGAGACTGACCCAGAAACTCCAGCGGGTGCAGAATGCCGTGGTGAGACTCCTTACGGGGTCCTCGCTGCGGGATCACATTCACCCAGTGCTATACCAGCTGCACTGGCTCCCGGTGGAGTACAGGATCAGGTTTAAGGTGCTGGTTTTAAACTTTAAAGCCCTATAAGGCCTGGGACCCTCGTACCTACGGGACCGCCTCTCCTGGTATGTCCCACGGAGGACCTTACGGTCTTCAAACAAAAACATCTTGGAGGTCCCGGGCCACAGAAAGGGTAGGCTGGCTTCAACCAGAGCCAAGGCTTTTTTGGCTGTGGCCCCGATCCGGTGGAGCACTCTGTCACAAGAGACTAGGGCCCTGCGGGTCTTGACATCTTTTCGCAGGGCCTGCAAGACAGAGTTGTTCCACCAGGCCTTTGGCCTAGGCTCTAGCCCAATGGTTGCCATCAAATTTGATTTGAACTGATTTTATAATGAATTGATTTTAGAATGCTGTATTATTTTACTGTTGTTAGCCGCTCTGAGCCCAGCTTCAGCTGGGGAGGGCAGGATATAAATAAAAATTTATTATTTTATTTATTATTGTTGTTGTTGTTGTTGTTGTTGTTGTTGTTGTTGTTTTGTTCCTGGGCTACACTGAGCCCTCTCCCCAATAACCATGACCTGTATCCTTTCTTACTGGTTGTGGTTACAAGGGAGAAGTTTAACCACAAGTCCTGGTTTGGACAGCACACAAAGCCAGACTTGGGCTGAGCTGAGAGCCCAGGAGGACGACCAAAGTGGCTGCAGACGACCAAAGTGGCTGTGAGGCCCTCTCAGAACCTGTAAGTTCATGAAGTCCCAGCAAGGAATACTTTTGTTTATTGTGCTGTGCGAACCAGGCCAATGTGATGATGGCTCACTGTGTGGATAAGGGCTGATAAAACAACTATTACTACAGAGGAAAGCTTGTGTGCTCACCACTGATATTCCTTTACTGACAGTATTCCCATGGTTAGATGCTGGCTCAAAGAAGCATTATCCTTGCAATAATACGTTGCTGTAGATAGTCACTTTCTATACAAACACTGGATATGTCTATGCAATGTCGGAAAACTTATGGAGTTTTGGGAGAAAGTACTAGATTATATAAATATTTCCATGGTACCGGGGTGGCGGGGGGGGGGGGAGAGCTAATACTGTCATAGGATAATATTCTTTTAAATTATGTACTGCCCATATGGAATTTGACAACTGGTCAACCTAAATGGATTCCTCACGCCCTCACTACAGCTGAAAGACTTATATTGATCCATTGGAAGGATAAATCTATGTCCCCCTTTAATCAATGGGTAGAAGGGCACAGGTGGCGCTGTGGTCTAAACCATTGAGCCTCTTGGGCTTGGCAATCAGAAGGTTGGTGGTTTGAATCCCCGTGACGGGGTGAGCTCCCGTTGCTCTGTCCCAGCTTCTGCCAGGCTCGCAGTTCGAAAGCACACCAGTGCAAGTAGATAAATAGGTACCACTGTGGTGGGAAGGTAAACGGTGCTTCCGTGTGCTCTGGTTTCCATCACGGTGTCCCGTTGCACCAGAAGTGGTTAGTCATGCTGGCCACATGACCTGGAAAGCTGTCTGTGGACAAACACCGGCTCCCTCAGCCTGAAAGCAAGATGAGCACCACAACCCCATAGTCACCTGTGACTGGACTTAACTGTCCAGGGGTCCTTTACCTTTTACTTTTACCTAGAAGGCACGGCAGCTCTTACAAAATACAAACTTGTAGACAAAGAGTGTATGGAGAGCTTGTAGACATAGATTGTGTATGGGCAAATATAATGATATTTGCAATGTCATAAATAAATAAATGTGTATTAGAATAAGAATTTCATTTAAATACATTTGCATTAGACAAGAACGTATGGAATTATAGTGTTTTTCTTCTTTGTATTTCTTATGTGATTTTTGTTTCTTTTTTTATTTGTTCACTTTATTTTAATTGAGATATTTTCAATGAAATGTAACAATGATTGTATGCTGGCTCTCTGGATGACTAGGACAACTCTCATATCCCTTTCATGCCAATCAAACCTTACTCAAAGATATCAGCACAGTGATGGGAAAGACAGCATCATCTGTCATAAAGGTAAGAGAGACCTGCTGGACCGGGTCAATGGCCCATCCACCCCAGGTTTCTTTTCTTACCATGACCAACCAGATGCCTATAGGAAGTCCACAAGGTAGAACCTCAGTGCAACAGCGATTCCCAGCAGCTGGTGAACAGAGGCCTAATGCTCAGTGTGCAGTTTGATTCGGATGTGTTAAAGACTCACGCTTCTCTTGAACATAGAGATAGCCTTCCATGGTCCACTGGCTTGGTGGCCTGTAGTCCTGGCTGGCAGACTTCATTCTCTGCATAAGCCGTTCCACTTCCTGCCTTGTGCTTTCAAAATTATTCCGGGTCTGTAAAACGACGACAACAACAGAAGTGATGAATTAAGCTCATGCCAATGGAATTTTGAGAGCGGCCTACCAAAATGGGACTGACGTCTGCTCTGATGGAATTGCAGTAAAAGCAAGCCTTGTCAAATGCTGCTTTTACCACCCACCCCTAACTCTGACAGCCGCTCCAGAAGGTTACCATGGTGTTGAAAGCCGCTGAAAGGTTGAGGAGACACATTCACGTCAAGCATCCTTTTCACGCATTCATTCGTTCGGGCACTGAACGAGAAGCTAAGAAGTAGTTCAGGTCTATTAGCAAAAAACTGTCAACCCCGTGTAAGGAAGCTTCCCTATGATTTCTGTTATTCTACCACACTGCTTGTATGAGTTTCCGAATTCATTAAAAAGCGCAAAAATATACAGGGTTCTGGACTGGAGAGGCGGTGTGCAAGGTTTGAAGAACGCAATCCCTGTTTGTACGGATCCACTAACACCGTGTGCACAACTCATTTTGCAGCAAGGTGCTCTAAACCAACCAACAAAAAGAGACAGATAAGAACAGATACTACACTTGATCTTAGCCAAAAGGCCAAGGTGGGATTGTCCATTATTTAATGAATTTTGGAAACAGATTGGTATAGAAATATTGGGAATTGTGGGCAGGAAGGTGGGAATATCGAAATTAATGGTTCTTATTAGTCTGAGGGGGACGCGGGTGGCGCTGTGGGTTAAACCACAGAGCCTAGGACTTGCTGATCAAAAGGTCGGCGGTTCGAATCCCCACGATGGGGTGAGCTCCCGTTGCTCGGTCCCTGCTCCTGCCAACCTAGCAGTTCGAAAGCACGTCAAAGTGCAAGTAGATAAAGTAGATAAATAGATACCGCTCCGGCAGGAGGGTAAACGGAGTTTCCGTGAGCTGCTCTGGTTCGCCAGAAGCGGCTTAGTCATGCTGGCCACATGACCCGGAAGCTGTACGCCGGCTCCCGCAACCCCAGAGTTGGTCACGACTGGACCTAATGGTCAGGGGTCCCTTTACCTTTACTATTAGTCTGAGTAGCACCGAGTTAAAAACAAAAGAGGAATGTAAATGGGTAAAATTGATGGTAACGGCAGCAAGTAACAGGAAAAATGCAGAAGAGCTAATGGAGGAAAAACCAATGGAGGAAAAAACTGAATAATATCATAATTTTAGAATACCTAACTGTGAAGATACATAGAATGAAAGGGTTTAAGGTCAGTGAGAAAGAGAAGGATTGGTTTTGAGAGGATACTGAATTATTTGGGTAGGTTTGAACAATTGGGGGCAATTAAAATGTTAAACGTTAAATAAACCATGTGGATGGAGGAGTGTTAACGTATATAAAATTGTACGTATAGTTGATTTGAATATGTTATTATTGATTATGTATACCCAATGTATCAGCTGCCTGGGGGGTTTCACTGTCTGTGTTTTGGCTGTTGGTAAAAAATAAAATTTTTAAACCTCTTTAAAAAAAGAGACAGGAAAATTCTCGGGTAAATCTTTTGCTCCAAAGGAAATGGAATTTGTGTTCAGGCAGAGCGGGCTGCAATTCTACTTAGCTTACTTGCAGAGCTACCCAAAATTTTGTGCTATCTACATGGCCACTAAGGGACGCAGGTGGCACTGTGGGTTAAACCACTGAACCTAGGACTTGCTGATCAGAAGGTTGGCAGTTCGAATCCCCGCGACGGGGTGAGCTCCCGTTGTTCGGTCCCAGCTCCTGCCAACCTAGCAGCTCGAAAGCACGTCAAAGTGCAAGTAGATAAATAGGTACTGCTCTGGCGAGAAGGTAAACGGCGTTTCCGTGCGCTGCTCTGGTTCGCCAGAAGTGGCTTAGTCATGCTGGCCACATGACCCGGAAGCTGTACACCAGCTCCCTCGGCCAATAAAGTGAGATGAGCGCCGCAACCCCAGAGTCGGCCACAATTGGACCTAATGGTCAGGGGTCCCTTTACTTTTACCTTACATGCCCACTAAAGAGTGGTCACACTAATTGAAGTTGCTTTGGCAATGTGTTCATTCAGGGGTGGATTGGAGGGAGCTGGGGATGCATGAAAGGGACATTGCAACTCCAAATGGTGTAGGAGGCCCTGTTTCCTCTTGCACCTGTCCATTGTACCAATCAGTGCTTGTCCAAAAGTGCAAAGGTCTTCCTACGATGCTCCTACTAGAAACGGGGGGAAATCAAGCGGGAGGCTATTTAGAACTGCAGTCCGCTTTAACTCAACAGGGCTTATGACTGAGTTGACTGAGTTGCATAGCTAGCCTTGAACACATTTCTAAGAGCCTATCAGAGGCTACACTGGATCGTACTAGACCTGCCAAGGCTACAGGAGATGTCTGGGGATTAAAGGATTGCAAGAGATTCAGAAATTGTGAGAACACCTAATGCTTGTTGACTTGGGTATGGCAACAACAAAGACTTTCTGTTCCAGAAAGAACATGTAGTGGATTTGTCAAAAACGTGGCAGGTGCGGGAAGGCGCGCCAGAAATACGACGGCAGGTTTTGTAACTAGCAGAAGTCAAATTCGCTTACCCCCAAGACCCCCTTTTCCTGTGCGGCAAAAAATCCAACAGCAAGCACAGACACTTTCAAAAGTCCAACATGGGCATGGAATCACCCTGCCATGCTACTGAATCTGATGCACCTTCGTGGCTAGAAGCCCCCCTTGACTCAGAAACTTATTAAGTGGCTTAGCTAAAGAACTCATGGGCTCAGTGCATATTACGAACAGTAAAAATTGCCCTGCACCACTAGAGTAGCAACGACAAGAGTACAGAGAAGGAACCTGCTGCATGTCGTGAAGCAACAGTGACCCCTGGTGCTTAAAAAAAGTTAAGGGTTGAGTTACGATCTTAATCACATTGCTCTTAATGCGTTTCTCTCCTTCCCAACCTTCTTATTTGCCTCGGTTCTTTTTGGGAGGGAGATAAAGGTGGGGGGCGACTCCCACAAGGGCCATATTCTGCTCCCCACATTTTCCTAATCCTTTGCCTCAAGTCGGCACTGCACCTCTCTGCAGAACCTGAAGGTTTGAGCGAACAACTCAGCAATTTCTGTTACCCACACAACTTGTTTTGTTGTGCGTATTTGTTTTAAAGCTGCTAATTGCGGCCTTGGGCTCCTTGAAGGAAGGTAAATACACACACACACACACACACACACACACACACTTGCATTGATGAATTGGACTATGTCCAGTAGTTTTTAACGTTTGATCTTTATCAATATTTTCTCATGAATATTTCATATTGTTTTATGTAAACTACTTAGAGGTTTACGAGCCCCTTATCCACATCCTCGAGCCTTACTAATTGAAACATAAATCTTGTCAAGTAAGTAAATAAATACATTTCCTACAGGTGGGCACTTTACTTCACTTATTAGGAGTTTATATGCCTTCAGGGATTTTTTTTTTTAAAGGAAAGAAGCCACTCCTAACCAACTATGTAATCTGGATGGAAGATGGCTTTTATTATCCAAATTTCTTCCATCTCTAACCGCCTACAGTATTGGTTGTTAAGGGCGGAAGTTTAATTCTGTACTTTTCACAGAGACTGGATTTGCAAAGAGGTTCTGCAGAGAGGTTCTGAAATTCTGACTGCAGGCCATTCCCTTTACCAACTGCTTGCTTCCAAAGATTTCTCCCTTTAAACTATTCTTACTGGGGGGACATTTCCAATTAACAGTATTATGTGAAGTGCTGGCTACATCAGCACCAGAGACTGGCATTGCTGGGCAGACCATGACAAGAGGAAGAGGAAGAAGATGCAACCTCCATTTGTTAACCCAACAGCATGGATTAGGACCACTGGGAAATGGCCAAAAGGCAGACCCACGCCAGATGTGCTTGTATGTGTTTTCCACTGAAGACATTTTCCCCAAGCTGCCTTCTCCTTAGATCTGGAGCCAAGATTTAGTGCTGGTCATCTGAAATCAGGGGCGGCAAACCTTTTTCATCATCCCAAGGCTCACAGTCCCTTCTGAACAACCTCGCACCTCACCTGGGGAGGCACCCGAGGGCCGCATGCCATTGCTGGAAGGGGCCAGGAGCAAAAGTGGGCGGAGCAATGAATGCAAATTTCACCTCTGTTCAGTGGGCTACATTCTAAACACACTCACACACCTTTCTCTATTCTCTAGCCTGACACATCGGACGTCAGGCACACTGAGAGACAAGTGCTCAGGGCGCAATGTAGGGTTGCGAGGGATGTGGTCTGGGGAGAGGGGTGTGGCACACAGAAAATTCTGTGGGGCAGATTAAGAGAGGCCTGGGGGGGCGGGGGGCGGGCTGCATTTGATTCCTGAGTCCTGAGGCTTCCCAGCCCAGTCTAAAACGAAGTTCATTTTCTCTGTCTGAATCAGTGATTCAGCTTAGCACTCACTTTTTATTAATATTATTATTTCAGCCCCTTGTTGAGCAGGACTGGGTGAATGCTGCAATTCTATGGAAGTGCAAGAAAGGGAATCACAGACATCAGAATGTAACATTTTGCTGCCTGGAAACCTTGATTTTAAATTATCTTTTATTTATTTTCAGATCATATATCTGCTTGCCGTTATGGCTACATTACAAGGGTGTGCTTAGAAGTGTGTGCAATGGCTCTGGCTTTCAGAAGCGCAAAGGGTGGCTGGATTTTTTATTTTTTTAAACAACTTTTTGGCTGGGATGGGGCTTCTATGGCCTGTATAAAGGTAAAGGTACCCCTGCCCGTACGGGCCAGTCTTGACAGACTCTAGGGTTGTGCGCCCATCTCACTCAAAGAGGCCAAGGGCCAGCGCTGTCCGAAGACACTTCCGGGTCACGTGGCCAGCGTGACATCGCTGCTCTGGCGAGTCAGAGCCGCACACGGAAACGCCGTTTACCTTCCCGCTAGTAAGCGGTCCCTATTTATCTACTTGCACCCAGGGGTGCTTTCGAACTGCTAGGTTGGCAGGCGCTGGGACCGAACAGCGGGAGCGCACCCCGCCGCGGGGATTCGAACCACCGACCTTTCGATCGGCAAGCCCTAGGCACTGAGGCTTTAACCCACAGCGCCACCCGCGTCCCTTATAGCCTGTATAGCTCTCTCCTATTCCAAATGTCTAGCAAAACAGCAAAATAGCTCCTTCTTTTCTTTGAAGAAAAGCAAGCTAAAGAAAGAAAAATGTGCAAAATTTATTTGATTTTTATCATTTATAGGGCCATCAAAACTGGGCCTTGCTTGGCTCCAAAATTGGATGGGCTAAGCACAGAGTTGTCCTCCCCATTCAAAGTGGGGCTCAAACCCACGACCTTGAGATTAAGAGTCTCATGCTCTACCAACTGAGCTAGTGTGACCCTGCCTGTCTACCTCTGTGCGCAGGGCAGGGTTTATACATCCTTTTGCTTAAGTCCGTTTAACGTACTGGACATCTCGAATTGGGTTGTTTATCTGAACTGGGGGCAGCGCAAGTTGTACTAATTCAAAGCGTAGAGACGTGAAATCGATAACTGGATTCCCCACCCAAGGCAGGCAGGTGAAAATCAGCGTGACCAAGCAATACAAATGAAGCATATTGCATTTATGCATGAGCTCCCTTGAATTGTTTTCAAGAGATTTTAGCCTTGCAACAGAGCAAGGCTTTCGTTAACGCTGGAGTTCAGTGATCTGAGAAGCTGTGATAAACGCCGCTCCTCCTTACATTCTGCAAGTTGAACTGCAGCTGTTGCTTGTATGGTGCAAACTCCTGGGCCAGCTCATATCCCTCGTGGTAAAAGGTAAATAATCCCTGAAGAAAGGCCAAAAGCTGAAAGGGGAAAAAAATGTACCATCCGTTATTAATTGTTTTCCTTATCTGCCCTTCACCAGAAGGTCCCAGGGCAAGTTACAGCATATAAAACACAATTAAAACAGTAAAAAAACACAAACCACCCACAATCCCAGAACAATAATTCCATGCAACGCATTACAGGCAGAATTCCCAAATCAGTAAATTTCAAGGGCCATGGAAAAGACATGCCTCTTCAGCAACCAACAGAAGCTGTAAAGAGATGGTGCCAGGAAGGCGTTACACATTCTTGGGGCCACCACCAAAAAGGCCCTCTCAAGAGCTGCTTGCTTCCCCGCAAAAACTCACAGGCGGCAGAAGGGTCTCCTCCATTGATCTTAATCAATCGACTCATCAAAAGGGAAGGAGGTGCTCTTTCAGATATTTGAGGTCCACATTGTTTGCGGCACGTGCACACAAATGCACATATGAAGCAGGCATGCAACAGAGAACTCTTAGGATAGCTTTGGAGAGGGGAGAATTTACTTTCAATGGGAAGAGCATACGTTGTGGTTATTGTAATGTGCCAAGGGCGGTTTACAGCGCTGGTGAAGCCCCTTTCAGCCATTTTGCCAACTGCTTTTGATGCTGCAAAAGGATCAGGCAAGAGCTTACGACATGGGCGTAGCCAGGATTTATGGGGGTCTTTTGGGGGGGGGGCATGGCAGGTTTCATGTTGGAGGGGGGAGAACCTGAGTTATTTTTCTTGATTTACTTGATTGGCTACACACATGGTCTACAACCATAATGGGTCAAAAAAAGGAGTGGAAGATGGACTGGAGCAAAGACACAAAGAGGAAAGACACAGGGGAGTTTCAAACAGGGACAGAAAAGGTGCAGAAGAGAAAGATGCACACAGCCAGGAGCCTGAGAGAAGAGTGGGTTTAAAAATGTGCATTTCTATTTAGAAGACATCTGAAGGCAGTCCTGCTTAGGGAAGTCTGTAATGTTTGCCGTTTTATTGTATTTTTTATATTTTGTTGGAAGCTGCCCAGAGTGGCTGGGGAAACCCAGACAGATGGGTGGGGTATTTTTTATTATTATTATTATTATTATTATTATTATTATTATTATTATTTTCAAAACTAACAGCAAACTCCGAGAGGGGGGGGGGGAAGGCTGCCTTTAAATTTAGTTTCAATCAAATCTGGCCCAGGGATAATGTAGGTGATGTATCTGGCAACCTATCAAGAGAACAAACTGCAAAAGAGATTTTGTTTACTTAGTTTGCTTTGCCATTTAAACAGAGGCCCGGTTTTTAATCTGCGGGCAAACCTGTCAAGTAAACCTTTCAGTCTTACTAATAATGCTCCAGGGCCAGCAGAAGGTCCAAAAAATGCAAACACCAAGCTTTCTGAATCTCCTGGTAGCCCATCTTGCTGTTATACCCTCCAGGCACACCTGTTCACTATTCAAGTACTGCTGCCATCTTCAGATGAAAAACTGCTTTGTTATTACTATCATTAAAAAAACAAAACAAACCTGTTCTGTACTGAAGGAAAAGACTTACTGGCACTAGATGGCAGCAATGTCAAACTTAACATGCCGCATTCAATTCCCTATACCGAAAGTTAATACGAGTTATTTCTTTGAGCAAGCAAGGTTTCCGGAGTCATAATGTTCAGAGCTGCATATGTACAGCTTAGTATACCTGCTGGAGATAATCTACTGGGATGCAGAGATGCTCAGTGTGTGCTAAGAGGTTCGAAATATTTCTCAACAAGGCTGAAACATTTCAGCCTTTGAGTATTGTTAGCCCAGAAATGGAAACAAGAAGAAATTCCGACAAAAGAAGAATGGCAGACGAAACTAATGGACTACGCAGAATTGGACAAAATGACAGGAAGGATTCGAAACCTGTGGGACCAGAGATTTACAGAAGATTGGAAGAAGTATATGAATTATTTGAAGAGCAACTGTAATCAACAAATTACGCTAGTAGGACTACAAGAAGTTTTGTAAGGAGAAATATGTGAAGTGTTACAAAGTAGAAAAAGATAGAGATATTGGTTATGAGTTTGAAATGTAATAGGGAAGATAAGAAATGCATACTGAGAGATTAGATTGGAAAATTTTCAGACAGGATTGATGGAAGTCAAAAATTTGAATAAGATGTAAAAGTATGTTTAATTACTGTTGAGAATGATATGTTTTAAAAAAAAACTAATAAAAAATTATATATATAGAAGCAAAAGAAAAAAGAAACATTTCAGCCTTCACTAGTATTCACTCTCAGATTTCCAGAGGCTCTCAGGCAGCAGGAATGTCATTGAATATGGCATTTTCCTTCCACCTCAGCTTGAAAGGGGGTTTTGGAATTCCTGTTCAAAATGCAAATGGGGCAGACACAACTGCCATTGTCTCTGCTGCATCTAGTTTGACCCTCAAGGCCCCCACTTTTAGCCTGAAAGGTGGAAGGTGTGAAAACTGAGAATTCTCTTGAGGTCCGCAGACTTCACTGAGTGCGCCTGTGCAAAGTGTGAACGGCCTTCACCAATGATTCACCCAATAAGCAAATACCCAGCTTCTCCACCCTGCAGATGTGGCCTTGCTCTTCGCCAGACTCCTCAAGCAACAGAGAGAGCCAGGGAGGTACCTGGAAGAGAAGCAACGCAGGGAGGATGCAAAACACTATTTGAGGACCCAAAGTTCCACTTAATTTAATTCGGGAAAGGAAACACCAGTGGTGTTTTGGTCAGTAAAAGCAGGGGAGGCAAAGGTTTGCTTAAATGCAAACTGACTGGATCCTGCCCTGCGATCTCCTTGGCAAGGATGGGCAGGGTTAAAATACTTTCAAATAAATAAATGAACTCTTTCTCCCTGCTGTTTCTCAATTATTCTACCCACCCACTCCAAATTCCAGGACATGGGGCAAAGCCCCTGGGGAGGGCAATCTGAAGTTAGGCAAATAAATGGCAAGCAAAGTATCATTATTCCAGACCTAACTGCTCCTCTGGAAGTGGCTTTTCTGCTGCCAACAGGGGGTAATGTTACCCGATATGCATAAGATCAGTTGTGGCCCTGAGAGAGATTTTTATTGGTAGCTTTGTTTTAAATGCAGCTGTTTTTAATTAGTGCTTTAAGTCAGATCTGGCCAGACTTCTATAGGCTGCATTCAGACACAACAATAAGCAATGGATAATTCTTATGGAATGAGCCCAGACAAGTCTTAGGCTAGCACAGTCTCCTCCTTGGTGAAGCTGCAAGGAGAGCAGAAACTTCTGTTTTGCTTCCATTTTGAATTAACCTCAGTTTAGTGTGACATTCCTACCCTAAGACATAGTCTTAACTATGGTTTGCCGAAACAAGCCAACTTCAAACCTTGGTTTATGAAGCCAACACGTTTCAATAAACTAGTTTTATAGATTAACTAGATGAAGTTTACGGTTCAGATGTAACACTAAACTGTGTTTAATTCAAAATAGAAGCAAGATGCTTATACTCTCCTCCTCTTAGTGGAGAGAAGAGGGAGAAAGCATGCAAGACTGAGGCTCACCTAGGCTTCCTGTAACAATCGACCATAGATTCGTGTTTTGTCAAGACACAGTCACTGGGTTTGATGACCCCAGTGAATTCAGGATTCACTGGTCCACCTGAATTCAGGATTGCCATTTTTCACCAATGCCTGGCTGGTGAATCTGTTTCCATTACTGCCCTTCAATGCCAGAGGAAGCATCGTTGAGCATAACCATGAGGGTAAGAGATTCTGGGTTTAATCCAGAGTAATACTTAAGAGCAGATCCACTGAAACCAATGGGAATCAAATTACTCATGACTAAGTCCCCTTTGAGCTTAACAAGTCCACTTTAAGTAGGACCAACTCTGAATCTAATCCATTAACGTGTTATGCAGCTGTTTAAAATGCTTTTGCCCTGCAGAAAACAAGCACTAAGCAAAATTCAGCGTCCATTATCCTTAAAGCAAAACTGTGGCTCATTTGATTGTTAGAAAACCCCAATCTCTCTTTCGCTCCCCTCATCCCTATATTCCAGATCACCAACAAAATCAACTTAAGACTGGATAACTAAGGATCTTTCGAGCTATCTGTATTTTTTAAATAAATACATGAACCAGGAAGACAGTAACTTTTTGACGAATTAAAGGCTAGAGGTCAAATTCCTACCCTATCCAAACTGGAAGTACAATCTTCTTCCTGTGAGAATGAGATGACCAAAGAATCTCAGGGTCACCAACACTACATAAAAATAAATAAAGGACTTTTTTTTTTTTTGCGGGCTTCAGATGTTGTCATTTTCCCTTGCTTCTCGTAGCTCAGCAGCTAACTCACCCTCGTGGCTAGGGCAGCATTAAACTACCATAAGCTTTGATTTATTGATCTGATTTATTTAGTGATTCAGAGCCTAGGTAAACATGCAACTGATAACAGCACAACCAGCCGAAATCAGCCTCCTCAACCTCTAGCTGTACCGTGGGCGGGTTCACACAACATGTACTTTCAGCACATGGCCTGCGCATGTGAACGAGTCACCGCTGACTAAATCAACAGAGACACAAGTGTAGCATCAGTGCCTTTTGACAGAACTAGTTCAACTGAGTTGATTTTGCTTGCTTTGAAAACCTACAGTTGTGTCCAATATCTTAACTCCTTGCTAAAAGTAAAAAAAATAATCAGGAGTTTCTGGAAGGAGGCATACAAGGCGCCATCCAACCGCCTTTGGGACTCCACTCCAGATTTGTGTAGGGTTTACTCCTTAGCATTTTCTTCTCCTGAGGTCCAGCGCCGAGGGCCTTCTGGCGGTTCCCTCGCCACGAGAAGCCAAGTTACAGGGAACCAGGCAGAGGGCCTTCTCGGTAGTGGCACCCGCCCTGTCAGATGTCAAAGAGAAAAACAACTACCAGACTTTTAGAAGACATCTGAAGGAAGCCCTGTTTAGGGAAGCTTTTAATGTTTAACAGATTATTGTATTTTAATATTCTGTTGGAAGCCACCCAGAGTGGCTGGGGAAACCCAGCCAGATGAGTGGGGTATAAATAATAAATTATTATTATTATTATTATTACTCCTGGAGATGTCTCACAAGGTGGTCAAGGTTTAGGAGCAGAATTTTCCTTTTCCTAGATGGGCTGCCTTCCCAGATTGATGAGCCCTGTCTGCACCTCATTTCCCTCTCCAGAATGTGCAGAAACCGCCTTCTAGACCATTGGACCCACTATTGGTCTCATCTGCTCAATCCACCAGTTCTCAAAGGAGCTAAACATGCACCTATGAAAACCCCAGGAGGACATGAGTGCATTAGCTCTCTCTATGTAAGCATCTTAAGTATGCTTACATACTCCAAAGTAAGTGTGCACAGGAGTGCAGCCTTAGAGAGTGAAGGAAGCCCCACTGAATTCAACGGGACTTACTCCCAGGTAAGTATGCCTAGGATTTCAGCCGTGATGAGGCAATCAAAGTCATATGTTGCTTAGCCCTTCCTTAGCAGTTCCATATTTTTTAATAACTTCCATACTATCCCTTTCTTTTACTTCTTTAATAAAAGGTCAAACAGATTTATTGAAGTTTGAAGACTAATGCCTTGGTTAGGCATTCTGAGCCAATTTTTACATTATGAAATTTTTACGTTATGTCATGTGTTGCACAGACAACACTGCTAAAGCGCAAGTCATTAAAATGTCATGCAGATAGATGGCAAGTTGTCTGCAATTTCATTCCACGCTGGATGAGGAAACTTTTACGTGACCATTCAAGGAACAGAGGTTATTGTTCAGAACAGGCTTTTGACGGCTTCTGATAAATTCCCTTCTTTAATTAACCCATATATTCCACTTTAAATGCATAAACCGCAGGTTTAAGTCAGTGGTTTTCCAGAACTCTGTTCCTCGGAACCTGAGGGTTCCTCAGGAGCAAATTTTGAGTTCCTTACTGAGGTAAATAAGCTGACTTAGTTCACGCGTCGCATTAAACTACAATAAAAGCAGCTGACCCATGGTTTGCCATGATGTATGAATTTGAAAAAAACCCACCATTTGCGATCAGCCAGCAAGTCAGTTCTGGAAGCAGTGATGTACATTTAAAGTAGGCTTGCAACTGTAGTTTGTGCAGGCTTGGTGTGATATCTGAGTTGACAAACCATAATGAGGCCTGCTGGTCTGCCTCCAGAGACCCATGTGACTCAGAAGTGAGAATGTTCACCAGATGGAAAAAGAAAAGCAGATAAGCAGATCTAAGCCATGGTCTGCCATCTACATCAGGATAACAATACTGCCAGAGGGTAGAGTGGTGGTGAGACATAAGAAGAAAGCTGATTTTCAGTCCTTCGAACTATGGTTTGCACGATTTGCAATGTGCTATCTCAACACAGCCAACACGGGTGGCATTGTGGTCTAAACCACAGCGCCCAGGGCTTGCCGATCAGAAGGTCAGCGGTTCAAATCCCCACAACGGGGTGAGCTCCCGTTGTTCAGTCCCAGCTCCTGCCCACCTAGCAGTTTGAAAGCACGTCAAGTGCAAGTAGATAAATGGGTACCGCTCTGGCGGGAAGGTAAACGGTGTTTCCGTGCACTGCTCTGGTTCGCCAGAAGCAGCTTTGTCATGCTGGCCACATGACCTGGAAGCTGTCTGCGGACAAACACCAGCTCCCTCAGCCTATAGAGCGAGATGAGCGCACAACCCCAGAGTCGTCCGCGACTGGACATAACGGTCAGGGGTACCTTTGCCTTTATCTCAGCACAGCCAATGGCTTAACATTATGCCTGAAATGATCCCTTCCGTGTCATAACAATTCTTTCTCTGCAACACCTAGCCTCAGTGCAGAATTAGGAAGGCTTTCTAGACATGTTGGGCCCTCTACATAAATGAAGAATAAACCAACCACAGAATTCTTTGCAATGTGAAGGATTTTCACATACAGGCAAGCTCATCGGCAGACAGATAGATACGAAAAGAGTTTTGAGGATAGGAAATTTAAGCCACACTCACTTACAAGAAAGGAAGTTTAACACAACTATTAAAAAAATGTTTAAGCGTACATATGCATATATATTATGATATATCACATACTGTAAGTTTGGGTTGTGCAATTGGTTCATTCTTTGTTTATATTTCTACTTTGGTAACCACAAAAACTTACGGGTTCAACAAATTCAAACTTTTTTCTCTCTTGCACTTCTTGAATTTTAAAGACATATTCTAACGATGCTTCGTAAAAGTTTTGGTGTTCTCGGTCAATCTGTGTGTCTGCCTAAAATAAAAAGAGAAATAGAATAAAGCATTCATTTATTTACCATTTAACTATATAATAGCCAATAACATTACCAATAAAATGCAGCTAAAAATCCACAAAACTTTAAAAAACAACAACCTCAAAGTGCAAAAAACACAGCGGTAATTTACACACTTTGTATTCATTTTTCACATGTGAAATAATGCTTTCCAGAAACATGCATCTATTATGGAAAAAGACAGCTAGTCATTCTGGTTAAGAAAGTATCCAAACACATGCATTTATATAACTAGGCTCAAATGAAAAGACAATTCTCTACCAACACTATATTCGGAGTTCTTGCACTCTATTTCAATGTAATTGTTGTTCAGATACTGCAATTTTATAAATAATCCATAGAAACCCCCTGCAGGGAGAAAGGTTTTATTCAAACTCGAGAGTAAAATAAGCACTTAACTCTACTTAGCCAGACCATGATTGGCTGTGAAGTATGTTATGAAACACATTCCAACTTGCTCTTTAATGGCAATTGCTTCTATTTTCCCTGCCATTAACAGAGACAGAATTACGCCCCAGTGAGAATTCTGTATGTGTAAATCCGGTACACGCAGGTAACAAAACAACTTCTTCCCCCCCCCGCTTGCAGTTGATTTCACCACGCAGACATCTGTTTAGTGAGTAATAATGAAGACTTAATTCCAAGTCCATAAAACAGCCTTTTACAAGTACATTACAACCTCTTGCTTATAACATGGAGGTGGCAGTAACAAATAAACAGAACAGCAGTGAATTTTAAAAGAGATGGGTTTCTCGGCATGAGCGGGAAAGCCCTCCTCCTTTCAATTCTCGGACCCATGCGGACGGCCTCAAGTTCAATTAAGCATGTGGGGTTGCAGCTTCCCATTGAGACATTTGGTTGGCCACTGTGAAAACAGTGCAGACTAAATGGCCCATTGCCTTGATTTAGCAGGCTCTTCTTACGCTCTTAATCCTTCCTCTAGTTGAAAGGATCAGGTAAGCAGGTGATGGGTGAGAGCTCTCTGTTTGATGCCCTGGATAACCGCTGCAAACCAGAGTTGACAGTACAGTGGTACCTTGGTTTAAGAGCAGCTTTGTTGTGGTTTGGTCGTGTCCGACTCTTCATCACCCCACGGACTAGAGCATGCCAGGCACTCCTGTCTTCCACTGCCTCCCGCAGTTTGGTCAAACTCATGTTAGTAGCTTCGAGAACACTGTCCAACCATCTCGTCCTCTGTCGTCTCCTTCTCCTTGTGCCCTCCATCTTTCCCAACATCAGGGTCTTTTCCAGGGAGTCTTCTCTTCTCATGAGGTGGCTAAAGTACTGGAGCCTCAGCTTCAGGATCTGTCCTTCCAGGGAGCACTCAGGGCTGATTTCCTTCAGAATGGATAGGTTTGATCTTCTTGCTTAGTTTATGAATAACTTGGATTAAGAACGCTGCAAACCCGGAAGTAGGTGTTTTGGTTTGTGAACTTTGTCTTGGAAGCAGAAATGTTCTGCTTCCTGCTGAGTGTGTTCCATTTGCAAATTGATGTGCTAAGGGGAATATTATGGATGGTGAAAATGGTTTTGTAGAGCAGCCAAATGTGAAGAGTATGGAGCGGAAGGGAATATTATTCCACACAATCAGCCAATAAATTTCTACAAAACATGACACACACAAAATCCCACGCTGGGAAGGTAGAAACAGTTGAGTTGGTCTTTTGTAGACCATCACACTCTGACAACCTGACCCAACATCTATGGAACGTCTTACCAGACCTCATCACTGCAAACTTTCTGGAAAGCTCCAAAAATAACTGCTCCCCTTGGCCTTTCTTCCAGATTTTTATGCTGAGCTGCTGCCAATTTAAGTCGTATTATATTATTGCATGTTAATGTTTTTGGGTCTGATTGTTGTTTAATTTCTTACTGCTAACTTTATAGAGTGATTGATTGTGCTGTGCTGCGTAATAGTATTGTGTAACTGTGCTACGGGTAGCCTAAAAATATGCAAAAGGCAAGCGTGCCGGCATGAACAACATTCCATAATCCTCAGATGATAATTCATTATTGTGTTTAGACAGGCAGGTTAATGGCAAACAACACAAACTGTGTAATTTCACTCTTTTGCTGTAAATCCTGGAAATAGAGAAGTCTATTGCAGGCATAGACAAACTCGGCCCTCCAGATGTTTTGAGACTACAATTCCCATCATCCCTGACCACTGGTCCTGTTAGCTAGGGATGATGGGAGTTGTAGTCCCAAAACATCTGGAGGGCCGAGTTTGCCTATGCCTGGTCTACTGGATTGGATTCCATTATTGATCAGAGGACACTACTAAGTTAAATCTTATTTATGGTGTGTAGTTTGCGTTTTTATTTATTTTTATTGTACAACACCTTGGGCTGCTTTTGGGAGAAAGGGTGATCTAAAAAGGCAACTAATCAACAAATGAAGTATAGTGACAAATTTATCATTATATTTAAACATATATTTAAAATCCATATGCAAGTCGTCAAATCTCTGAACAGAAGCATGGATGACTGTTCTACATAAATTCAGAAGGTGATTGTCACTTACCCTCATTGATCCTTCCCCTTCCCCCCTCTTTATTAATGCAGATAAAATAATAATAAAATAAAAGCCCCAATGGTAAAGAGCTTACGTCTTGCAGGTGTGATTCCTTCTTCTTGGCAGATAAATTTAAGTGCTTCTCTAAGGTTGAATAATACTTTTCACTTTCTTTATCAAACTTCTTCTTTCCTTCCTGGAAAACAAGACATTCCAAAGTAAAGAACAGGAAACTAGAACCGAACGTGTTGAAGAAAAGACTTCTCAACCATTAGATCAGGGATCCCAAAACGTCAGACTTCACCGATCCCTTCATGAGCTTATGAAGTTCTCATCAACCCCAACCCAAATTCTTGGGAAGGAAAATGAAACAGAGTCAAGAAACGCCAATACATAATCCACGTTTGTCAATCACTGACCCCCGTTACTAGGAATCGTAAAAATGTAAAAAATAAATAAGGAAGTACAGTGGATGCTCGGGATGCGAACGTGATCCGTACGGGAAGCACGTTCGCAACCCGCAGCGTTCGCAACCTGCAGCGCCACTTCTGCGCACACGCGGGTCGCAATTTGGTGCTTCTGCACATGTGCAAGGACTGAAACCCAGAAGTAACCCTTTCTGGTACTTCCGGGTTCAGCGCGGTGCAGAAGCTGAAATCGCGCAACCCAAAGTGTCTGTAACCTGAGGTATGACTGTAATACTGTTGTAGTGTGGAATCCTCTTAAATACAGAGGTTCCTCATTGCCAAGGTCTGCTCTGTACATGCCCATATTCGTTATTTCTTCATCGTTCCTAATCACATTTTTCACACTATGCATCATTGTCTTCTTTCCCACTCTTAGGCCTTTTCCATCCCCAGGGTCTACAGATTCATCGCCTGCACAGTCCCGTTTAGTCCATGCTGCGACTTGCACAGGTGACAGAGACCAGTGGGGACTGTGCCTAAGGAGAACGACAACAGGCATCTTGACAAGTATGACAGCTGCCCAGGAAGCTGCAAACTGCCCTCCAGAAGTGAAGGCCCTCTAGCAAACGTTGCTAATAAACCTTCCTTATTACTTAACTACCAACCCTGCACTACAAATTCTCATTTGATGGGACAGCGGCTTTCTGCTACCATAAATTCTCACGCTTTATCTGTCCCTATATATTGACGCAGCAGTCCCGCACACACACGTATCTGGAAATGTTCCAGGTCGGAACAAAACTCTAATTCTCATTATCTTTTTAAGATGGGAGCCCCCTTCCCAACATTGCAGGGTGGTTTTTAGAAAGCAAGGAAATAAATTCATGCATAACCACAGCCTATTGCATCTTTGCTATGATTAAAAAAAATCAAATATCCTAATGGTACATTTTTAATGCAACATGGATATACATCAGGTTAAGATATATATTGGAAGCCCTTTGCTTCTTAAAAGGAGGAAGGCGTTTCAGCAGATGCCAATGCAGCTTTAATAAATAATAATAATAAATTTTATTTACACCGCGCCCTCCCCGGCCAGAGCCGGGCTTAGGGTGGCTAACAACAAGAAAAATCACAGTAAAAACATAATGTTGGGGGGACGGACCAATTTAAAATACAGGTTAAAACGCAACTTAAAATGCAGCCTCATTTTAAAAGTAGACCATAGATCAAAACCATAAGGGGAGGGAAACATAAGGGTCATAGAATCATAGAGTTGGAAGAGACCACAAGGGCCATCGAGTCCAACCCCCTGCCAAGCAGGAAACACCATCAGAGCACTCCTGACATATGGTTGTCAAGCCTCTGCTTAAAGACCTCCAAAGAAGGAGACTCCACCACACTCCTTGGCAGCAAATTCCACTGTCGAACAGCTCTTACTGTCAGGAAGTTCTTCCTAATGTTTAGGTGGAATCTTCTTTCTTGTAGTTTGGATCCATTGCTCCGTGTCCACTTCTCTGGAGCAGCAGAAAACAACCTTTCCCCCTCCTCTATGTGACATCCTTTTATATATTTGAACATGGCTATCATATCACCCCTTAACCTCCTCTTCTCCAGGCTAAACATGCCCAGCTCCCTTAGCCGTTCCTCATAAGGCATCGTTTCCAGGCCTTTGACCATTTTGGTTGCCCTCCTCTGGACACGTTCCAGTTTGTCAGTGTCCTTCTTGAACTGTGGTGCCCAGAACTGAGATGTGGTGCCCAGGACTGTGGTGGGTCAGACTGAGTCCAAACCAGGCCCTGCAGAAAGATGTCAAGTCCCGCAGGGCCCTAGTCTCTTGTGACAGACCAAGTCGGGGCCAGTACTGAAAAAGCCCTGGCCCTAGTTGAGACCAATCTAACCACCTTGCGACTTGGGACCTCCAAAGTGTTGTCATTTGTGGACCTTAAGGTCCTCCGCGGGGCATACCAGGAGAGGCGGTCCCGTAGGTACGTGGGTCCTAGGCCATCCTCATAGCTTTGAGGAGAAGGAGGTCCCCCCTGCCCACAAAGTGCAACCCTCAGCCCTCGAAGCTTCTAACTCAGCCGGCATCACAGTCCTGAGCCAGTCATGTGGGTTTGGCCTAGAGCAATGTTGGCTGCTGACCTGTCCCATTCCTGGCATCAAGTCCTGCCTCCATGCCCAGAGGAGCTTTCTGGTGAGGAAAAAAAAAAATCAACAGAATGTCCTACCTACATAAAAAGGGCTCTGCTGGGATCAGGCACAAAGCCCGCCTAGTCTAGTACTTTAGTCTCACAGTGGCCAGCTAGATGCCCTGATTGCGATTCCCAACAACTACCACCCACAGGTGCACTGATCCATTTTGGGACTAAGAGACGTTGCATTTTTCCGGAGGACAGGAAGTGACAATGTGCAAGGAACTCCCCGGGTGAATGGGTTGGAGGTATAGGACAAACACTTCTTTTCGTCTACATGCAACTGACACCCCTTTGCAAGGAGGAACAAGTTGGCTGCTTCTGGGGGTTTTGAGTTTTTAATATTGTCCCCCTCCAGGACATTTTCTCATCCAGACCCTCCCCTTGGGTTTTTCTCAGGCAAAGCCCATAATTTCACATTTCTTCCAACTACGCATGGCGAAACATACGGAGGAATACAGAACTAGCTACACGGCAACAGCAATTTGAACAATATAAAAAACGACGACGAAAACCACAGAAATGTTGATGCATAATTCTGCAATTAACCAGAAAGCGGTAGCTAGACTGGTGACTGGGAGTGGCTGCCGGGACCACATAACAGTGGTTCTGAGAGATCTGCATTGGCTCCCAGTATGTTTCCGAGCACAATTCAAAGTGTTGGTGCTGACCTTTAAAGCCCTAAATGGCCTCAGCCCAGGATACCTGAAGGAGCGTCTCCACCCCCATCATTCAGCCCGGACACTGAAGTCCAGCTCCGATGGCCTTCTGGCGGTTCCCTCACTGCCAGACAGCCACATCTGGAGAGCTGCATGTTCCCCATCTCTGATCTAGAGCAGTGTCCCGCTTTGAGGCAGGATAATCTTCCTGTGATATAGCCTAGACCACAATGTGCCCGAAAAAGTAAACACATGTGATAGATAAAAGCTTCAGATGGAAATAAGCCAGCAGTTCTCAACCTGTGGGTCCCCAGATGTTGTTGGACTACAACTCCCATCATCCTTGAGCTCTGGCCTTGCTAGCTAGGGATGATGGGAGTTGTAGTCCAACAACATCTGGGGACCCACAGGTTGAGAAATGCTGAAGTAAGCCAACCGAGGAACCTCAGAAATCAGGTGGAGATCCACTGGGTTCTAGCCCACTCAACCCCATGGATCTTGCTAGACTCGGACTGTTCCCTAAGTGGACACAGGATTACAGCTTCAAAATACCAGTCATTTTTGCATGCATGCGATAAGAGATAGGGCTGAATTCTCTCTCTCTCTCTAGCTCTACATTACAACAGAAATCCCGAGGGAAGCAATTCTCACTGAATGCTCCTTTCACTCAATATTTACGTGAAACTCACAGTTGAGAATCACGATCCAAAATGAGCCCCTGTAACAAACAGTTAAGCATTCCATTTGTTGTGGCTGTGATAAATGAGCCATCTGAAATTCTGCAACATCTCACACTGGCTGCTGCCCAAATTCTGCCCACATGCAGAACTAGCAAGCATGGCTAACAGACAATTAAAATTCCTGCCTCCCTCACAAGAGGCAAACAAAAGGTAGCCTGTTAAGATATGTGCAGCAGTTCATCCCACCTTTTATCTTATTTTTTAAAAACTGTTTTGAAAGCAGCTATTCTGAAAGAGAGAAGTTTAACAACCATGACTTCCTGTTACTAAGGTACCCTGTGGTCTGAGAGCTGCATTTACTGGAAAGCAATGCTACAAATCTGCTTTTTAATTTTCTCTTATTTACCACATGCCAACATTCCTCTTTCAAACGACCCGAGATGGGGAAGAGCGCGAACAATTGCAGTCGGTTCCTGAGCCATCGCTCAGCCGTTTCGGCTGAATTTACATCTTCATTTTTATTTCGGACATGATGGAACTGCTGGGAATCTCTCCATAAAATGCTAGCGAGCCAGACCCTTCTGGCTTTTAAAAAATAAATGACTTGGACAAATATTCCAGGAACGCTATGATTTATTATTATTCTTTTTTTAAGCCAGGCTTCCAAACCGATAGGTCAGCAAGTACCGTAGAATCGCCAATGATTTTCAGGTCAACCTCACCCCCAGGACATGTGAAAGTTCATGCAGAACCACCAATGAAAGAGATACGAGGAGGGAAATCAAAAGCATATCAAGGGATTTACATTGTAAAAAAGCCAGCGACATTTTTGAGTAGGTTGACGAATCTTATGGAACAAGGGTGGGAAGCCTCAAGTCTGGGAGCCTCTCTCTTTGTCGTCGTCCCCCCCGACTCCCTCTAAGGAATGGCTCCTCCTCAGGCCACACTTTTCACTGGCCCTGATCCACCGGCTCCTCAACTGCTAATACATTCGTGACTTGGAATGTATTACAGTGGTACCTCAGGTTACATACACTTCAGGTTACATACGCTTCAGGTTACAGACTCCTCTAACCCAGAAATAGCACCTTGGGTTAAGAACTTTGCTTCAGGATGAGAACAGAAATTGGGCTCCGGCGGCACGGTGGCAGCAGGAGGCCCCATTAGCTAAAGTGGTGCTTCAGGTTAAGAACAGCTTCAGGTTAAGTATGGACCTCCGGAACGAATTAAGTACTTAACCTGAGGTACCACTGTACTGAACTCTGATAACACCTTTTGCTTGCCATGATACCCTGTTTCCCTGAAAATATGACAGTGTCTTATATTAATTTTTGCTCCCAAAGATGCGCTAGGTCTTATTTTCAGGGGATGTCTTATTTTTCCACGAAGAAAATACGGCACACGTTTATTGTCTAATTGTGAGTCAGCCAGACTCGGTCAGGGCAGAGCGAGCAGCAGGGCTCTCTGATTCAAAGAGACCTTGCACTGCCTGAACAGCTCTGGCTGCACTGCGACCAATCAGTGAGCTGCATGGCGGCACCCGCCGCTACGGTCCAGAGGAGTCAGACACCTTATGGTAGCTTCGGGGGCCTTATATTTCGGGGAGGCCTTATGTTCGGGGGAGGCCTTGTTATCAGGGAGGTCTTATTTTGGGGGGATGCCTTATATTACAGCAAGAGACAAAACTGGAAGTACAGTGGTACCTCGGGTTACATACGCTTCAGTTTACATACGCTTCAGGTTACACACTCCGTTAACCCTGAAATAGTGCTTCAGGTTAAGAACTTTGCTTCAGGATAAGAACAGAAATTGGGGTCCGGCGGCACAGCAGCAGGAGGCCCCATTAGCTAAAGTGGTACTTCAGGTTAAGAACAGTTTCAGGTTAAGTACGGACCTCCGGAACGAATTAAATACGTAACCTGAGGTACCACTGTAGGTCTTATTTTGGGGGGATATCTTACTTTCAGGGAAAGATGGGAGCTCAGCGGGTTAGAGCATGGTGCTGATAATGCCAAGGTTGCAGGTTCGATCCCCCTGTATGGGGCAGCTGCGTATTCCTACATTGAAGGGGGTAGGAAAAGATGGCTTTGAGGGTCCCTTAAAGGTAAAGGTAAAGGGACCCCTGACCATTAGATCCAGTCATGACTGACTCTGGGGTTGTGGCGCTCATCTCGCTTTATTGGCCGAGGGAGCCGGTGTACAGCTTCCGGGTCATGTGGCCAGCATGACTAAGCTGCTTCTGGTGAACCAGAGCAGCACACGGAAACGCCGTTTACCTTCCCGCCGGAGCGGTACCTATTTATCTACTTGCACTTTGACGTGCTTTCAAACTGCTAGGTTGGCAGGAGCAGGGACCGAGCAACGGGGGCTCAGCCCATCACGGGGATTCGAACCGCCGACCTTCTGATTGACAAGCCCTAGGCTCTGTGGTTTAACCCACAACGCCACCCACGTCCCTCTGAGGGTCCCTTCCAACTCTACAGTTCTATGGAGAGGTATGGATGTCAGGCCCAAGCCGAGTGGAGGGGGGAAGAAGTCAGGTACACTTGCCCCAGGCCTCAGAAGGGGGGGCGGGGGGAATGCCAGCTGTTTTTTTGTCTGTTTGATTTTATAACTTTATTCTAACAAGACTCCCACCTCGGGTGTGCTTTGCATGGGCCAGGTGGGTGTGCAAGCCTTCATTGGACAAATGCACCCTACTGTGCAAAAATAAAAGCCACATCCCTTGTTCCACCCATTTATTTCATTTTATTTCTGCCTTTGGCTGCTACTCACCACTGGAACATGCCTCCTCCGCTTTGCCAGAAGGCAGCCGTCAGGTTGAAAAAGCTTCCCCACCCTTGCACACCCGAAAATATGTAGCTTATAGGCAACATCCATGAAGATCAGTGCTACCTTTCCCCCGATAATCCCGTAACCTCCTATTTGCCAGGAACAACCTGCAAAAGCAACTCCACCCCGCCTGCCATATATGGTTGGAAAGCAACGCAAAACATTTCATCACCTATTCTATTTGTTCCTCAAATTGAATTATTTCCCCTCCCGCACTTGTTTTCACAGCTAACGATATAAGCAGCTAACAGCATCAGAGGAGGAGGAGGACTTTGCCCCCCTTCTAAAGTAAAGGTAAAGAGTCCCCTGACCATTAGGTCCAGTCATGACCAACTCTGGGGTTGCGGCGCTCATCTCGCTTTATTGGCCGAGGGAGCCGGCGGACAGCTTCCGGGTCATGTGGCCAGCATGACTAAGCCACTTCTGGCGAACCAGAGAAGCACATGGAAACGCAGTTTACCTTCCCGCCGGAGCGGTACCTATTTATCTACTTGCACTTTTTGACGTGCTTTTGAACTGCTAGGTTGGCAGGAGCTGGGACGGAGAAACGGGAGCTCACCCCGTCGCGGGGATTCGAACCACCAACCTTCTGATCAGCAAGTCCTAGGCTCTGTGGTTTAACCCACAGCGCCACCCATGTCCCACTTGGCCCCTTTCTAGTGTTTCCTAATTCAGCCTTTGAGATCCCAGCGCCCTTCAGTTGTTTCTGACTACAACTGGGAGTTGTAGTCAGAAACATCTATTAGGAACCAAATTGGTGAAGCTGGTTTAGCTGAATCAGACTAAGCCTCTATTGCAGGTGTCCATTCTATACTTCTAGGTAGCATCAGAAGGCAACCATCACTCATTTCAGGAAGAAGTTCCCCCTTCCTGGTGGAATGTCACAAAATCTGGAGCGCTTTCTTTTGTTTGCACAGATCTGGCTTTCCAGATAGTCTCCTGTACTGTATCTTGGAAGCAATAAATTCTTTCCAGCCTCCTTAATCAATGCGGAGCACTGACCTCACCATCACTTTTGTTCAAATCTTTAGCCAGCTGTTAAGCTTTGGCCGCAAAGTCAGACTCTGTCTCCCCCCCCCCCCGCATGAAGTCTCTGATTCAATCTTCAATACCCACCCCTCTAAGAGACTTGTGGAATTTATAGGTTTTGCTCTTGCTTCTATGCTAAGTGCTTGGCCCAGTTCTTACTGAGAAGATTCTCCCAGAAGCCACTTGGCCACAGACCAAACATTTCCTCTAATGTGTGACCACCATAGGCTTCCAGTTTATGACTGGTGGGAGGGTCATAAATTGAGGGTCCCGTAGCAACCCCCTAAAAGCAAGGTTAGATTGTCTGCCAAACACTAAAGGCTGTTAAAGACAGTATGAGTGTCAAGCTGGAATAACTACAATATAATGGACCTACCACAGGCAAAGAGGCTCTATAAAGTGGGACTCTGCTCAGCACTAACCAGCCTACTTTTTCCCTCTTAAAAAGGAATATGTAACACTGGACATGATTACTGTGCTCAAATGTCACACTAAACCATGGGTAGGCAAACTAAGGCCCAGGGGCCGGATCTGCCTCAATGACCTTCTAAATCCGGCCTGCGGACGGTCCGGGAATCAGCGTGTTTTTACATGAGTAGAATGTGTCCTTTTATTTAAAATGCATCTCTGGGTTATTTGTGGGGCGTGCCTGGTTTTTTTTTACATGAGCAAAACATGTGCTTTTATTTAAAATGCATCTCTGGGTTATTTGTAGGTCATAGGAATTTGTTCATTTCCCCCCTCCAAAAAAAAAACAGAGTTCGGCCCTCCACAAAGTCTGAGGGACAGTGGACTGGCCCCCTGCTGAAAAAGTCTGCTGATCCCTGCACTAAACCATGGCTTAGCACAACATGCATGCGCAGGAAAAAGCCACAGTGAGCCCCTTCCCTGTTGCATGGCTGGAAGGAGAACTTCAGTTTTAGCTCAGCTATGTTTTGATGGACAGACCGTGGTTAACATTAACTGTACAGTGGTGCCCCGCAAGACGAATGCCTCGCAAGACGGAAAACCCGCAAGACGAAAGGGTTTTCCATTTGCAGAGGCACTTCGCAGGACGAATTTCCCTATGGGCTTGCTTCGCAAGACAAAAAATGACAAAAAAAATTGATTTTTTTTTTTTGTGCTCCAAAACCCCTTATTTTGAATTGCTAAGCTGCTAAAAGCATTTTAGCAGCAAAACCGCTAATCCCCAACCCCTTAAAAAGCCGTTTTTAGCCCTTAAATCGCCAATAGCGCTAATAGCGCTACTCCGTCAATGGGCTTGCTTCGCAAGACGAAAAAACCGCAAGACGAAAAGACCCGCGGAACGGATTCTTTTCGTCTTGCGAGGCACCACTGTACTCACTTTTTAAAAAGTCTAACCTGGTGTAAACTAACCATAGTTAATGTTAATCACAGCTCTGGTTCCAGGTGACATAGCAAGTTGTGGCTGGGGAAACTCAGCCAGATGGGTGGGGTATAAACAATAAAATATTATGATTAGTTTAACAAAAGAGTAATGGAATGCTTTCTGACGCCTCCTACTGGAAACTCGGCCCATGTGAACACATTGACCTTGGTGTTGCTAAAGCAAAAACAATGCTTGAACCATAGAATTACAGAATGGTAGAGTTGGAAGGGAACCCAGGGGTCAGCTAGTCTTGCCCCCTGAAATGCAGGAATTGCAACGGAAGTATCCATGACAGATGGCCAGCTGTCTGTACAAACTGTGGGGTTCATCTGCTGATTATAAAGTTGTCCATTTCCTTATTCTTATCAGCTATCTATCTCAAATGGGCCCCAAAACATTACAGCCCCTAGCTTAGATGACTTTCAAAGAGGATTAGACGATCTTCATGAATTTGTCTATTTCATGCAGTCATGATAGATATAGGGAATTTATAGGCAGCTCAACATAAAAAAACCCCTAAGATCATGGCCACTGGTCTCATTACCTCCTGACAAATAGAAGGGGAAGAAATGGAGGCAGTGAGAGAATTTACTTTCTTGGACTCCATGATCACTGCAGATGGGGACAGCATTCATGAAATTAAAAGACGCCTGCTTCTTGGGAGAAAAGCAATGACAAACATAGACAGCATCTTAAAAAGCAGAGACATCACCTTGCCGACAAAGGTCCGTATAATTAAAGCTATGGTTTTGCCAGTAGTGATGTATGGAAGTGAGAGCTGGACCATAAAGAAGGCTGATCGCCAAATAATTGATGCTTTTGAATTCTGGTGCTGGAGGAGACTCTTGAGAGTCCCACGGACTGCAAGAAGATCAAACGTATCCGTTCTTAAGGAAATCAGCCCTGAGTGCTCACTGGAAGGACAGATCCTGAAGCTGAGGCTCCAATACTTTGGCCACCTCATGAGAAGAGAAGACTCCCTGGAAAAAACCCTGACGTTGGGAAAGATGGAGGGCACAAGGAGAAGGGGACGACAGAGGACGAGATGGTTGGACAGTGTTCTCAAAGCTACCAACATGAGTTTGACCAAACTGTGGGAGGCAGTGAAGACAGGAGTACCTGGCATGCTCTGGTCCATGGGGTCACGAAGAGTCGGACACGACTAAACAACAACATAGGCAGTATAACACTATCGGCTGATGGTGCAAACTGGGAGTGGGCTGTTGCTTTCCTTCCATTGCTTGTGTGTTTCCCATAAGCATCTGCTTAGCCAACTAGACCATTTGTCTTATCCAATAGAACTCTGCTTTTATCCTTGAGGGGATCACATGAAGACTGTGACTGATCCCTTCTTTGTGAAGGTTCATCCGTACAAAATTATGAGATGCTGCCACCAGTCTGGCAAATCTCCTGATGAAGCCTTAGGCAGCCCAGCTATCTGGACAATTTATCACCCCAACGGACAAGCACCCCTCTTCTTAAGCCTAGCTATAGAGACTTTGAAACAGTAAGAAGTTTTAGATTTAACCCCCCCCCCCCGCTCAAAGCCCAACTCTTGCCTTGTGAACTATATAACCTTAGAACACAAAAGGAGTGGCTTAACAACTTCACGGTCTAGAATGTCAGGAAGATTAAGTGAGAAATTCCAGAAAACTGCCCTTTAAAGCCAAATGTCAACAAATAAAGAATTTTATTTTGGGAAAAGGGAGAGGGTCAGGGTGGGAAAGTGAATGAGAAAGGAGCCATACGTAAAGAAACTTGCACATCAAATTAAAATGCGATCTAACTTATGTGGTTACCTTTTACCTACTATCATAGAAGCTGGGCTTCAGAGCATGTGCAGAGTTCCATGGAGAAAAGTAGCCCTGAAGCTCTCCATTGCTGGTCCTGATTTTGATTGTTTTAAGAACTGAGAGTGAAGTCTAACCTTTTTATTTAATTGTCAAGACCAGTAAAAATGGGCTTTGAACAAAGACGGCTTAGTTTGGGGACAATACAAAACAGACTCGGTTGCTGATTATTTAGAAGTACCCTCATCTTCCTAATGACTCTGAAGGTACATCTCAGAACAGCTAGCCAATTCTGAAGAGTCAGTTAAGGAGGGATTACATTTAGAATGTGAATTCAGAAACAAAACCCAGGATATAGTCAATGGAACTTACAGAAGTGCAGTGCACCATATGAAAAATAGGCAGATAATCTAATAGCAAAATATGCACTTTTTGAAATATTACTTAAGTCTTTGGTGTGACAACTGCAAAAACGCTTCCTGCCAGAAATAACACATCAAGGATGTAAAAAATATTTCTAAAATTCTACTTTTCTGCATTTTCTGTCATATCTTTGAAACAAACAGCTTGAAATACTGCTTCTCCCTTCCAATAAGGAAGAAAACTTTAGATAATGCCCTGTAATATTTTTCCATACTGCGATCCATGCGAAGAGCAGCTTTCAAGAAATGTAATATTTCTTAAAGGTTTTCTTCCCCTCTTTTGATTTTCTTAATTGTTTCAGCATGTTACTTGAAACAGTATCCTGTTTTGAAAATGAACAGCCAGAGGAGTGGAGTCTGCTTGCCTTCTTTATTCATCCTCTTCAAGTGTGTTTAATGAAATGTCATAGTGTGTATATATCCCTTGGACAATTCATCCTAAGAGCTGCTTTGCTTGACTAAGACCAAAGGTTCATCTGATTTAAGGTTCTGGTTCTAACAGCATGCGAGCAGACAGACACTTCTGAAATCTTGAAGAGGGAAAGAAGGCAAACGTCTTCTGCCATTTGTTCCCACTGTCTGGCCCAGAGATGCTCGTCTCTGGCTTCTGTCACGGTGTCCCGTTGCGCCAGAAGAGGTTCAGTCATGCTGGCCACATACCCCGAAAAGCTGTCTGTGGGCAAACGCCGGCTACCTCAGCCTGAAAGCGAGATGAGCGCCGCAACCCCATAGGCACCTTTGACTGGACTTAACCATCCAGGGGTCCTTGTACAGACAAGTAGGAGGGGCAGGGTGGCTCTCCTGCATGTCACCTGTTAGCTAGGAGGCCTCAGCAAAGCTTCTGGCTTGCAAGGAGATGGTCTCTGGAATTCATAGAGGATGTTCACTTGGGATCTGGGGCGGGTCTCTTTGTCACGCGGAGGTGCAGCAGGGCTTTGCTAAGGCTAGCCAGGGCCTCTCAGGTGGGCAGCACCTGGCCAGCATTAATTCAGGAAGGATTATAGCTCAGGGGTAGAGTGATTTTTTCAATATTTTTTTTTGCATGCAGGAGGTCCCAGGATTCAGCACCAGCATTTCCACGTTAGACAGGGAAAGACAGAGACCTGGAGACTTGCTGCCAATCAGTGCAGACAATATAGCTGGAACAATGGTTTGACTTGGCACAAGGTTTTACCCTGTATAATAATTATTTATTACTTCCTAAATTTGTATACAGTGGTACCTCTGGTTACGTACTTAATTCGTTCCAGAGGTCTGTTCTTAATCTGAAACTGTTCTTAACCTGAAGCACCACTTTAGCTAATGGGGCCTCCTGCTGCCGCCGCACCGCTGCTGCACGATTTCTGTTCTCATCCTGAAGCAAAGTTCTTAACCCAAGGTAATATTTCTGGGTTAGCAGAGTCTGTAACCTGAAGCGTATGTAACCTGAAGCGTATGTAACCCGAGGTACCACTGTACCGCCCTTCATTCGTAGATCTGGGGACAGTTATTAATATAAAAACACAAGTTAAAAAAACAACACAGTACATAATCAAATCAAGAACAGAAACTAACCAATAACTCCCTTACGATCTAGGGATAGCCAATCTTAAAATTTAGTTTTGCAAATCAGTTTGTGGCTTTTATAAGAGTTCTCATGAAAATTCATCTGGGACGCCAACATATCCCTGCTTCCAAACCAGGGTCCCTCCATCAACCATCTACCACCATTGTGAGGGTACAATTGTTGGACCCTAATAAAGGCCCCAAACAGAGGATGCCAAGGAAGAAAGAGAAAAAAATGGAGGGGGGTTAAAAAAAAGAAAAAGAAAGAAGCAGCAAGAAGAAAGGAAAGAGAGAGAAGAAAAGGAAAGAGGAAAAAAAGACAAAGGGGAAAGAAGCAATAAATAAAAATAAATAGGACTTCCTATTTTACATCTTCCAGTTAACATAAAAAAAGTTATTTAAGACATTCAGCCCATGATAACATCCGTCTTCTCCACTTTCTGCTACACAATATTTCTTTTAAATCCAAGTGTTTTGATGTTTATTTACAGATTCATACTCTCTTTTTTTATAATATTCGGAAGGGCTAACAGCAGATGGAGAAACAAACATACTTTAAAAAACAGCATCTGCTAAAACAACTTTTTCCCAGCAACTATCAAGCAACATCTCGGCACAGACCTTCCCAGTTGGACGGCCAGAAGCATCTTATGAGAAAATAAATCTCATGCTCAAGAACTGTTTACAATGTTCTTCCTGTTTACTGATGGAAAAAGGTGGCTTAAACCAAAGGCTAACCAGGGACATGCAGGCCTTCCCTTAGGCTGGCTAAGCAACTGCCGGCAGATTCTAGAGTGGAGTTGTTGTGAAAGGCCACTTTTTTGGCCCTGACAAAGAAATGGACACACTTAGGTCCATTCATTTTCAGGGTCTGGTGCCTCCTACCTCATAGTGGAGATGTGCAATTCTCAAACCCTTTGTGGAACTCCAAATGATTCCCCAGAATGATGTCAGGGACTGAGAAGCCAAGATGAGGGCAGGGTGCATAGTTCAATCTAGTTGCTGGTTTCCCAGACTAAGCTCAGGGGAAAGCAGAAGGCTTAGTTGGCAACACAACCGCTGTTCTAAGCTGAAACTCTCCATCACTGGGCTTGTCTGCGAAATGAAGCCCAGAAAAAGCTATACCTCCCAGCCTAGGAACATTTGTGAAGCCCTGGAAGAGTATATTCCCTGTTCCAGAATACAGAGAGCCAGTGTGGTGTAGTGGTTAAGAGCGGTAGTCTCATAATCTGGGGAACCGGGTTTGCGTCTCCGCTCCTCCACATGCAGCTGCTGGGTGACCTTGGGCCAGTCACACTTCTTTGAAGTCTCTCAGCCCCACTCACCTCACAGAGTGTTTGTTGTGGGGAAGAAGGGAAAGGAGAATGTTAGCCGCTTTGAGACTCCTGAAGGGGAGTGAAAGGTGGGATATCAAATCCAAACTCCTCCTCCTCTTCTTCTTCTTCTTCTTCTTCTTCTTCTTCTTCTTCTTCTTCTTCTTCTTCTTCTTCCCCACAAGGCCTCTAAGCTCCCATCTTCCCTGACCATTGGCTGTGATAGTTGGGGCTGATGGGAGTTCGACTCCAACAACGTAAGGCAAGAATTGAGACCAACCGAAAGACGTTTAATAGGCTTCATCACCCAGCCCCAGAAATTTGATGGGAAGAAAAACATGCAGGGGTTTTGAGACACGTTTGCAAATAATCTAAAACGAAGCTGGACAGCTGTTCTGCCCAATATCAGATCAAAAGGCAAAATAAAGATCTTTTTAAAAAGATGTTGTTTTTAACATCTCTTTTGTGAAATTCATTTTTAAAGAAATAATTTTTACAGTGGTAGCTCGGGTTACAGACGCTTCAGGTTACAGACTCGGCTAACCTAGAAATAGTACCTCAGGTTAAGAACTTTGCTTCAGGATGAGAACGAACGGACCACCAGAATGAATTAAGTTCTTAACCTGAGGTAACACTGTATTAGTTTTACAAGATAAATTTCACATTTAACACATTAGAATTTCAAGATCAAAGAAGATTCTTCCGAATCTTAGGACTTCCCTCCTCCCCTCCGTGGGTCCTTTAGATATCTTAATCAACTGCATATTATAGTGAATCCAAATTATAATCCTCCAGAGTGTCCAAAGTCTTTGTAACTTTGCAAAAGTTACTGAAAGCCATGTCAAAGAGTTCAAATGTTTACAGTGGTCTTTTAAATACAGTCTATATTTGTCCCATTCTCTATTGAAGTTTTGATCCTCCTGATTTCCCAGGAGGATGTTAAAGAAGCCTTCTTCTTTGCCACCTCACTTCCATCAGTCAACATTTGTTCAAAGAACTGGAAGGAACCCCGAGGGTCATCTAGTCCAACCCCCTATGCTGCTTTTGGCCTAGCAGAGATCAGGGTAGAGTGCGTAATTCGCATGAAGAAGGTTTCAGGTTCAATCCCCATCATCCCCAGGAATGACTGTGAAAGACCCCCTGCATCAAATCCTGGAGAATTGTCGCCGGCCAATGTACAGCGTTTCACTGAGTGAACTGGGACAACGGTCTGATCATTTACATACTGAGCCCTGGGTTTAGAAATCAAGATATATTCATGTGGCTGCAGATTTTACCTTGGTATTGAATTATTCTACAGTATTAATAGGACTGCAGGCCACACTATGTCAGAGACTCTGGGAGAGCTGGTGTTAGCAGCGCAATTAAAGAAGCTGAGTTGCAAATCAAGATATCTGAGGAATCACCTCATTCCCTACATTCCCTGCCGTCCTCTCTGAGGGTCTTTCTTGTGACGCAACAGGTTTTTGTTCCACAGTTGTGCGACTAGGGTCTTTTAGCACAGCGGAACGCTTTCCTGCAGAACGCACTTCCCATAACTGATGGACACGGCATTTTGTCTTCTATTGAATACTGCTCAAAACATTTGCTTCTTCAGGCTTTCCCAGAGAGACAAGTCTATTCGCTGACAGTATTTGGCTGGTGGTATTTTACGGCAATCTTACACGTTCTAATGCATTTTTTGCTTTAAGTTTGTAATGTTTATCGCTCTTATAAAGGTTCCACGTAAATAAAACCAAGGGGTCCCTATCTGAAATGTCACTCCTGCTGCAAATTCACTAGGCAGCTTAAGGCAGAGAACACTACAGTTCCTCTCCCTGCCCCAATCTGCAAACTGCAGATAATGGGATGGACTTATCTTACGGGACTGTTCGAAAGATCGCAGCAAGGATAATGTACACAGAGCGCTCAGAACACTCTGAAATGCCACATCAATGCGACGCGGAGCCAAATCAACAGAGCAACAAATAGATCTGTCTCTTGCTCTGCCAAGACCAACAGAGAGGCAGATGTAAATGTTAGAGGAAAGAGAAGGAGCCTTCTTCAGTGTCTTAAAAAAAGTATCTCGGTTTGCCCCTTCCATCTTCTTTGATCTGACACTGGCGGCAATAAAGAGGGAGATGAGCACTTCAGCAAACATTGCTGAATGCTATTGTACAGGACGGAGGCTTTCGCCTAAATGCAGACAGCACAGCAACCCGTGATCTCAACAACATTACCAGCTGGGGACCAGCAAAACCACATTGACCAAATAAGGAAAGTGACTTCGTGCCTGAAATCCTTTCCCACTTAGCTCACTCTGCGTTTTTCTGTCATTTGTGCAATAAATGATAGGGGTCACCCTCCCCCACTTCCCCCTCACAGCTCGAATGGAATAAACTGCCTAGCGACCCGTATAATGTATAGCTGGGCTTGTGTAATCTTGGGGTGTGAGTAGGAGGTAGAGGAGAGAGAGAGAGAATTATATTTGCAGAGACCAATCCTACACAGAATCATGGAAGGGATCCCCAAGGGTCTAGCCCCCTGCAATGCAGGAATCTCAGCTAAAGCATCTAGGACAGATGGCCATCCAACCTCTGCTTAAAAACCTCCAAGGAAGGAAAGTCCACAAATTCCTGAGGGAGTCCATTCCACTGTCAAAACAGTTCCTACTGTCAGGAAGATCTCAGAATCTCCTCTCTTGTAAGTTGAAGCCATTGGTGCAAGTCTTGCCCTCCAGAGCAGGAGAGAACAAGCTTGTTCCATCTTCCATATAACAGCCCTTGAAATATCTGAAGATGGTTATCATAGCTGAAGATGGCTATCATAAATCTTGAGAGTCCCATGGACTGCAAGAAGATCAAACGCATCCATTCTTAAGGAAATCAGCCCTGAGTGCTCACTGGAAGGACAGATCGTGAAGCTGAGGCTCCAGTACTTTGGCCACCTCATGAGAAGAGAAGACTCCCTGGGAAAGACCCTGATGTTGGGAAAGATGGAGGGCACAAGGAGAAGGGGACGACAGAGGACGAGATGGTTAGACAGTGTTCTCGAAGCTACAAACATGAAGACAGGAGTGCCTGACGTGCTCTGCTCCATGGGGTCACGAAGAGTCGGACACAACTGAACGACTAAACAACAACATCATAGCTCCTCTCACTCTTCTCTTTTCCATGTAAAACATACCCAACACCCTCAACTGTCCTGTCTCTCATAGGGCTTGGTTACCAGGCCCTTGATCATTTTGGTCGCCCTCCTCTGCACACGTTCCAGCTTGCCAATATCCTTCTTAAATTGTGGCGCCCAGAACTGGACACCATATTCCTGGTGTGGTCTGATCAGGGCAGGACAGAATGGTAATAGGGACACTGTACTTCTGCTGATGCAGCCTAGAATAGCATTAGCTTTTTTTGTTGCTGCAACACACAGTTGACTCATATTAAGCTTCTGGTCCACTAAGGTCTCAATATCCTTTTCATGCGTCTTACGAGTAAGCCAGGTGTCCCCCATCATATAGGCTTGTAAAAATCCGAAGCTATTTACACTTGCTCCGTGACATTTTCATTCCACAGGACAGTTACATAACCAACACAGTAAAAGGTTCTTATTTTCTGCAAATGAAGTTCTTCCTGAAATCCTTTAGCTCCTCTGTATTAAGACTTCCAAAAATGTCAGAAATTGTATAATTTTACTGTCCCTGTGTGTGTTTATTGAAATTAACATTTCTAAGTTGATGTTTTTAAACATCCTTCCCAAAATAGCAGAGCAACTATAGAGTATCTATTAAATATTATGGGGTGAGGATTCTAAGAATGGAAAGCTGGAGAGAGCCGCGGGGCTATGAAAATCCTGGGAACGCAAGCTGTTTATATCGCTGAAAAAGTTTCGTAACTTGGAGGGTTTCCTCCTCCGTTTTGGAAACCACATCAGAACCGTTCACCCAGACACTGCTGACTTCCCACGAACTTCAGCATCACTCAAACAGCATTCTAAACAATAATTTAATGCCGGCCTATGCTTCTGTCAAAATGCCGGATTTATTCACAGCTACTTTGCAAACCTCTCACCTCCAATGAATGTGTCGCTTTTATTTTATAGCAAAAAGGGCATCTCTGTGGTGTGGAGAGATGTATAACCTGCCCCATAACTCAGGGAGGGGCAGATGCAGACACCCCCCCCCCTTTGAACACACTGGAATAATCCAGGGTTCCCCAAACTTGGCTCTCCAGCTGCTTTTGGACTACAGTTCCCATCATCCCTGACCACTGGTCCTGCTAGCTAGCGATGATGGGAGTTGTAGTCCAAAAATAGCTGGAAGCTCAAGTGTGGGAAAACTCTGGAGCAATCTAATACACAATAACAGGCGGCTTCCAATGCTTGTTCACATTCAGAGACGTACTGCAGAGTTTTATAATATTCATAGTAGTTGGGTCCAGGCTATCATATCATGACTTAATAAACCAAGAAGTGTACGTCCACATGCAGCCACTTCGCTCTACATAAGCAGGAAGTCACAGTCCGCTTTAAAACATGGCTTCATGTCCTGGCGAATCTTCTGGCGAACCAGAATCTGATCGGCAAGTCCTAGGCTCTGTGGTTTAACCCACAGCGCCACCCGCGTCCCAAATTAAGAACATAATACAGCATTAAACATTAAAAACTTCCCTAAACAGTGCTGCCTGTCTGTTAAAAGTGGGACAGTTGCTTATTTCCTTGACATCTGATGGGAGGGCGTTTCACAGGGCAGGCGCCACTACCGAAAAGGCCCTTTGCCTGGTTAGAAGTGGCTGCCTGCAGATGAAAAATCATGGTTCATATCTAGAGAAGGTATCTTACATCAAGATATCTCACAACAATGGGCATTAATTAAAGACTGTTGCTGATTCCTTTACTTTGCTGATTTCCCCCTGAAACACCAAGTGGGAACATAACATCATAATTTATTTATTTTTTGATGAGGGTGTCCTTGTGTGGACACTGGGGAAAAACTTGTATATATGAGCAGCACCAAGTCCACCATAAACTGCGTTCCCAGTGATGAGTATTCATGGCTTCATAATGCAGTACAGTTTAGCTGTGGGGCTGATTAATTTGTTTTGGAATACTTATATCCTGTTTTATAGTCCCGAGAGGCTCTGAAAGCAGCTTACAAGTGATGTTTACAACAACAAAAATCACATTAAGTCTAGTACCAGGGACAGAAACCACAAAATGAAGCAGTGGCCGTGAATAACAATATTCAGAAACAACTTACTTTTGCTGCACCTATTTGTTCCTTGCGAAATTTCTCCAGTGGGGCTATTAAAACATCATTAGCATTCTGGATCTGAAATACATGTGAAAAAATATGCATCAGTTTGGAATACGACATAATTCCGATTCACCAACTTCTCAGTTGAGAAGTAGCAAAATTCCTGAAGTAATTGATAGAGTTGGAAAGGATCCTGAGGATCATCTGGTCCAACCCACAACAATGCAGAAATCTTTTGCCCAGTGTGGGATTCGAACCCAGAACCCTGAGATTAAGAATCTCACGCTCTACTGACTGAACTATTCGACTGACTACTGAGTCAGCTATTTCCGAAGAGCAACCTATATATGAATACACCGGCTAAATTATGATTAAGTCTGTAACCTTCCACAAGCTTAGTAGAGCGTAAGGCTGGAGCTAGACACATGAAAGAAGCATTTCAGTTAAAAGTGTTGCAAACTTTTTATGACAAATCGGGCTAGCAAAAACGGAACTCCACAGCGCCATCTGGTGTCACAGTGTTAGAATGCACAAACAATGCATATAAAGCGCTTTTTCTTTGCCAATGTAGCTGAGTCCTAAGACTCATTGGATTAAGCTGGATTGATTTCTGAATAAATAAACATTAAGCATCCAGGGAACCTCTGCTTTCTTTGTTCTTACCTTTAAATGTTAAATGTCGCATAAAGCAAGTTACGAGTCACCAAAATAGGCTTTGCTAATATGTGGATAAACAACCATCTCTTAATCTTTTGGCATATATATATATATATATATAGTAGGTAACAAACACTCACAGCTGAAAGTATATCTGACTAAATCAGCATGACAAATCAGTCTACTGGAAATCGACGGACTTAAGTTACCATATTTACACAAATCTAATGTGCACCCTAATTTTCGTGACGAAATTTGGCCAAAAAAGGTGTGCATTACATTTGAGCAAATACGGTAGTTGTGTCTATTTATTTCATTGGATCTTCTCTAAGTATGACTTAGATGGAAGCACAAGAAGACAAAACAGTTTTTACTTGGGGCCTCAAAGACAGAAGAGTAGGTTGTGGAAAAAATGGATTTCCATAGAGCATCCACGCTGAAAAGACGCTAACCTTGGTTTAAACTCTGAAGCAAGCCACAAATGAAGAATTTGGGGAAAAGATTTGTTGAACTGTTTCTTTAAATCTAAAGGTTCATCATTGTTTCACCCAATGTGTATACCTTTAAGGGGCCAGAGCAAGGGCCAGAGTAAACTAATGAGATCCAGCCTTGCAGCTGTGAAGCATAGCAGGTGCTGCTGAGTTGCATTGATTAAGCTGTGTTGGGAATTGGCCACAGTATATAAGGAGCAGCACCTAGCTCTGCCATTTTACCCTGGGGATGGGTTGGTGGTTGGGTCGTGTTTGTTTGTAGATGTATTTGGTGTTTAAGGAGTTTTTGTTTTTCTTATTAAAACCTTGTTTAAGTTATTTTGAGTCCCTTCTTTTTAATGCAAGCTCTCCCCAGCAAGCTCTCTGCGCTACTATACTGCAAAAAGCCAACAAGATTGTCCTTTACTCCTTCCCATGTTTAATAATGGTAGAATCACACCAACACACATATAATTAACACAAATTGTAAAATCAAGCTTTTCCTGATATTGATTTGGTTTAGCTTGGTGCAGAATATATATATATACATATATATATATATATATATATATATATATGCATAAAGTATACCCAGATGCCTGTTTAAAATATATTGCACTGCACATTCACTAAGAACTTGTTTTATAAAAAAAATATGATTTCTGGCCAACTGCTATGATTGTTCCCACTACATTTATTACTAGCAATCTCTCTAGATAGGAAATCTAAATAGTCGTTCCATCTGTCCCCAAAATTCCCCATTTGTGAGATTGAAGCTGGGTTCGTTGTAGTTGTGGTTGTTTGGTTTAAAGCATATAAATATTTAAAGAGAAGAAGCATCATTATACTTAAGACTCCCAGAACTGCAGTTGTTTTAGAGTAATTAAGTTTTAGTACTTGAGCAGTGATGTATTTCAGTGCTAATTGTGGGATACAAGGGCAAGACGACTGTCTGGAGCAAAGTTTAATACAGCTATTCTCCCCGCCTCACCCACAAATAATTTGAATTTGGTGGGTAATTTTTATCTGTTATAATCGCCTTCTACTTAACATACCAAATGAACTGTTGGAGATATTTTGATAGCTGGTGCTTAAAGCTGTCGGTTGAACTGGGGGAAGAGAGGCTAACATGCTAGTCATTACTCTTAAAATCAATTACCATCAGAGTACCTTGTCCATATGGAACAAGAACGACACACACAAACACCGTCAATGAGACCTCTCTGCAATAGGTTTCACGGCCATGCTTTACAACATACTTGTGACGCTCAGTATTATATAGCAAAAGCAAACCCTGAAAAGATATACTACAAATTAGGGATGGGGAGGAATCTGTTCTCGTTTTTGCACTGGGCGAACCCAATCCGATGCTTCCAAACTTGCTTGTGGACTGGAAGATGTTGTAAACAAAAATTGCCCTTTTCCCTTATGGGGTATGCAAGAGCCCATATAGAGTCCTTACATAGGTTCCCTATTGGTAGGAGAGAATAACAGAGGCCAACCAGAGAATATTGAGAAGCAAAGCAGCTAGTAAGCTTGATCTTTATTGATCTGTTGCAACAGTGTGCTCCCCTCGCCCACAGGAGAGGAGGAGGAACCCAGAACAATGGCACGCAAGGCCTTATAAAGACTTTTGAAATTGCCACCCTGTAGATCAAGACCACCCCCAGATACATCATACCTACATCACAGAAAAGGCGGTCTTAAAACAGAAATTTGAATGTTGTTTTTCTCCTGTCATTGTTTATCTCCTGTTGGGCAGGTTACTTGATTGGATTGCCTGAGTATCCTGGCCAGTCTTTTGTAATGATAAATACTTAGTTCCTGGACCATGTCACAGGCTCACACCCTATTCATACCTTAAATGTGCCCTTAAAACAGGATTTGAGGAAAGAGACAATGGGAGGTTTCCCACTTTGACCTTGCAGAGAAAACATTTGCTCAGCTTAGGAATCAAAATGGTTCCAGGTCGGTCTTCCTGTGCTGATCTATGTACGTGCTTGGTTGGTATGCTTATGAATATTACCATATATCTAAGACCTCAAAATTCCTGTCACAAAGACAACTCTCTGATTATGCCCTGCTCTGGATTGCAATTCATGGAGTGCAAAAAATGCACAAAACTATAAATTTCACATAAGGGATAAAGTACAAAATGCATAGTTTGTGGGGGAATGCATTAAAAGCATGTATTTTATGTAAAGAAGTACATGCAAACGTGTACAATTTAAATGTGAGCTTCTTTGTGCTTCCTTTTCCAAAAATATGTGCAAAAGATGAACCTATGATCGAGCATCAGATAGGCAGCTTGGTCTATCCCTACTATAATTCCCTGAAGAGCTCTAGCAGTGGTTTTTGGGAACTATTTTCAGCCACGCTATTCCTCCTTATCAGTCATGTGCAAAAACGTCCCTACTACAGCCACAGGGATTTCCAGCTTACCAGAAAGTTAACATTGCATATTCAGGGCATTTCTCTGCACAAGTAGATATGTAATTTTCCCAAAGCAGGATTTTCTAAGTGAGTAAGTTTGCATTCTGAAATGGGAACACGTCAGTCCCTCCTCAAAGTGCTGACTGGTCTGTTGTTTCACCATCTGCCAGATTCTTACTCAGAAGACCAGACTATAAAAACACCCTAATAACTAATTGTGAAACAATTCTCTCTCTCGCTGTTCTCTGTTGCTTCGCCCCGCTCCCCAAACACACGCAAATCCAGGATAGATGTTTAGAAACTTGTTGGTTTATTCAAACCATGTACCGGTACTTTGGAAACAGCAACTTCCGGGGAGATCAATTGTATCCTTACTGATAATTTACACATAGACATTGTGGCACAGTCGACTTTTTACCACAAAATTACAACACCTAATGAAGACAGCAGAGAAATCGGTGCTCCACTAGATTTAAAGGCCCAAGATAAAGCAGCAAAATCAAAATGTGCTAGATATCGTGGAATACCATTAAAGGTATAGGACTAACTTTGGCAGGTGCCTAAAATCATGCCAAGCACACAAACAAAAATAAAACTATACCAACAAAAAGAAATGTGGCCAAGTTAGATAGAGTTCAATAATTTGGGTAGTGCCATGGGAAAGGCCCTTTCTCCAATTGCTACTTGCCCAAAGGTAAGGTCACCTGAAGAATTTGTCTGATGTACGGTGGTACCTTGGTTTTTGAGCATCTCGGAAGCCAATGTTTTGGTTTTTGAACACCGAAAACCCAGAAGTAAATGCTTTTTGGAAGCTGAATCATTTCCGCTGTGTTTTTCTCAATTTTCTCAATTGAAATTGCTGACCGCTCTTTGCACCTTGGTTGTCAAAAGTTTCGGAAGTCGAATTGACAACCGAGGTACCACTGCCAAGGAGGTTCATGGGGTTTCAGGCATGACTTGTGCTTAGTATGCCTTCCATTCCTCTTCTATACCAAAGGGTGTGTGTGGATTACTCAAAAGCTACAATAAAAGCTCTCTACTACACCACAGAAATGAATGAATACAGAAATGAATGCTGTGTTTCCCGTAGAACACAGATTTAAAATGACAGAGATTATTAAATTTGATACCGTAGAAAAATAAGTTGGCACGTTCTGGTACCTCCGTCAAGATCTGGAACTCAGCAAACACAAGAGATCCCAAAATGCTAATGTCACAAGAGGAGGTTTTGGTTTATGAGGTCATCTTAACAAGGAAAAACACACAAGCATTCCCAGGCACCCAAATGCTGGCTCTCAAAAATTACTAAGAGAAGCCTGTAATAAGTACCTTATGTTGTTGGTCACTGATTCCCCACCCCGCTCCCCGATTCCAGCCTTTCCACAAGCGGTACAAGCCAAATCTTCATGCAGTGCGTACGTCAGGAATTCATAGAAAAGGGGAACTGTGGCCACAATTGTTCCTCCTTGTGAGGTCGACGTGCAAGGTGAACAAACACATTTAATTGCATTTTTTTAAATAGAAATGTTAACAGCCTGAAGTAAACAAAATACAAACATGGGTTGGGTTTTCTTTTTCAGCAAGTCAACTGAAGCAGAATAGCATCATAGGAAAGTGTTTCAGGATATAATGGCTGACTAGATAAATAGAAGGGGAAGAAATGGTGGCAGTGAGAGATTTTACTTTCTTGGGCTCCATGATCACTGCAGATGGTGACAGCAGCAACGAAATTAAAAGACGCCTGCTCCTTGGGAGAAAAGCAATGACAAACCTAGACAGCATCTTAAAAAGCAGAGACATTACCTTGCCAACAAAGGTCTGTATAGTTAAAGCTATGGTTTTCCCAGTAGTGATGTCTGGAAGTGAGAGCTGGACCATAAAGAAGGCTGATCGCCAAAGAATTGATGCTTTTGAATTATGGTGCTGGAGGAGACTCTTGAGAGTCCCATGGACTGCAAGAAGATCAAACCTATCCATTCTGAAGGAAATCAGCCCTGAATGCTCACTGGAAGGACAGATCGTGAAGCTGAGGCTCCAATACTTTGGCCATCTCATGAGAAGAGAAGACTCCCTGGAAAAAACCCTGATGCTGGGAAAGATGGAGGGCACAAGGAGAAGGGGACGACAGAGGATGAGATGGTTGGACAGTGTTCTCGAAGCTACCAGCATGAGTTTGACCAAACTGCGGAAGGCAGTGGAAGACAGAAGTGCCTGGCGTGCTCTGGTCCATGGGGTCACAAAGAGTCGGACACAACTAAACGACTAAACAACAACAACAACAGATACTATCAGGGGTGTATGGGGTGTTAAGGGAAGAGGAGTGCCTCTTGTAGGGGACATATCGTGTTTCTTCTGGGCTAGGATGCCTACCTTTGATCCCAAGTCTCCGCTGCCTTGCAGGATATCTCTGAGGGAAGGAAAGGCTAAGGAGCAAACCCTACAGAAATCCACAGGGGAGTCCCTAAGATGGTTGGATGGTGCCTTGTATGCCTCCTTCCAGCAATTCCTGCAGCCAGGCTGGTGCCAAGCGTATTGCTCTGTTTTCCTTTGGACCACATCAGCGAGGTCGAGTGATGGGTCTTGTTATCTGGGCAGCCCAGGACCTCCAAACACACTGCCTACGCTTGCGCCCCATGGAGGTCACTTTGGTGCTGCTAATGCAACCATCTGATTTCACCCCTGGAAGGGCACTCCATTGATGGATGCCCACAATATATGATCAAATGTTAGAACGGATTGGAGACTGTGGTCCACTTCACCTTGCCTTTAGGTACCATGGCCATAGCTACACTTATCTTGGTCCGGGTAAGGCAACAATGTCTTCCCACTGATTTTTGTAAATTGCTCTGAGAGCTCTTTTACCTAACGCATAGAATATAAATGCTTTAATGAGATATTACAGATGCAACAGCAACGCCACCCCCAATTTCTAGGCTCAGTTAAAAAAAAGCCAATGGTTGCATGCAATGCTAAACCAAGGGTGTGATTGTCATTCAGCCTAAGGGCTGGATCCATAACTGGTCCAGACTCTGTAGAAGACATCCGATGATTCAAATTTCAAGCTAGGAGGAGGCACAGACTTATCTCTGACCGTAGCACTATATTTCCACAGGATTAAGATCAGGACAAAGCTCTGCTTGAAGACAGGCTAAGAGAGAAATGATTTTGTATTCATGGCCCCTCTACACTGAGCAGCACTGACCCACAAAAAAAGCTGTTTGGGGGGTTAAGGAGAAAGAACAGAAAGAATCCAAGCGTAACTGTTGTGCTGGAAGAAAGTAATTGAAAGTTGTATTTTAAAATATCGTTTTCATGAATGAACATGTCCAGGCACCCAGCCAAAATCAGCGTAGCTGTTTGTAATGGTACCATGCCTGGGAGCCCTTAAAACCTAAGAGACTACTGTGCAGTCCTCAATTCAGGGGAGTCAGAACACAGATTCACACTACGCACGCCATAAAAGCATCCTGAGAAAAGGGGCACAATTATTTTAAATGTACAGTGGTACATACGCTTCAGGTTACAGACTCCGCTAACCCAGAAATATTACCTCAGGTTAAGAACTTTGCTTCAGGACAAGAACAGAAATTGTGCTCTGGAGGCGCAGGAGACCCCATTAGCTAAAGTGGTGCTTCAGGTTAAGAACAGTTTCAGGTTAAGAACAGACCTCCAGAATGAATTAAGTACTTAACCCGAGGTACCACTGTAATACGAATGGGTGGCCAAGCAGTTGCTTAAAGACTGCATCTGGCTCCTAAATGATATTTTTCCTGGCCCCAAACAACCCTAAATTTTGTCCACAGATTCACTCATAGCAGGGGAAGAAGAAAATTGGTGTTTTTTATATATAGTTTTACACACACACACACACACACACACACACACACACACACTTACTTTTTAAAGGGAATACAGGAGTCCCACACTAACATTATAGCACTTTAGAATTTTGCATGTGGTGGCCTGGCTCTGGCATTGTGGTGCCAAATCTCTCACGACTGGGGAGGGGGGTAAGTCTGTGCTTCCTGGAGACTTGAAAGGAACCCTCAAACTCAGAGTCATCCTTGCATTAAGAGGTAAAGACATTTATAGTCAAGTGATGGGCTCATTCTAACACCTCATTATCTTTTTCATACAATTTAAGTAGACGGACAGGTGACCACCCCCCCCCCAACAAAAATGTCCCTCTTTCAAAAGGAGCAAGATTCCAACCCTCCAGAGCAAATCAGGAGTGAGCACAGAGGTTTGCAGCGGGGAGGCAAATGTCCACTGCACAAAGACTCTCCTCCCTGAAAGAGAGGGGAGTGGTTGTGGACGGGAGCCTGAGCACCGCCCACAGCAGGGGGCTCAGCCCCCTGCCTTTCTGTTCCCTGGCTGGCGCTCCTCCCACCAACCGGCACCCAATCAGGTGCCGCTGGGGGGTGTGGTCAGCCAAGTTCAAATTGCAGCGCCAGCCCTCTCCTCAGCCTCTTTCCACTCCGTCTCGCCGAGAGTCCCACCCCCCTTTTGAGATTATTAGGCAACCAAATGTATCATTCCACAACACCTCATACAGGAATTATTTTTTCCTGGGGAACCTGCCTTTTCTCCCAGATCAACTACAAGAGCAAGACCACAGCTTTCACAAAATGACAGCCCAAACAGGAAGACACATGGGAGCTTTGAAGTGTTCCAGATCCATTCCCTGTTCTCCCAATGAGCAGGGCAGCTGTGGGCAAAATTGCAAAGAAGTACAATAATGATTTTGTCCTCCGTCCTAGAATCTAGTAAGCCTTTAAGCCCAACAGTCGGAATCGCATAATTTCAGTCCGTTAACCATATTAGGGAACATGTATAGTTAGTAAACAAATTGCTAGTTTTGTGAGAAATAACACTTCACTGAAGTGGATAACGCTTTGGCTAAGAGCTCACCTTTGGCAATCTTCTAGAACATGTTGCATATGTAGCAGTTATTTCTAGCTAGAGTGAAACTGAAACCTGACATTTACAGTATCAAAACACACACACACACACACACACAAACCACACAAAAAACAAAACAAACAAAAACAACAGCAGCAACAAAAACCCTTCCCAAACCTGCATATATCACCCTTGGGCATCGTGCCGAAGAAGAATCCCGGGGAATTTCGGCTCATTCACAATTTATCCTATCCGAAGGGCGGCTTAGTAAATGACGCCATCCCACCAGAGTTATGCTCGGTGAAGTATGCCACCTTCGATCACGCGGTTAAATTGATCAGGAGTTTTGGTCAAGGGGCGCTTTTGGCGAAGTGTGATATTGAATCGGCTTTCCGCCTTTTGCCGGTGCATATTTCAAGGTAAATATTATGTGGATAAGGCCATGCCAATGGGCTGCTCTGTAGCCTGTTCGGCTTTCGAAACATTTAGCACCTTTTTGGATTGGGCCTTAAGATTTAAAACAAATTCCATTGGGGTTACGCACTATTTGGATGACTTTCTCTTCATGGGAAGGTCCGGCTCCGGGGAATGCGCCTCACTGCTGGAGGCCTTTGCGGCCTTGGCGCAGGACTTGGGTGTTCCTTTCGCAGCAGAGAAAACAGAGGGACCCACTACTTGCGTCACGTATCTGGGCATCGAGTTAGCTCAATCCTCCCGCTTACGTAGGGAAAAAATTGACAGCCTTAGGGAAATAATCCGGCCCACCCTTCTGCTAAAAAAGATTACCCTTCGGCAGATCCAGTCCCTATTAGGTCAGTTTAACCTCGCTTGCAGGGTGATCTCCCCGGGACGCCCCTTCTGCACCCGCTTGGCCAGGCTGTCAGTAGGCCTCAATCATCCGCACCACAGGGTTAGACTCCCGAAATCGGTCAAGGAAGACCTGGAGGTTTGGGGGACCTTCTTAGATAATTATAGTGGAGTCTCGCTATGGCAGGATATTCTTAACTTAACTTCAGATTTTCAGGTCCAATCGGATGCGGCAGGGTCGCTAGGTTTAGGTGTGTACTTTAGGGGGTGATGGTGTGCTCAGCGGTGGCCAGCAGGATGGCAGGGTGAGGCTATCACGCGAGACCTGACTTTTCTCGAGTTTTTTCCGATAGTGGTCGCGGTGCACATCTGGACGCAGGAATTCCAAAACCGTCGGGTGTGCTTCAAAACCGACAACCAGGCGGTGGTAAAGATTTTGGAAAGGCAGTCTTCTTGATCTTCAAGGGTAGCGGCCCTTCTGCGGTCGTTCGTCCTCCGGTGCCTTGAGTATAATATAATCTTTTCTGCCAAATTTGTACAAGGAATCAATAATAACATTGCGGATGCCTTGTCTCGCTTTCAGATGTCTCGCTTCCGGTCGCTGGCACCTGGAGCGCAACTGTTGCCCGAACCCTTTCCGGAGCACCTGTGGAACGTTGGAGATGCAAAGTGATACAGGGAGTATTAGCGTCCGTCGCACCATCCACCCTCAGGTCTTATAAGAAGGCCTGGTGCGATTTCCTGGGTTTCAGGTCCGGGTCATCGGGGCTTGCTCCTAGCGTGCCACCGTCCTCCGACGACGTCTTAAGATATCTTTCTCACCTAGACGACCTGGGCCGAGCTCCCAAAACCTTAAAGATTCATGTAGCTGCCATTAGTTTCTTCTCCAAAGCTACATTCTCCTCTGACCCGTGCAATGACTTCTTAGTCCGCAGGGCTATCGAGGGCTGGAGCAGGCTTCAACCTTCACGGGCTGGGGGCCGTAAGCCGATCTCTTATGCGCTATTGTCCAAAATCCGCACAAAGTTAAAATCCATCTGCTGGTCCAAGTATGAGGCCCGCATGTTTTCCGCCGCCTATTCGATTGCGTTTTTCGGCGCCCTACGGGTGGGCGAGGTTGTAGCCGAGGCTGGCGCAAACGGCTCAACGCGCGGCCTCTTATTGGACGATGTGCAGCTATCAGAGGCGTCCATGACACTCAGGATACGCCAGTCAAAAACAGATCAGGCCGGTAGGGGGGTGTTTGTGAAGCTGGTAGCTTCTGCGGAGTCGGGTCCATGTCCAGTAAAGGACACCAGACGATTTCTCTCATTTGGGCTTGCCGGTGGATAGGATTAAGGAGATGGGCCGGTGGAAATCTGATGCATATAAAGCCTATATCCGCTAGATTACATTACATTAACCCCCCCACTTACCTGTCGCTTTCTTCTTTTCATCCTCAGCTGCTGCCAAAAAGATCGTGTGGATTTGCGGCCACAGTATCGTCCATTGGGCCCGTGCAAGGGCGTGTAGTTCCGGCCTCACTGTTAATCTTGGCCTACATCCGGGAGTCCGCTGTTTCTGGTTCATGAAATGGGGCATGCGTTGGCAGGAGCTTATGCCTATGTTGCGGGAGAAAGTGGCCTTGTTCGGCCCCCCCGACATCCTTATTGTCCAGCTAGGCGAGAATGACCTCGTTACCAGGAGTACGGCGGACTTGTCATGGAGTATAAGAACTGATTTGGGCGAGATTGCTGTCTTGTGTCCCGGGACTACCGTGTTTTGGTCCTCCCTCCTGAAGAGAATTGTGTGGCGAGGGGCGAAGTGTTGTATGGCCGTGGAGAAAATCAGAAAGACTTTGAACCGGGCCGTGTCCCGTTGGGTGCGCTGTCGGAATGGCCAAGTCATTGTGCATGATCGTATTCGGATTGGCAACATGGACTTGTATAGAGATGACAGGGTTCATCTCTCAGACCTGGGGAATGACCTGTGGCTTGACAGCATCATCAGTAGCGTCAGGGATTGGTTGCAGCTGTGAGGGTATTGGCGGCGAGCCTTTGGCTCGGGTGGCGGTTAGGCATTGGATTATTGCGTTATGGTGTGTGGGAAGGCTAGGTGTGGCCATCAGCCTAAGCCTTCAATTTTGGGTATTCCGTTAAAGGAATCTGGGGGTCGTGTATTCCGTCCGATGCCTGCTTGGCGGGAGGCCATGGCACGACCCCTGGTGACGTCAGGGGAGAGCCTATAGTTGTATTATCATCAACAGGCTCCGCCCCCCTGGTGATTCAACCCCTGTGGTGGACATCCAATGCCTAAGCCAATACCTTTTTCACTGCTGTAACCAATAAAGTTGTGGCCTTTTCATGCCCATAAACCATATATCACGTGTCCTTGTGTGTTCATTTCCACGGGGCGGGGGTCGGGTCCTCGAACCACAAAGACTCTCCTCCCTGAAAGAGAGGGGAGTGGTTGTGGACGGGAGCCTGAGCACCGCCCACAGCAGGGGGCTCAGCCCCCTGCCTTTCTGTTCCCTGGCTGGCGCTCCTCCCACCAACCGGCACCCAATCGGGTGCCGCTGGGGGGTGTGGTCAGCCAAGTTCAAATTGCAGCGCCAGCCCTCTCCTCAGCCTCTTTCCACTCCGTCTCGCCGAGAGTCACCCACCCTCCACTCCCTTTAGCTTAGGGTATTGGCCTTGCTATGGACCTTAGGTTGGTCGCCCTGGTTAGTCGGGGGGCCTGGTAGGAGTTTTTCCGCATGGCAGTAGGCCATGAGGTTTTTTCGCCTACCTCGTAGCAATCGTCACAACTTTTGTGGTATTGGTGGGTAGGTTAGGCATTGGATTATTGCGTTATGGTGTGTGGGAAGGCTAGGTGTGGCCATCGGCCTAAGCCTTCAATTTTGGGTATTCCGTTAAAGGAATCTGGGGGTCGTGTATTCCGTCCGATGCCTGCTTGGCGGGAGGCCATGGCACGACCCCTGGTGACGTCAGGGGAGAGCCTATAGTTGTATTATCATCAACAGGCTCCGCCCCCCTGGTGATTCAACCCCTGTGGTGGACATCCAATGCCTAAGCCAATACCTTTTTCACTGCTGTAACCAATAAAGTTGTGGCCTTTTCATGCCCATAAACCATATATCACGTGTCCTTGTGTGTTCATTTCCACGGGGCGGGGGGCGGGTCCTCGAACCACAAGCAGAAATCCTTGTGATAGTGGAGCCATTTAGCAGGATACCTGCAGTTTCTTAATCATGAATTAGAAATCCTCAATTGGAGTCTCACCTTTGTATGCATATGCTGGGCGACCTTAGGTGAGCTGTTTACTATTGTTGCACTTATTAGTTGCTTTTTTTTACAAAAGGTAAACTCAAAGTGCCTTCCTTTAATTAAAGCCAGCATAAAACAAAGCAAAATAAAAGCTAAAAAAACATTCATGTATATAAAATATGGTCTAACACATCCTACGCACTAAAAGGAGGCCGCACTATCTAAAACTCTCCAAGTCAAAGGCCAAAATCCTGGCTGAAAAGAAACGGTTTTGCCTGGCACTAAAAGTAGGCAATGATGGTACCAGGAAGGCCTCCCCTAGGAGAGTGTTCCATAAGTGGGGAGCCACCACGAAAAAGGCCTGTTCTCTGGCTGCCGTCCACCACACCTCCCTCAGAGAGGGCACACGGAGAAGGAAGTCTGGGTTGGTTGAGCTTCAGCTGTGACATACCTTCCAGAATCTAACAACATTAAAGGCATTCCTGGTGGACCAGTCTACATGAACTATTTAGTTCAGCAACAGAAAGTTGTCTATGGTAAACCGCTTTGGGGAATTGTTGCTGTTGTCACAATCAAGCAGTGTATAAATTTTATGAAATAAAGAAAAATAAATAAACCCAAAAGCAACAGTCCTCTCCCACTATTTTCCCCTATTCAGGCATGGTCAAACTTGGCCCTCCAGATGTTTTGGGACTACAATTCCCATCATCCCTGACCACTGGTCCTGTTAGCTAGAGATGACGGGAGTTGTAGTCCCAAAACATCTGGAGGGCCAAATGTAGCCATGCCTGCCCTATGTATTCAGAAGCATGCTGTCTCTGATCCTGTAGGTAGTATGCAACCATCATGACTAGTAGCCATTATTGCATAAGCCAGGCTTCCTCAAATTCGGCCCTTCAGATGTTTTGAGACTGCAATTCCCATCATCCCTGACCACTGGTCCCGCTAGCTAGGGATCATGGGAGTTGTAGGCCAAAAACATCTGGGGGGGGGCGAGTTTGAGGAAGCCTGGATAAGCTAAATTACACGAGCACTTGAAAGCACAACATGAGTGCTGAGCATCACCAACTTCTTACATTTTGGGGGAAATTAAGTGCCTTGTTCCCGACAGGGTGTGACGCGCTCATCATTTCAGAAGACAGCTTCGAGGGAAAGGACGAGAAACTGATTGCTTTCATAAATGAGAAAAGGCAAGTGGCTTTGCCGTTTGAAATCCCATGCTACAATCAGTTTGCACTTTGGCTGAACCCAGCCTGGTAATATTATCTATCCCATTCCCACAGAGGATGTGTTGAGAGAGAGAGAGAGAGAGAGAGCGAGCGAGCGAGAGAGAGAGAGCACCAAGCTGTGTAGTGCACCTTTTTAAAAAATAATAATAATTTCATGGCAGTTTTGAAAGCTATGCAAGTTGTGTTGTGTTCTGCCACCTCAGCAAAAGGTTTTATTAAGTGAAGTGGAAATAGTAAAACCCTGAAGGGCATTACGCCCTACAATCAATACTATTTGCGTGTTCAGACCCTGAACCCCCCCCCCACCAAAATAAATTCACACATGACTCAAATTTTGGTTTGGGTTTTTGGCAGAATTTAGGCCACAATGATTGATTACAGAAAGTGAGTGGCTGAATAGGCTCTGGTTTGCAGGTAGTGCTGACCCAGAGTTCCAGCATAGGTCAGCCAAGGGTGAACACCTGGATAAGCGGAAAGCCAGGAATGGGCTAACTCCGCCCCCCAAATGTCCCCCTGGACTCAGGCACGGGCACAACCCCCTCTCAGGGGTTGACCAAACCATCGAGTCCCTGGATTCCTTTAACAGAATACCCTTCACATAGGAATGGCGAGAGCGTTCTCCCATCCCTATCACCTGAACCAGAGCCTATCCGCAACCTTACTAGTTGTGACAATTTGCTATGCGGCAGGAGAAACCCAAATGGCAACAGCCAATCAGCCAAGTGGGGGAAATTCCTGCCATGCCCCTGTCCCAATGACAGACAACACACGACGGCATAGCAAGGTCAAGCACAAAGCCCTAAAAGTAGGGAGAGGTGGGTGGGTGTTCCGAATGCATGTGCCAAAAGAGGAAGCTCTGGGTCACATGTGTGGGCATAAATAGATCCCTCGAACCATTTGGACTGCGTCCCATTGGCCAGATTGCACCCAGCTTTGAGGAACCTACCAATCGGGTGTTGTGGCTGTCCAAATGTACCCACCCACAACACAGGGTGTCGGTTTTCCAGGTCTCACCACATCTTTAAGGGAGGACCCGATTTGCAATATCTTTGCCGGCAGAGGGTTGTGAGGGGTTCCACTCAGCAAAACGTAAGCACACGTTTCAGACTGAAGATCAAAGTTTCCCGGCTGGTTGCGTTCTGTTGTGCTCTCGTTGTAACGGGTTGGATTAAATCATAGCATCTCAGTGGTCAGAAACAAAGGAGACAGAGGGGGCTTTTTTTAAACCTACACGGGAGTTGGCAAAAATACAAGAGATCAACATCAAAAGCTTCTTGAGTTATAGGGCTGAAAATCAAGGTAATGCCGACAGAGGAAAAACAGAAAACAAATGGTGGAAGGGCACAGCAACACTACACAATCTGTGTTAATATAAATCTGGGGCCTTCCACAACCTCAAGAATATGTTAGACCTCACAAGGGGGTATTTGAGGTGTTCAAATTGAGGTCCTTAAAGAAACAAGGGTTTGAACGGGACCCTGCCTGGCTCACTATTCCAGGTGTACCTCACTACTGCATTTGCCTCCCGCTATGCTAGCCATAAGGAGGCCCAAGTTATTAATTGCGGTGTAGGGAAAAAGGCAGCGGATGTACCTGGCACTTCAGATGCCCTAGCAGAACATTTATTTTATTTTATTTATTATATTTGTATACCACACTTCATCCAGAGATCTCAGGGCTGTTCACAACATAACAATATAGTATATAAAAACACAAAATACATGATAAAAAACGAAGAGGGGGACACAAACAAATAACTCCCCCTCCTACAAACACGCTTAAAAGGGGCGTAAGGTGTCAATCAGCCCAAGGCCTGGTTGAAGAGGAACACTTTTGCCTGGTGCCTAAAGGTGTATAATGAAGGTGCCAGCCGAACTTCTCTGGGGAAAGCATTCCACAGACGGGGAGCCACTGCAGAGAAGGCCCTGTTCTCATGTTGCCAACCTCCGGTCCTCTTGTGGAGGAGGCACACTCTCCTTGCTGATTTGCCCTGTCTACATGCCTGTGAAAACCACATACTCTCTTGACGTATACAAAGGGAAGGGAGAGGGAAGCTTGTTTTGCTAGAAAGCTCCTCCTGGTTGTTCATTTGCTCTGAATTGGATGCAGAAATCTCCTGAGTCTTGAAACCAAAGCACAGCACCACTACGTGTGACCAACCCACCAAGTTCCCATGATCTGTGCATTTTCTGGCTCCAATAATCTTCATCCTGAAACGGAACTCGCAGTTCAGCTTGGAATGGAATGTTTCGTGTCACTGTTAAAACAGTGGTTAAAAATAAAAGCTTCTTAGACGGGAACGGGTTTTGGAGCAATTTGCTCTTGGAGAAAGAGCAGCCAAACACTTAAGTGTATCGTATGACGCTAGCATACCTGTTTCACTTTCTACCATGACCCCAGGATAAGCCAGTCAATTCCTGCACAAGCACCAGGGAGAAGAGAAGGAAAAAACCCAACAGCTCCCCAAAGGGTGCCTCAAACAAAGCCTATTCTTGTTCCCATCGAGTCAACAGCAGCTCTGATCTGGATTTCAATCTCTTGGATTAAGAACACATGAAATTGGCTATCAGATCTCTTTAGCCTGCTGCTAATCATGAAACGCAATAAACAGAAACAAAGGCAGCATGGAAGCTCATAGAACGTGGCAACACAGATGTTCTCTAAATTCCACCCAACCCAACTAGAAAGGGGATGAGGTTAGTTCACTGCTCAACATACATAATAATTTATAATAATAATAATTTATTATTTATACCCCGCCCATCTGGCTGAGTTTCCCCAGCCACTCTTGGCTATATTATCCAGAGCTCCATGAAATCAGTCATTACCTTCATGTAGGGAAGGTCCATTGTTCTGCAGGAGACCATCTTCTTTCCATGCAGAAGGTCCCAGGGCCAATTCCTGGCATCTCCTGGTAGGACTGGGAAAGTCTGCAAGGATGTGCTTTCCTACTTAGCTGGGGTCCATTGTGGATGCTTCCAAACAGGCGTTTACTGTGATGAGATATTCTTCATGCATGCAGGGTTTCTTTCTTTCTTTTTTTTAGTGTCCTCATAGAATTAGAGAGTTGGAAGGGACCCTAAGGGCCATCTCATCCAACCCCCTGCAATGGCATCAAAAAGCCAGGCTGTATTCTCCACCCACCCACCTACCGTACCCTTACCCATTTAATCTAGACTTGCCCTTTCCAGGAAAAATCCATTTATTTTTTTTAAGGTAGCACCTTACTGCCAACAACTCAATGGGCTTGCCGATCAGAAGGTCGGCACCCCTGTGACGGGGTGAGCTCCCGTTGCTCGGTCCCTGCTCCTGCCAACCTAGCAGTTCGAAAGCACGTCAAAGTGCAAGTAGATGAATAGGTACCGCTCCAGCGGGAAGGTAAACAGCGTTTCCGTGCGCTGCTCTGGTTCGCCAGAAGCGGCTTAGTCATGCTGGCCACATGACTGTACGCCGGCTCCCTCGGCCAATAAAGCGAGATGAGCGCCACAACCCCAGAGTCGTCCACAACTGGACCTAATGGTCAGGGGTCCCTTTACCTTTACCCAACATTAAGCCCTCATATGAAAGCACCTTAAAACTGAGCACACTTGCTCCCAGTGCTTTTTTAAAATAGAAATGTTTAGGGATACTCTCATTTTGACTCAAGAAAAACCATTTTGGGGATAGCAATGGAACTGACAATTCACTCTACTGTTCAATGGAACTGCCGATTCACCGTGCTAGAGAAGAATTTAGTTTTTTCTCCCATTAGAGTCACAAAATGTTTAGGGATATGCATACCCCTGCGTCCCCCCAGAAAAAAAGCACTGCTTGCTCCCATCCAGCAAACACTACACAGATTTAGCTGCGCAGATCTTGAGGGCAGATCTGCTGTTTTAATGTTCTAATGCAGGCTGCCTCAACCTCGGCCCTCCAGATGTTTTGAAACTACAATTCCCATCATCCCTGACCAATGGTCCTGCTAGCTAGGGATCATGGGAGTTGTAGGCCAAAAAATATCTGGAGGGCTGAGATTGAGGAGGTCTGTTCTAATGCTCACTACATACTGGGCAGAGCAGGAGATATGGCAGACCTAGCGTCCAATCCTATCTATGGCACCTGGTTTCAAATTGAAACCGCACTCGATTTTAATTTGCACTTTTTTGCACAACATGTATATATATTTTTTGCATTGTTCGGAAACCGCTCAGGGCCTCAATGCAAACAGTAGATTAAAAATCCCATAAATAAAGCAAAACAGTCCCACAGTGATCTCTGGGCAGGTCAGGCTTTTGCACTAGAAAGCCTTGCTCCAGGTGCAACATGCATGGCCTAAGCTTCTGAGTAAGGGAGGAAAGGAAAGAAGGAAATTCCTCTATTGCAGCCTGGCAAGGACACTATCTTTGCAAATGTGTACAGTGTGCTTTCTCCTTTCTGGGACATCAACCTGAGGATAATACCCATCTAGAAACAACCTTAATAGCGGAGTAAACTCACCAAGGCTTTAGATAGTCAAGATCTAAGCAGTTATGACAGCCATATAATGGAATGCACTTCCTAGAGAGCTTTGTATCAGCTCCTACTCCAGTTTTCTTCCACCAAGCACATCAAAGCTTTGATTAAGGATGGACTGAGTCCTGCTGCTTTTAAGATCACATTTGCTCCCGCCTCATTTGTTCTACGTAACTAATTCTGAGGTTGTTTTCCATCCTTTGCCAGCTTGACAGGTGAGTTTAGAAATGTAATTCAAGTACCGTATTTTTCCGTTTGTAAGATACCCCCATGTATAAGACAACCCCTATTCTTTTAACCCAAAATTAAGAAATTAAGTTGTTTAGCTTTTTTGGGGGGGGGGTACAGGAGGTCACTTCCACCAATCGCACACCCACCTGCCTGCCACTGCTGACCGCTTGCCACAGCCACTGCCGATTGCACATCTCGTCCCAGCCGCCAATTGTCTGCCCGCTCTCTGCCACCAACAGCCCACCCGCCCACTTGCCGTAGCCGCCAATCGCCTGCTCGTCTCACCACAGCCGCCAATCACCTGCCCAATTGCCACAGCCAATTGCCAGCAGGCCTTGCCGCAGCCACCAGTCACCCGCCCAATCTTCTGCTTGCTGCTGCCATTAATCGCATGTCCCCTCTCTGCATTCACTATCCGTGTATAAGACGACGCCCAATTTTTTAAGCAAAAAGCATTGTCTTATACACGGAAAAATATGGTAACTGAATGGAGGAATACGGGCTTGCCACAAAATGCATGAACTAGTGACTTCTGTCATAAGTCAGAGTGAGGTAGAGATGGAGAGAAGAGAAGAAAACCTCTGGACAGCAGGCTTGGCCATGGAAAAGAAACTGGGGTTCATTTTCCTGCCTGCCTCTGCTCTGCTGCCCTGCTAGCTGCTTCCCAAATTGGTGTCCATTTGTTTTTAATTCAAAATGTTTATAACTCACCTTTCTGCGGAATTATGGCAACAGTAGTTTGGAGAGGATGCTAAGAAGTCTTCCCTCTCCACCAACATTTAAGAGTTCTCTAGAGAAAGAGAATGACTATTAAACAATCTTGATTCAATCCATCTATATATATGTAGATATGTCCCCAAGGGCTTATTCTGGCCTTCCCCACCCTCATCTTAATGCCTTTCATCTTCCTTGAGCTTCAGATAAATGGAAGGCTGATGAGAGAAAAAAGGAAGAACTATTTATAAGCTGCTCTCCAAGATAAATTACTTTGTGCATCTTCAAGAAGAGCCTTGAAATCTATACAGAGGATCACCAGACCAAGCAGGGGAACAGGATCATCAGATAGGCAGGGACACAGCAGCACCAGAAAACGTGTTGCTCTAAAAAGAAGGAAGAAACTTGAAGTGTGGCAGCTCCAGCTCTATTAATCTTCTGTAAGTAAGAACAACAGTGTTTTGTGTAGCTCTCGGTTTCAGAAATATAAAAAGATACATGGTTCTCTCTTCTCCTACTCTGCAGTGTTCTAGACAAAAACTCCTGGGCACCCGAGTTTGTTTTGAAAGCCATTTTTCATTGGCTAGTAAAAAACGGGCTGTGAGGTATTCTTTATTTCTGGCTGTGAATGACTACGATGGGAGCATTAAAGAGGCATCTCCATCTATCACGAGTGCTCTCCTGAATGCGCACAAAAATTACTCATCTAAATCTAATGCTACAATAGCAGTCCGCTCTGCCGGCAAAAACATCCATCCACTTTTCCAAGAGAGCATTAAGGTGGCTCGCATGGCAATGTTTCACGCAAGACACCAACTCTTATACACAAATTAGAGGCACCCAGCATGCCCCTGTACTTGTATATGAAAACTGAAAAACAAACCCTAATATATCTAAGGATGGTACCATGATCTGCTGTCTACAGCTATTTAGCATGCCCCCAAACCACATGGCGCAGTCCTTTGCCGTTTCAGACAGAAGGGAGGGAGGGAGCCGCATGTTTGAAGGCTTCCCAGTTTTTAAAACAAGGCCTATCTGAACATGCAGCGAATTTGAAAACAACTTGGATCCACTTTTACCACCCTGCTGCTCTCCAGATCTTTTGTCCCATTAGTCGCGGGCAACAGATATTGGCAGAAACCACTGTTTTTAAGTCAAATGACTGTTTGCATGGCGTTGAAGAATTGTAAGGTAAAGGTAAAGGGACCTCTGACCATTGGGTCCAGTCGTGGCCGACTCTGGGGTTGCAGCGCTCATCTTGCTTTATTGGCCGAGGGAGCCGGCGTACAGCTTCCAGGTCATGTGGCCAGCATGACTAAGCTGCTTCTGGCAAACCAGAACAGCATACGGAAACGCCGTTTACCTTCCCACCGGAGCAGTACCTATTTATCTACTTGCACTTTGACGTGCTTTCGAACTGCTAGGTTGGCAGGAGCTGGGACCGAGCAATGGGAGCTCACCCCGTCGCGGGGATTCGAACCGTTGACCTTCTGATCAGCAAGTCCTAGGCTCTGTGGTTTAACCCACAGCACCACTCATGTCCCTGAAGAATTGTATCCAGACCTAAATTCATTATACATCTCTGACACATACAACAGAGAGCCAGCGTTGTACAGTTGTTAGGGTGTCAGGGTACAGAGATGCGATTTCCAATTCTCACAAAGCTTACCAGGTAACTTTTGGACTTTCAGTCCAACCTGGCTCACGGGATTGAAGCATAACAAGTGGGCGAATTGTGAAAATACATCCTGGATTTCGCAGGAGAATGCTGAGCTAACAGTGATCACCATCGCAAGAAGCGTAGTTTGCATTTTCCCTTCCCTGCAAGCTAACAAGCATCCTTGACAAAGAAGTTGGGGGGGTGGAGAAGACGATCTGAACTTTTGCTTTGGTGTTCTGATGGCTTTATATTGGAGATAAGACTTTTTATTATATTTTCTTCATACAAGTCAAAGTTAAAATGTGCTCTCACTTAAAAGGTCACTGCAAGCACCTCGCTAAGGTTAATAGATTCCCCATTTAAAATTTCACGTTTCAATGCCATTACCGTAAAAGGAAAACTATGAGCTGAAAGAATGCTGGATATTTAAGGAGCCTGATAGTTCACTATATATGTATATAGCTTGCAGACTTTAATGTTCTTCCTGGACTTTGAAAATAATTACTCCCTTGCTTGAAAGCTTTCCTGTTAAACTTTAGCTTGTAATAGACTTCAGAAGCAACAGAGGAATGGTGACCAGCGGCTGCCAGGTTTTAGTACTATAAGTGGGCTGCTTGAACAAAAGAAATCTTTATCACACAACTAGTTATGATGCATAGGGACATGGGTGGTGCTGTGGTCTAAATCACTGAGCCTCTTGAGCTTGTAAATCAGAAGGTCGGCGGTTCAAATCCCTGCAATGCAGTGAGTTCCCGTTGCTCTGTCCCAGCTCCTGCCAACCTAGCAGTTCGAAAGCATGCCACTGCAAGTACCGCTGTGGCGGGAAGGTAAACAGCATTTCAAGCACTCTGGTTTCCGTCACAGTGTTCTGTTGTGCTAGAAGCGGTTTAGTCATGCTGGCCACATGACCTGGAAAGCTGTCTGTGGACAAACGCCAGCTCCCTTGGCCTGAAAGAGAGATGAGCGCCACAACCACACAGTCTCCTTTGACTAGACTTAACCGTCTAGGGGTCCTTTACCTTTTACCTATGATACATACATGGCAGGTTAGCAACTGGAGGCCCTTGGGCCAAATCTGGCCTATGAAAGGGTGCTAGTCTGAACCACTAAGAACTTGGCTCAGCTACTATTTCAAAAATAAAACTGGGTGGCAGAAGGAGAATTTGGCATGCTGACATCCGCACTTTGGGGAAAGGGTGGGATAAAAGTGTGATGAATAGAATGTCGTCCCCGCCCCCTGCTGACAACCCAACAGAAGAATATGACGACAGTGGAAGCGGCAGCAGCTGGAAGAGATGTGGTTCACTAGGGAAGAGCTGAAACTGAGTATTAGAGTAGGTGCTTTGCATGCCAAAGGTTACAGATTCAATCCCCAGCATCCTGACATAAGCGCTGGGATAAATCCCTGCCTGAAAGCCTCAAGAGCCGTCAGTCACTGTAGCTGATACTGAACCTACCCAACCTAAGATGAACTTATAATGTCTGGTTTCAATAGATTTTTCAAATGCTTAACTCAGTCTTTTAGATAAGTTCATGAAGATACCAACAAAAGGTAAATTCGGTGTTATTCACAATACTGAGAGATGCTAGTGAAATTGTAGATAGATGTTAATGAAGTTGTTGACAGGGTGCTGGCTTTTTGCATCTGTTTCACCCTGGCAGTCCAAGTAATCAAGAGGCCGCTGTTCGCCCCTAATGGGGCCCTTTTAATAATAATAATAATAATAATAATAATAATAATAATAATAATAATAATAATAATAGATTATTTGTACCCTGCCCATCTGGCTGGGTTTCCCCAGCCACGCTGGGCGGCTTCCACAGAGACCAGAAATACACTAAAATGTCACACATTAAAAACTTCCCTGAAGTTGTCTTCTGAATGTCAGGTAGTTGTTTATCGCTTTGACATCTGATGGGAGGGCGTTCCACAGGGCAGGCGCCACTACCAAGAAGGCCCTCTGCCTGGTTCCCTGTAGCTTTGCTTCTCGCAATGAGGGAACCGCCAGAAAGCCCTTGGTGCTGGACCTCAGCGTCCGGGCAGAACGATGTGGGTGGAGACGCTCCTTCAGGTATACTGGGCTGAGGCCGTTTAGGGCTTTAAACACCAACACTTTGAATTGTGCTCAGAAATGTACTGGGACCCAATGTAGGTATTTCAAGACCGGTGTTATGTGGTCTCAGCGGCCGCCCCCAGTCACCAGTCTAGCTGCCGCATTCTGGATTAGTTGTAGTTTCTGGGTCCCCTTCAAAGGTAGCCCCACGTAGAGCGCATTGCAGTAGTCCAAGCTTGCAGGTAGCATACTCCCAATATACCGTATTTTTCGCCCTATAGGACTCACTTTTCCCCCTCCAAAAATGAAGGGGAAATCTGTGTGCATCCTATGGGGCGAATACAGGCTTTAGCTGAAGCTTGGAGAGCGAGAGGGGTCGGTGCGCACTCCCCAGGCTTCAGGAAGCTATCAGCAAGCTTGGGGATCCCGCGGAAGTTCCCGCAGGGCTCCCTAGGCTGCAGATAGCAGCCTGTCGCCCGGCGCGCGGGGTGCCCTGAAACAGAGCGCCCCGCGCACCGGGCAGATATCCGCAGCCTGGGGAGTCCTGCAGGAGTTCTCGCAGCGCTCCCTAGGCTGCGGACAGCAGCCTTGTGCATGGAGCGCGGGGTGCACTGAAGCAGAGCGCCCCGCACTTCGGGCAGACATCGGCCAGCCCCACAAGCCCGGGGGACAGCGGGGAGGCAGAGCGCCGCCATACCGCTGTTCCCCGACCTGGTTTGGTTTCCCCGACCTGGTTTTGGGGGGAAAATAAAGGAAAACATTTTTTCCTTTATTTCCCCCCAAAAAAACTAGGTGCGTCCTATGGGACAAAAAATACGGTAGTTTTCTGGGCTTCTTCAGTGGTCTAATCTCAAAGTCTTAATTCGTATATTGTTATTCAATCTTATAGAGAATACTCTTTCTTGGCTTAAGATTATGAGACTGATTAGGAAGCCACTTGGAAAAGTTAGGTTGAGAATCTGGCACATCACCTGTCACCCATTCCCTTTCCCAGAAGTAATCTTCAGCAAGGATGCACACTTATGGTTGAAGTCTAGAAAACAGGATGTGGTCTGAAGACGGAACACTAGCCACACAAATTCCCGGTGTAGGCAGTGGCACTAGCACCAGGAGGAAGAATCTCAGAATCATAGAATCGTAGAGTTGGAAGGGGCCCTGAGCTTTATCTAGTCCAATCCCTTGCAATGCAGGAATAGGCGGCTGTCCCATACGGGAATCAAACCTGCAACCTTGGCCTTATCCGCTCCAGGTGCTAACCAACTGAGCCATTTTGTAAGAAGACAAGCAGCTACATAATTCTGCGCCCTAAGCTGCAGCTGAGCATCATTTCAGAAAAGAAAAGAAATCTAAAAGTCTGGAATTTGAAAGAGAACTTGAATTTAAGTCTTGAAATGTACATTTTGTTTTATTTTGTATTTAGTGTTTAGGGCGCAACTTTCCCCAAAGCCTACCTTTAGAGATACCTTCATACTCTAGTAGAATATTAATGAAGTGGCTGTTGTAAGCAAGTTCTCTTCAGTTCAATATTTTATTTAGTGCATTTTTAAGCCTGCCTTCCCCAGAGGAAGCGAGTGGTGTTCTGTCCAGGCTCAAACCAAACCTAGGCCTGCTTGCTTTTGCAAGTTTGTTGTGTCACGGGCCATGTCCTAAATAGCAGCTCAACAACCATCTCCTGTATGAATCAGGGATGAACAGACCACACTTTGGCATTCAAGGGCCCCCACTATGGTAGAAGGCATGCTAAGGTCAACGTTGCAAAATATGCAGAACTCCCAATAATGCATTCATCTGGGGTTTGTCAGGAAGCAGTGAAAACAACAACAACCCAGATTCTTGCGTGCTGAGATTTCCATAAACATGAATGAAAAACAGGAGCTTTTCCAGGAGAAGAAAAACACTGAAAGAACAGACTTACCAGGCGTCTCCTCTCCTCTTCTACCGCAATCAATAACCGGGCAAACTCCTTCAGTGACTGGGCTATGAGAGAAGAGGGCAGGGGTTGGAAACAACAAGGCAGAATGAATTAATTTTATTTTGCAAAGTCATTGCTGGTCTTCACGCAAGGAGTAAGTGGCGCTTATGAATTCTTAAGGTTCCCCCTTGAGGTAGGGGAACGGCAGCAGTGAAACTGGCTTAGATTTGTCACGCAGGACTATCCTCAAGAACCATTTCTTAATCTGCAGTGCAAGGCCCCGGCCTCTGCAAAAAGGAGCGAATCCATCACAAATAGAAGCCTCTGGGAAGAGCCCCAGAAATCAAAAGTCAAATGCTCAACACTTCGAAAACCTGTTTCGGGAGGATAAGATTGTCCTCCGTACAGTGCGAGGAGACGTTCTTTGGAAATGGTCTACATGTTAAGTCTTGCCCTGGGAATGCCATAAAAAAGCAAAAACAAAAAAAGCCACAGTTTCCCTGTAGGGAGAATTCAAATTTTAAGCCTACATTTCTTCTTGTGTGAAAGGCAGGCATTCTTGGTCCTTGCCTGCGTGGTTTAGAGCAGGGGAACAGCTACTTGTTACAGCAGCCTTGCCCAACCTAGTATGCTACAGATGTTTTTTTAAAAAACAGAATCATAGAATGGTATAATTGTAGGGTTTGAAGGGACCCTGAGGATCATCTAGTCCAACCCTCTGCAATGCAGGAATAGGCAGCTGTCTCATACAGGGATCAAACCTGCAACCTTGCCATTATCAGTGCCATGCTCTAAGCAACTGAGCACGATAGAAGCTCTGCAAATTAGATCTCCTTTTTGCTGATTAGGATATTTTTTATTAAAGAGAGGAGACAGAATATACAGTGGTACCTCAGGTTAAGTACTTAATTTGTTCCGGAGGTCCGTTCTTAACCTGAAACTGTTCTTAACCTGAAGCACCACTTTAGCTAATGGGACCTCCTGCTGCTACTGCGCCACCGAAGCTGTTCTCATGCTGAAGCAAAGTTCTTAACCTGAAGCATTATTTCTGGGTTAGCGGAGTCTGTAACCTGAAGCGTATGTAACCTGAAGCATATGTAACCTGAGGTAGCACTGTAAATCGGGATGGATTTTGAAATGTTGGTTCAAATGACCATGCTCTAAGCAACTGAGCTATCTAGCTCCCATCAATCCCGGCTAACATGCTCATGGCTGGAACTGATGGGAGTTGTTGTCCCGAGCATAAGGAGGACACCAGGTTGATAACGACTATAGTACAGAATATCTGCCATCCATGCAGTGGTAGGGAGGTGAACAACTCCCTAGGATAGGTACCATTTTCAGCTTTCTTCCGATACGTAACTCAAGTGATATGAGCACCAGCAAAAATGGTACCAAGCGAGAGAAGACTCCCTGCCAAATCCTCCTGCCTGAATTTATTTGATTACTGCAAAGAAATAGCATCTAAGGAGAACAAGGCGGTTTCCGTCTCCTCGGTGGATATATTCTGGCCAAGAAAATATCATTTATATTCATTCTCTGAAGTGCGCAATCATCTGTTTTTCTAATCAAGAGGTGCTCTCTTCTGAGCACTGAAGGATAAGGCCACATTCCATTCGGTGGTAGGCTGGCAACCCGCAGGAGTCGAGCACGAAGGATGGAAAACAACGCGCATAACAGAATGACACATAAACCCAAGGTTGATTAAGTATCTCGATTAAGCACTTTGCCTTGCTTTTGTTGTTTCAAGAGCCTGTTGTTAGTCTGAGAGTGCCTAAAATCTACTAGTCACCCTAGCGAAACAAAAACAGAGGGCAATTCCAGCCCATTGGCACACAACATAAATTAGACAAAATAAGACACTGCAGGAAAATTAGGGGGGTCAGGATAGGAATGGCATGTCCGTTTCCCTAGGTCAATTAAAGTAGAAATACAAACAGCAGACTGTCAGGGAAAAAAGAGGTTTCATGGGAAATTTAAAGAAAAAAAGAAAGCGTAAGAGCGAAATGAACAAGCGTAAAAACAGCAAGCAATGAAAAAGCTGGACCTCCAGATATTTCTGAACCACAATTCCCTCATCCCTGACCAATGGCCATGCTTGCTATGGCTGATTGGAGTTGTATAACTATGTCCAAGTATGTGCAGTCAAAATAATTACATTCTTACCCTGCCTATCATTCCGCCTTCCTCTATATCCAGGCATAGGCAAACTTGGCCCTCCAGATGTTTTGGGACTACAACTCCCATCATTCCTAGCTAACAGGACCAGTGGTCAGGGATGATGGGAGTTGTAGTCCCAAAAACATATGGAGGGCCGAGTTTGCCTATGCCATATCTGTTCTTGGACCGGCACCCTGTACACAGGTGGTGGTGTATACTAAATTCTAGCGCATGCACAAACCCATGAGATAGATGGCTTGAAGAGTCCGTTAGCATTTGCCTCAGGTTCTGGATACTTGCTAAAGCCAGATTCTAGGTGTAAGGACCACTTTGATATTTGGGAAAGGGCAGCATCTCACATGTTCTGTGTGCGAAAAGCTCCAAGGTTCAATCACTGGCATTTGCAGGTAGGGCTGGGAACAACTGTCCGAAATCTTGAGAGAGAGCTTCTGTCAGTAGGCTATATTAAATCAGATGGACCAATGGTCTGACTTCTCTATGTAGAACCGAGATGGCTCAATAGGTAGAGCATGAGACTCTTCATTTCCGGGCCGTGGGTTCGAGCCCCACGTTGGGCAAAAGATTCCTGCATTCCTGCAGATTCCTGGACTACATAACCCTTGTGGTCCCTTCCAACTCTACCATTCCGTCATTCTATAAAGGAGCTTAATAGGCTCCTAACTTGCAAATCCATGGGATTGCAGCATGATTTAAAAATACAGTGGTGCCTCGCAAGATGAAAAGATTCCGTTCCGCGAGTCTTTTTGTCTTGCGGTTTTTTCGTCTTGCGAAGCAAGCCCATTAGCGGATTAGCGCTATTAGCGCTATTGGCAGTTTAAGGGCTATTAAAGGCTATTAAAGGCTTAAGGGATTAGTGGTTTAGCTGCTAAAAGGCTATTAGCAGCTTAGCGCTTCAGAAAAAGGGGTTGGGGAGCGGGAAAAAAACCTCAAAAATTTTCGTCATTTTCGTCTTGCGAAGCAAGCCCACAGGGAAATTCGTCTTGCGAAGCGCCTCTGAAAACGGAAAACCCTTTCGTCTTGCGGGTTTTCTGTCTTGCGAGGCATTCGTCTTGCGGGGCACCACTGTAAGTGGGTTTTCCTTAGTGTTGCACTATAAGAAGAGAAAGAACCAAACAGAAAGCTGCCTCTTATCCCATAACTGATATACCGTACTTTTCGGTGTATAAGACGAGCTTTTTTTATTATTAAAAATAAAGGTTTAAAATTGGGGGTCATCTTATATACGGATAGTGCATAGGGGGGACGTGCGATTCATGGCAGCCGCGAGCAGGAGATTGTCAGCGGCATTTGGGCGGGTGATTGCTGGCTGCGGCAAGGCCTGCTGGCGACTGGCTGCTGCTGCGGCAATTGGGCAGGTGATTTTCAAAGAAAGCTCAACAACTCTGGGCAATTCCCCCCCATTTCCTTAATTGGGAGTCCCCAAAAATAGGGGTCGTCTTATACACGGGGGCGTGTTATACCCGGAAAAGTATGGTAATCCTGCAGCATAAAAAGAAACCGGAACAACGCCCCGTTAGGGAAGGTTAGAATGTTTGGGAGGAGGAGAAAGGAAATTTAAGAGAAGTGGAGAAATAGAGAGGCCGTTCCCTTCTCTTATTAATACAAGAATTTGGGGTCAGATGAAGCTCAGTGGTGGGTCCAGCAACAGAAAGTACTTCTGAAAACAGCGGATAGTAAAACTAGTTATGGAATTTGCTGGTGGCAACTACCTGGTGCTGCTTTAAAAGTGGGGTTAGACCATTTCATATAGGAAGGAAGCTATCAGTGGCTACTAGTCATAATGAGTATAATCTGCCACCAGGACTGGAAGCACACCTCTGAATACAAGTCACTGGGGAACAAGTACAGGAGAGGTCTCCTGTCTTCATTTTCTGCTAACATTCTTCCCAGGTGTATCTGCTTGGCTGCTGGGCAAAACAAGGTGCTGGTCTACACAGACATTTGATAAGACCAAAGAGGCCTTTAAATAGTGTGGCTGCACAGTCAAAGGGTTTTCATAATACTGCTCCGTCATGCAACGTCTCAATTCAGCCACAAACCAATATGCTATTCTTGTAAGGTAAAGGTAAAGGGACCCCTGAGCATTAGGTCCAGTCGCGGATGACTCTGGGGTTGCGGCGCTCATCTCACTTTATTGGCTTAGGGAGCCGGCGTACAGCTTTCGGGTCATGTGGCCAGCACCACTAAGCCACTTCTGGCGAACCAGAGCAGTGCACGGAAACACCGTTTACCTTCCCGTCGGAGCGGTACCTATTTATCCACTTGCACTTTGATGTGCTTTCAAACTGCTAGGTTGGCAGGAGCTGGGACCGAGCAATGGGAGCTCACCCCGTTGCGGGGATTTGAACAGCCAACCTTCTGATGGGCAAGTCCTAGGCTCTGTGGTTTAACCCACGATGCCACCCGCGTCCCTGCTATTCTTGTAATACCAACCAATTAACATGCTCACGTATTGAGGAAACATGAATTTCAAAATGGAAAACCAGCAGATTTATTTGAACTGCTTCTTTTATTGGCAATTTAAAATCAAAAATTTTGGTCCAGAGTCTTCTAGCTTGGTTAGACCCAGGACCCACATTCAATCCGGAGCTACAATATTAGAACCTCTTAGAATTTACTTTTTCTGCCCCCATTTCTCCTCCTGTCTTCAAGGATACCATATATAAGAGGGCAGGTCTCCTGTGCTTTTGTAGTTATACAGAAGAGGGCATTTTGGAAAGGGCACCTTGTTCTGCATGGATGAGACGATGAGATTTCACAAAGTATTTTACATCTGCTATAAATAAAGGGGCTCTGTCAACGTTCCTATCTGACCCTCATTTATCTCTGCCTTTTATGATATTTTGGAAGAAAATCAAGCACAGGGAAAAGGGAGATCATGGTGGTGCGATTGGTGTGATCCAGCTGAGGTCAAGGCACATCAGGCGTCTTGACCCACCAGTTGAAGAACCACGATTCAAGTCCTCTTGATATTTAAAAAATCCATCCACTCTGGTATGGAAAGGGTCAAGGGAACAAAGGCAGTTTTTATCAGGAAAATAAACATTACAGGAGCTCAACGTATTTCTGGGAAGCCTCTTTGGGAACAACATTTAATTTCCGAATAAAATATGGAACAAATGCTATGATGTGGGAGTCTGATGATCACAGAAAGGGGAAAAATTGGTGGTAAATGAAAACAAGATAAAATGGTAAGTCAGAAAACAGAAATGGGGAGGAAATGTTTCTGAAATGTATGCAGTAAATATTTGGACAGGCTGGTTTTTTTGCTTTCCAAAACGGGGGCGGAGGAATGAGAGAGAGAAAGAGACAGACAGACAGACACACCGAACTTGCATGAACTTCTACATTGTGTTGCAACACTGGTGATTTAGAAAACAGCTCCTCTTATACTTTGCAAGCATAACCATTAATTCTTTACCAGCCATTATTTTGCATTTTACGCAGGAACACTGCATCTAAATGTTATCGAGGAACCATTAGGGAAAGGAGTGCCTGTTAGACTCGGGTGTTCAAATGTTCCCAGCAGCTTAAGTCAGGTCCGTATGTGTTAAGTTTCAGACTGCTTACTACAATGGATGCTTTGGTGGTATGTCAATCGAGACCCTCAGCTTGCCTATGTGGAAACCCCCAGGTCCACCAAGCATGCAAAAATACACCCTTTTTTGATAACAACCTGCCCCCTCAGGCCCCCGGCCAGTTTCCACAACTTATCCCCACTTCTGTAATTCTGAACTTTAAACTCCACCAATGTTGAATCCTTAACCAATGTGCGAATGGTAAACATAAAGTATGGTCTAATAAATCACGCGTCGCAAAATTACAGACAGCACCAGCATTATCATCATCATCATTATCAGCACTAGTAAATCTGACATTAGCTCAGATATACAATTCACGCTGGACCAACTTTTAATATTTTCAACTGGCAGGCGCCATACGCATTTGCGGTAAAGATGGTAAGGAACATATTGTTTGCATTTTCATTCATATTCAGGGAAGTACTTTGTAAAACAGTTGAGTTTCTTGTAAAGTCAGCTAGACAAAATGCTTCCAGATTATATCTCTGTGGAAACAAGTCGGTTTTAACCACAGCATGATTTGGTACTCGTCATGCAAGTTGCACTTTTACTTGTGGGCGTTGCCACCAGCTTCTAGTTGCCATTTATTTGGTGACACAGACTTCACGTCATCTAGGAAGGTTGGAGCAATGAATGTTTGCTCTCGCTCTCTCCCTCTTCCCACCTCTACACATTTATTTCTGAGTCACAACTTTTCAAAGTTCACGAACACATTCCTAAGCAAGACATCAGACAGGTTGATCAATCTTGGGGAGCCTTGGTCAATCCTGCGGATGCATTCACCATGTGCCTTGGCCTACTTCTCAAGCTTTCCAATCCAACCTGGGCAATCCATGCTGGAGACATGAGGACCAGTCTTTGCTGTACCCTAAGGGTGGCTCTGTGGGTTAAACCACAGAGCCTAGGGCTTGCCGATCAGAAGGGTGGCGGTTCAAATCCCTGCGACGGGGTGAGCTCCCCATTGCTCGGTCTCTGCTCCTGCCAACCTAGCAGTTTGAAAGCATGTCAAAGTGCAAGTAGATAAATAGGTACCGCTCCAGCGGGAAGGTAAATGGCATTTCCGTGCGCTGCTCTGGTTCACCAGAAGTGGCTTAGTCATGCTGGCCACATGACTAAGCTGTACGCCAGTTCCCTTGGCCACTAAAGTGAGATGAGTGCCACAACCCCAGAGTCGGCCGTGAATGGACCTAATGGTCAGGGGTCCTTTACCTTTACTAAGAACAATACAGTGGTACCTCGGAAGTTGAACTGAATCTATTCCAGAAGTCCGTTCAACTTCCAAAACATTCGGAATCCAAGTCATGGCTACTAATTGGCGGCAGGAAGCTCCTGCCGCCAATCAGAAGCCAGAGAAGTCACGTCAGATGTTCAGGTTCCAAAGAACATTCAAAAACAGAAACAATCACTTCCAGTTTTTGACTGTTCAGGAGCCAAAACATTTGACTCCAAAGGCGTTTGAAAACCAAGGCAGATGAAGTTGGGACCTAAAGTGCAGCTCGGTATAAAGAGGTGTGGGATAGAGCTATTAATGATATATTAGTATGTGCCATCATGGTAAGACAGGGAAATGATAAATGCAGGAGAAATGATTCTGAGGAGATGTGGTGGGCGCTTGTAGAATTTGTACTGTTAAAACGGAAAGGGGTCACACCATCGCAAAAAGTGTTGAAATTTTGGGAGGTTGGGTAGTTAAAATGGAATGTTCTCGGTGGTGGGGTGCACATTTTTATTCTTATTTATTTATGATTATTACTTTGTCAAAATAAAATAGTTTTTTTAAAAAAAATCCCCCAAAATAAATAAAAATAAATAAAGTGTAGCTCGGCATGTCTAGAGAGGACACCGGGAAGATGATTCCGAGCAACCAATCCCTACCTCTCAGCTCAACCTATCCCACAAGCATGTTCCAAAGATATATATAGAAAAAATTTAAATGAAGGGGAAATGTGCTTGCGTCCTATGGGGGAAATGCAGGCTTTCGCTGAAGCCTGGAGAGTGAGAGGGGTCGGTGCGCACCGACCCCTCTCACTCTCCAGGCTTCAGGAAGCTATCCGCAAGTCTTGCAAGCCCGGCGGGAGGTCCCGCGGGCTCGCAAGGCTTGCGGGCAGCAGCCTGCAGCCCAAAAGCTCAGGAGACAGCGGGGCGGCGCAGCGCCGCCACCCTGCTATTCCCCGACCTGATCTGGAGGCTGGCGGGGGGAGGGGAGGAGAGAAGCAAGCTTGCTTCTCCCCCCCCCGACAGCCCCACAAGCTCGGAGGACAGCAGGGCAAGCCGCTGCCCCCCCCCCGGAGGCTAGAGAGGCTGTCCCTGAAGGCAGAAGAGGGAGACGGAGCACTTCTTCTAGCTTGGGGATGGCTGCGCAAACCTGGGGGGGAAATAAATTTTTTTTCCTTGATTCCCCCCCCCCAAAAAAAAAACTAGGTGCGTCCTATGGGCCGGTGCGTCCTGTAGGGCGAAAAATACGGCACATGTGAACTACCCTGAAACCCTTGTTAGTATTGTTTTCACAGTTTTGTGCATTTGGATGAATAAAAAAGGGCTTGATTTGTCAACAAAGTATATGGCAAGGCATGGACTAGCTTCTTTTCACATTCTCCCCCGCCCCTGGAGCTGGCAAATGTTCTCCAGTTGACAGATGTTATACAAGTGGACGGCTGAGCCTGGTAACAGCACCGACTGAGTGATCGACTCAGCCACACCTGCAGTATTCTTCAAAAAGGCATTTAAATCTAATAATCATAATCTTAATTACAAGAGCCATAATAATAGTGATTTTAAAAAAACACGTGGTGGGATTTATGTTTAGCCCAATCTTCAGGAACTGGTTTGTCCTCACTATAATAGGGGTAGGAATCCTTTTCCAGCCAAAGGGCTCGCTTTGTTCCCTGGTGGGCCAACTTCTGAGGCCCACATGCCTGTGGTGGGTGAGGCAACAGATGTGATCTTTGTACAGTAGCTACAGTCCAGCCACACGAAAAAACAGAGTTTTCTACGTACACACTACTAAACACAGGCAAGGAAGATATGGTTCAGGAATAAATTACAGCAAGTAAAACAAGAAGGTGTCCAATTCTGGGCACCACAATTTTAAAAAGGATGTTGACAAGCTGGACAACGTGTGCAAAGGAGAGCAACCAAGATGATCAAGGGTCATCAAGCTTTATGAGGACCAGTTTAGGGAGATGGGTATGTTTAGCCTGGGAAGGAGACCGAGAAGAGAAATGATGTCAACTTCAAATATCTCAAGGGCTGTCATATGGAAGGTGGAGCAGCTTTGTTTTCTCCTGCCCGGAGGAAAGGACTCAAACCAATGGCTTCGAGTTACAAGAAGGGAGATTCTGACTAAACACATGGAAAAACTTTCTGACAGTAAGAGCTGTTTGACAGTGGAAAGCCACTTCCGCCCTGCTGAGGAGGTGGGGTTGCAGGCTTCACGCTCCCAGCCCCCGTGTGATTGGGGGAATCCCTGGCCAGCCAATCGGCTGGCTCTGGGGCGTGGCCTGCCCTACTTAACAGAGGCGTGGCTGGGGATCTCCCTCTTTTGCCGCCTCCAGCTGCTCCTGTTTCCCACCCTACCACCCTTTAAGGTTTTCATTCCTTGACCTTGCTATGGACCTCGGTTGGTTGCCGTTGAGGGGCCTGGTAGGAATTTTTCCACCTGGCAAATTGGCACCAGCCACTTGGTTTTCACTTACCTCGTAGCAAATCATCACAACTTTCTCCTTATTGGTGGTTAGGCATTGGTATTGGTATTGTTATGTAGATGGAAGAGGAGAGGAAGCGCCATCACCTGCCCCACATATTGAAGAGTAGTCGGATAAAGGATTCCGGGGGGCGGGGGCGTGGCCCTGTCCGAGGCCTATGGAGGTGAGGGCCTAAGGCATGCCCCCGAGCGGTGACCCTGGGGGAGTTCCTAGTTGATGTGCATCAGCAGGACTCCCCCTACTGGTGGTCAACCCTTCCCGGACTTCAAGAGGACATAGTCCGGATATAGTCGGTTAGGACCAATGCCTAAGCCAATACCGCTCATCACCTGTAACCAATAAAGTTGTGGCCTTATTTAGCCCATTAACCTTAATAATTGTGCCATGTGTCTTTATTTCCATGGGGGGGGGGGGAACTCGCCACGCAACTGTCTCCCTCGGGAGGTTGTGGACTCTCCTTCCTTGAAGGTTTTTAAGCAGAGGTTGGATGGCTTGAGGTTGAGATTCCAGCATTGCAAGGTGTTGAAGTACATAAGCCTCAGGATCCCGTGCAACTCTATGAAAGTGGAGAATCAGGGAATGAATGGTGTTCCCTGGGGAGAAAACCAAGGGTCAGAAAGAAAGGATGGGAAGTCTGCATTTGGTCCCTGGGTCTGATGTTCCCTGTCCCTAGATACTGTTATTATTATTTACCCACCTTTCACCCTAAAGTCCCAGGGTGCATTACAACATTAAAACACAATATTAAAAACAAATCAAAGCAGATTGTACAAGGGCTGAGCAGTTGCTCTTCCACTAAGGGGCCAGCAGTGGACAGGGCCTGGGTTGTTGACACCTGTCTGTCTCAGTGGAGTGTGCTTCCAGGGATGAAATCAAACTGCTGGAGAATCACAGCGCCTGCTGTGGCTGCACAGACCGACAGGTCATAACTGCTGGCTCCCGTGTTGTTTGTGCTGTATGTTAGCAGAACCCAAGTGACCTCTGCGGGGCACAAGCCTGGGCAGTGTATTTGGAGGTCCTGGGCTGCCCAGAAGACAAGGCCCCCTCTCGGCCTCAATGGCGTGGTCCAACAGAAAGCAGAGCAATGTGTTTAGCACCAGCCTGGCTGCAGGAGCTGTCAGAAGGAGGAATACAAGGCGCCATCCAACCATCTTAGGAACTCCACTCTGGATTTGTGTAGGGTTTAAATATGTCCCTCAGGCAGCGGGTAAAGGCCTGGGCTAACACTCTCATTCTCTCTTTCTCCATATGCTGAAGGGATGCAGACAGAGGCAGCCCATCTTGGTGACACAGAAGGCCACTGAAAGTCCTATGTGGCCCTCAGGCCATTCACACGGTTTAAACAAACCAGTTTCTGAGAAGATGCATCCCATGACATTGGGCGAGGGGGGTTCTTTTCAGAAAGTGGCCTTGAACATTTCTAACGCCGGAATATCCGAAATCCAAATAGAAGCAAGTGTGTGAATTTTGTTACTTTTTATTAGAGGCAAATTTTTGTGAGTGCATGTGGTTGCATTTTTTGTCATTGTAATTCAAATGCTTGCAACCTGCCCCGAGACCTTAGGATGAAGGGCAGGTAATAAATGAAAACCATAACAACCATCACCACAACAGTGGTTTGAGGCAAAGCATATGCTTGCTGCCCCTTCATGGATCACTGCCTTGCAGTGGCGAAGGGGGTTGAATAACTCAGAGAAGCTATGAACTATGCCGAGCAGGGCACCCAAGATGGACAGATTTTACTTTCTTGGGCTCCATGATCACTGCAGATGGTGTCACGAAATTAAAAGCCTTCTTCTTGGGAGAAAAGCAATGGCAAACCTAGACAGCATCTTAAAAAGCAGAGACATCACCTTGCCAACAAAGACTATGGTTTTCCCAGTAGTGATGTATGGAAGTGAGAGCTGGGCCATAAAGAAGGCTGATCGCCGAAGAATTGATGCTTTTGAATTCTGGTGCTGGAGGAGACTCTTGAGAGTCCCATGGACTGCAAGAAGATCAAACCTCTCCATTCTTAAGGAAATCAGCCCTGAGTGCTCACTGGAAGGACAAATAGTGAAGCTGAGGCTCCAATACTTTGGCCACCTCATGAGAAGAGAAGAGAAGCCTCCCTGGAAAAGACCCTGATGTTGGGAAAGATGGAGGGCACAAGGAGAAGGGGACGACAGAGGACGAGATTGTTGGACAGTGTTCTCGAAGCTACTAACGTGAGTTTGACCAAACTGGGAGGCAGTGGAAGACAGGAGTGCCTGGCGAGCTCTGGTCCATGGGGTCATGGGCACGACTAAACGACTAAACAACAACAACAACAACATATGCTTCCTGACAAAGAAGAGGAAAGGGAGAGGCAGAGCACACGAGACAGAAACTCACTGGGACTTGTTCATGTAAGTGGAAACCTTTTCCTGCACATTCCGCAAGGAGTTATCGAGGTTTCAGAACACAAATCAAATGCAGAATATAGAAATGCAAACAAAAAACTCATAGATGTTACACTCTGTGGCACATTTGAAGTTATCTTGCATACCTCTGCAGTCTGTTTTCTATATCAATGCTGTTTTGCAAATCGAATGCAACACCACATTTTGTGCTATAATAGGAACAACGTCTGAAACCAACTTTTAACATATACAACAGGGTGAATATGCAACTGTTTTTTCTGTCTGGCGGTTTCTTTCCCCAAAGCCAAAACAGGTTTGCAGCTGTTTTCTCTGGAGCCTTCCCAAATCCAGAAAGAGCCTGAAAAACAGTACGTATTGTCTGGAGCACTTAAAATCTTTGTACTCTTTTACGGAAAGGAAACCCATTTGTTTCAAGAAGCGGAAAAAAGTGGTTCTCATTGACTAATACTAATGGAAGCTTAAAACCCAAAGTAAGGGGTTTTTTTTGTTATGATTTAATAAATTCTCTTGAGCTCTACTCCCTTCACTTGGATTATTTATAAAATATTACCGAAGACATCATCCAGTTGAAAAATATTTTAAGGATATTAATATGTACAGGGCTTTGTTTCCAGAAACAGACAGATGTTCTTTTTTATTATTATTTTAAGCGCTCTTCGAGTGTTCTTCCTAAACAGGTTTTTAAATGAAGAGAACAAAAATGATGGGTTGCACTTCAGGCCTAACCCCATTTGTCAGGAAAGTATCAGTAATCCTTCTGATTCTGCTTATATCTAAGGAAAGCATGGGCACAGGTCTTGTGCCCCACTGAATCTTGCTTAAGCCCCTGACTCAAATGTGCATAGAAGCAGATTTAACAGAGAAGTCAAGTTTCCCTCTGTGAGGCAAATCCAAGGCAGAGGCAGTACCACAGCCAGACTCCCTCAGCCGCCCTTCCTGAGACTTAAGGACCAGTATCCTGGGAAAGATGGAGGGCACCAGGAGAAGGGGACGACAGAGGACGAGATGGTTGGACAGTGTTCTCGAAGCTACAAACATGAGCCTGACCAAACTGTGGGAGGCAGTGGAAGACAGAAGTGCCTGGCGTGCTCTGGTCCATGGGGTCACAAAGAGTCGGACATGACTAAATGACTAAACAACAACAACAACATCCTCAGGTGTCAAACCCATGAAATACAAATCCCCACCTTTTTATGTTAATAATGATATAGGTGAAGAGAGAAAAAGAGCTTGCCTCATTAATTGCTACCTGAGCTTGTGTTTTATTTGTTTATTACCAATTAGGGTAATACTGTATGTGGAGAGGTAGCCCCAACAATAAAATAAATGGGGAAGCCCTTGCTTCAGGGTAGATGACAAACCCTCCTGCCGCAGACTCTGAAACAGGCAAGGTCATGTAGCTGGTCAGGGGTGGGATAACTTTTTCAGCCCTTGAGTCAAGCTTCAGCAATAATAATAATAATAATAATAATAATAATAATAATAATATAATAATAATAATAATAATAATAATAATAATTCACACACACAAAACTCCATGTCTCCTCTATATTCCATCAAGGCAAGCATTTAAAATCACATAAACCACCAAGACCAAACCCCCAAATTTTGCATTTCTACTTGAAATGCTTTCTGGTTTCATACTGCGGTTTAGGGCTCAAATGAAGCCACAGCTTCCCAGTATCGACATTCCTGGAAATTCTATTTCAAAGTAAACATGATACAAGTCTGCAACTGGTGTACAAAATTAGGTATGGGCAAAGGCATGGGTATGATGCTCATTCCTGATATAGTAATAAGCTGTATTTTATCAAGCTCTTCATCCAAATCAACCACCAGGCCCCACAAAGTTTGGCAGATAGGGTCCGGTATTCATAACATGAAAACTTTGCTAAGGAGGTTAGATCTGGAGCCAGTTTGAAGTATGAGATCACCCCAGGAGGGCTACAAGGATGTTGTAATGACAGTAGGATTCAGAAACCTACTACCATTAGAGAAACAGTTTGCGGAGAACGCTGGCTTGGATTCTGAGTATAGCTAACTCCATATTCCCCATGCGAACTGGATGCAAATTCTCAAAGCCCTTCAGAGACTGCAGGGTGTTTTAAAAAGAGTTTTGAGATAAACCAAACATCCCACTGGACGTGTCCAAACCCTGCAAATGCATGACATTGCAAGGAAACTACAATTACAATCGCAGTCGCTTTTTATCAGCCTTCACCAAACCTGATGCCCTCCAGATGTTTTATTAGACTGCCCTCAGTCTAGGGCTGATGGGAGACGTAGTCCAAAACGTCTGCACACGTATCAGTGTTAGAACTCAGATATATAAGCTAGGCACCAAATGTCTCCTTAAACCATGGTTACAGTAGCCCAAGCAGAATGTCTAGTTGCCATTTTAGGGCAAGATGGCTAGCAATTTTCATTTTCCAAGTGATGAACTGATTGTGATTGATTCTCAGTTAAACATCTGGCTAGTTCAAATAACAACCTTGAGCTAGGTTAAGAATTTAAAGAAAAGTCACTTGATCCAGGGACAGTCCATATAGATATTGGCCTGTTTCTACCTCTTTTTCTTCATGGTGACTGCTCTTGCTCAGGCTGCACAGAAAAAGCAATTTGATTCCTGAAATTCACTCTGATTGTGCAGATAAAATATAATGGATAGAATTCTACAGGATGGGGTGTTAGTGTGTGAAAACAGTCCAGATCCAATGATCCCCAGATGGTGAAGATCCCCAGATCCTGGCTCATTTCGAACAGTGAGCTGCCACCCCAGCTCCATCTGAACCACTTCTGAACATGTGAATCCAAATTCTCCCTGAAATCTGGCTCACAGGACAATGTCTCCACTTCTGAAGAATTCAGGGGAAATCCAAGCTGAGAAGGATTGTCTCAAGGATTCAGATGCACCCAAAAATACCAGAAGCAGCTGGGCAAAAACTAGGTCTAGTTGTAAATAAAGACAAGGGAAGTTCCACACTTTATAAAGAAACAGGAGGAAGTGATGGTTGCCAACTTGGATGGCTTGAAAAAGAGGATTAGGCAAATTAATGGAGGATAAATGGCTGCCATTCATGACAGCTAGGCTCTGTTTCCCCAGGCAAAGGTAGTAATGTTTCTGAACACCAATTGCTGGAAACCACAGGTGGGGAGAGAGCTCTGGTGCACAGGTCCTGGTTTTAGGTTTTCCTCAGGCATCTGGTTGGCCACCATGAGAACAGGATTCTGGAGTAGATGGGCCATTGGCCTGATCCAGCAAGCTCTGGATTATGGTAGCTAAAAAGAACTGGACTAAAGAGCAATGTGTAAATCAATGTTTAAACACAGAACAGGGAAGTTGTTTGAGATTTCATATGATTGCTACTTCATTATACTTTAATGTCATCGACCCTTCAGAAAATTGAGGCCACTTTGCACGGGGATCACAGTGGCTTCTTGTGCAGGCAATGAATTTAGGTTAATCCCTTCAAAAGCGAAGCAAACTTTTGCCACAGAATTAAGTACAGTGGTACCTCGGGTTACAGATGCTTCAGGTTACAGACACTTCAAGTTAAAGACTCCACTAACCCAGAAATAGAACCTCGGGTTAAGAACTTTGCTTCAGGATGAGAACAGGAATCGTGCTCTGGTGGCAGTAGGAGGCCCCAATAGCAAAAGTGGTACCTCAGGTTAAGAACAGGTTCAGGTTAAGAAAGGACCTCCGGAACGAATTAAGTTCTTCACCCGAGGTACCACTGTACTCCAAGGCCATATTTTGGTCCATCCGCTATCTAGAAACTCATAAATAATACCTGTGTGTATTTGACTGGAGTGAGGCAAGATGCTTGTCTCAAGGGGGTTTATTCTAACCAATCGATATATCATCTTGAATTGCTGACATGGTTGCTTCCAAGTCCCTTTCCTTAATCATGTGAACACTTGATAAATCTTCCACATTTTGAACCAATTTGCACCTAGCCTGGAATGTGAACTTTTCACTTCAAGTTGAAGAGCCAAGGAACTGCCCAATTCAGTATAATCCATCTCTCAGAAGATGGATTATACTGATCCACCACACATACATCTATGCCAAGAGAAGTTTAACAATGGGTACTGTAAATCAGTTTGAAACTCTTAAAAACTAAATTATTAACTTGGTTTCTTTCCCAATAAATTTACACACGGTCTCTTTTTTTTACTGAATTACTTATTGGTTTCGTCAGTGGTCAAGGTTGAGAAGACAAGACGTACTAAAGAAATTAATGGGTTTGGATGTGGTTGTGAGGAATCCATCCCGCCTGAGGAAAAATGTTAACAAAGGGCAAAAACCTTGGAGCCAGGAACTGGGTAAGCATGTGACCAACACAACCCCAACGCTCAAGAGATCCATAGAGCTAGAAAAGAGTTGATGGGCACAGAGGCTCATTGCTCCTCTGGCTTTGTCTGGCACATAATGCACAGGATCATTGGCGAGCTGTGCCACTCAATTTTGTCCTCTCTCCTTACGGCATTTGAAGGTACTTTGCTCTTTTAGATGATGAGCTCAGGTGAAGGTACTTTGCTCTTTCAGGTGATGAGTGAGGAACTGGGCAAAGCAAGGAAAGGATAGCACAGGTGGGCATGAACACTACCTCATCAATGGCAGAAGGGTGGGAATTTTGTTTGCTTTCAAAAACGCATTATTTCATGAGCTTACATAGAGCCCGCATAAATTAAGCTGTGCAGCTAGGATGAATACAGTCAAGAGTTAAGTCTAAAATTGATGCCGTAAGCTGCTTTATACTCTCCACCCCCATCGTTCTGCCCTGACACTGAGGTCCAGCTCCAAGGGCCTTCTGGCAATTCCTCACTGCGAGAAGTAAAGTTACAGGGAACCTGGCAGAGGGGCTTCTCGGCAGTGGCGCCTGCCCTGTGGAACACCCTCCCATCAGATGTCAAGGAAATGAACAACTATCTGACTTTTAGGAGACATCTGAAGGCAGCCTTGTACAGGGAAGTTTTTAATGTTTGATGTTTTATTGTGTTTCTAATATTTTGCTGGAAGTCGCCCAGAGTTGCTGGGGCAACCCACTCAGATAGGTGCCATATGCAGATGATGATGATGATTACATCTATTTAGTCTATTTAATTCAGTATTGTCTACACTGACTGGCAGGAGCTCTCCAATGTTTCAGATAGAAGACATTCTTAGACCTAGAGCCTTCTGCACATACAGTTATGGTGGCATCCAGCACAACAGATCCAATTGGTTGGGTTTTCACATGGTTTTTCACATGTGTCAATGCACAGCACACTTGAGCATCTTGTCAAGGGGCCACACCCAAACCGACAAAGCTCCCTGGACCTTCTCCTCTTCTTCAGCAATCACCTCTTGTTCTGGCCCAGCCAATGGTAGAAGAAGAAGAAGAGTTTGGATTTGATATTCCACTTTATCCCTACCCAAAGGAGTCTCAAAGCGGCTAACAATCTCCTTTCCCTTCCTCCCCCACAACAAACACTCTGTGAGGTGAGTGGGGCTGAGAGACTTCGGAGAAGTGTGACTAGCCAAAGGTCACCCAGCAGCTGCATGTGGAGGAGCGGAGACGCGAACCCGGTTCCCCAGATTATGAGACTACCGCTCTTAACCACTACACCACACTGGCTCTCTGGGCAAAGTAGTTCAATTCAGTAGGCAAAGAAAGTTCCATTAAGATGCCACGTATAGATTGCTCAATGGCTGGGAAACAGGCAAGAGACAGCAATGAGAAGAACGCAATGGTGATCATGGTGGTCTCTGCAGAGGGGAGTGTGGTTCCTGGAAGCTGACATGCCTGAGGACCCTTCAAAAATGCCTTTAACTCACTTGGTAGAGCATGAGACTCTTAATCTCAAGGTTGTGGGTTCGAGTCTCATATTGGGCAAAAGATTCCTGCATTGCAGGGGGTTGGCCTATGATAATCTTCATGGTCCCTTCCAACACTATGATTCCATGTTTCTAAGAAAATCTGGAGCTGGCGCTGGCCTTTCCTCTTCCTTTCCGATGCAAGAGTTCAGCATGTCATCAGCTTGTATCCTCAGCACAACTCAGATGTGGATTAGACAGAAACGAGTGGCTTGTGTAAGACCACCCAGCAAGCTTCAAGGTTGAGCAGCCAAGCTTTGAGCCCAACACTCTCCAGGCCATGTCCAATGCTCTAACCATCTCCCCTCCCCACCCCAACCTTCTGGTATGTATGCTAATATTAGTCTGCAAACAAAACCCATACCCCTTAGCACGAAAAGCACACAGAATGGAGAAACAATTTCTGCTATCCTCTTGGAGTCCGTAAGGCATATGCACATTTTTAAATGAGGCGAAAACACACCTGACATCTCAATAACTGCAGCTGTATAATCTTTACATGTGGGTGGCTGCGTGTGGGTGAAGCAATAAAAAGCAGTGGAAGGGTTTTGAAAAACAAAGCAAAACTTGTGTCTCGTTAAATAGCTTCTTGCTTTCAAAAACACCTGCCCAAAATATTCTTGAACTCCGGAGGGGGAAAAAACCTGAAGAATTTTCGACATATTTTCCCACAGCCAAAGTCCTCACACTAAGCAAACTTACTAGCTGGAAAGTTGGCAGAAATGAAGGTTTGGAAGTCTGGTCAATAGATCAGTCCCAAGCAGCAGTGAACTAGTCAGCTGAATTCAGTCAAATATTGTGATGCACAAAATATTGAGAAGGACACCTTTATTTCAAGTGTTTCACTCAAATCAGATAACAGGGGCAAGGGTAAGGGCCCCATGCTCCTAGACCTGAAAGTTTTGGGGTCACTCATGTGCAAGCACCCACACTTAGGGATAGACAATGCCTGTCCTACAAACTCTTCACCAAAATGTTTCTAACGGCCTAAGACCCACATACCTACGGGACCACCTCTCCTGGTACGCCCTGGGGAGGACCTTAAGGTCCACAAATGACAACATTTTGGAGGTCCCAAGTCACAAGGTGGTTAGATTGGTCTCAACTAGGGCCAGGGCCTTTTCAGTACTGGCCCCGACTTGGTGGAACGCTCTGTCACAAGAGACTAGGGCAGTGCGGGACTTGACATCTTTCCGCAGGGCCTGCAAGACAGAGCTGTTCCGCCTGGCCTTTGGTTGGACTCAGTCTGACCCTTATGTTTCCCTCCCATTACAGTTTTGATCCACGGGCTACTTTTAAAATGAGGCTGCATTTTAAATTACATTTTAACCTGTATTTTAAATTGGTTCCCCGCCCCATTATGTTTTTACTGTAATTTTACTGGTGTTAGCTGCCCTGAGCCCAGTTCTGGCTGGGGGGGGGTATAAATAAAATTTATTATTATTAATATTATTACCCTTCCAGTTAAGCCACATGGTCTTCCACCATAAATTGAAAGAAAGCATGAACACACTCCATGAGAGCCAGTGTGGTGTAGTGGTTAAGAGCGGTGGACTCGTAATCTGGTGAACTGGGTTCGCGTCTCTGCTCCTCCACATGCAGCTGCTGGGTGACCTTGGGCCAGTCACACTTCTCTGAAGTCTCTCAGCCCCACTCACCTCACAGAGTGTTTGTTGTGGGGGAGGAAGGGAAAGGAGAATGTTAGCCGCTTTGAGACTCCTTTGGGTAGTGATAAAGCAGGGTATCAAATCCAAACTCCTCTTCTTCTTCTCCAAGGTCTTCAGCTTGTCAGGGGAGGGATGGGGAGGAGGGAGTCATTCTGTGACTTTGGAAAAGCATGAGATCCTTCTCCTCCCTCACCATGCATTTCCCATGCACACCTGAGGGGGTGGGAAGCTACCAGTGCATGACCTAATGGGTTCACAAAACATGTTATCTATTAACATTCAGCGAAACACATGTAGCACTAGAGGACAACACAGACAAACCCCCGAGGCCAAGGAGTCATCGACCACAGTTAATCATGAGCCAGCAATCTATGCTTCTGCTGATGACGGCAGATCAAAAACGATCTGATTCCGTGACTGCCAACGCTCAGTGATCCCTTACTAATTTCCTCCACCACATCATAGAGGAGGAATTCTGCTTCATTATGCAGCCCAACCAGGAAGACACATTCTCCCGGCTCTGTGAACCGTAGGTGGCTGTGGGCTTTTTAGGTAAGCTATTCAACACCTTGTAATTTACAGTTTAAGGCTTTTGGTATTACTTTTTGGAGGTGAGAACATATGGGAACTCTATGAAATGGCTTTGTCGCAGCCTTACTGGGCTAAGAGAACTAGGTAAGTATCGTGGTAGGTTTTCAATCCTGTTTCACCCAGGATTAATAAACAAAAGTGCCTGAGGATCAGTGGAAACCATTTCACAATGATCTGAAGTCTGGGGTGAACTAATAATCTCCTAAACCCATTCCTACTCAGTTAACCCCATCTACCTTCCACCACAAGGGACACGGGTGGCGCTGTGGGTTAAACCACAGAGCCTAGGACTTGCCGATCAAAAGGTCGGCGGTTCGGATCCCCGCCACGGGGTGAGCTCCCGTTGCTCGGTCCCTGCTCCTGCCAACCTAGCAGTTCGAAAGCACGTCAAACTGGGAAGCACGTCGAAGTGGGAAGGTAAACGGCATTTCCGTGTGCTGCTCTAGTTCGCCAGAAGCAGCTGAGTCATGCTGGTCACATGACCTGGAAGCTGTACGTCGGCTCCCTTGGCCAATAAAGCGAGATGAGCGCCGCAACCCCAGAGTCGTCCATGACTGGACCTAATGGTCAGAGGTCCCTTTACCTTTACCTTCCACCACAGTCCTCTTGTGACTATCAAAATTGCCACCACTGCAGCTGTAATACTCTTCAAATCCACCTTCTACTTCCACACTCCAGACACAAACTTCAAAAATAGTTTGTTACCATTTTGTTTTGTTTTCATTAATGAAACGAACCTTTCCCCAACTTTTAAGTGAGGGATCTTTTTTCCACCCACGTGGGCAACGGCTGCACTCTGCCCTCCATCTAGGCAAGGCAAGAGTCCTTAGCACACTTCAAAGGACCCATTACGGACAGGAAAAAATGCACATTACCCAAGAGGAGAGGTTTTTTAATCTATTAGCTCTAACATACTTAAAGGTGCTCAAAAGCTAAGAAGCTATTGAAGCCACTTCCGCCATGCGCTAAAAGTACACCTACCTTCGCTCTTAGGGAGTGGCGGGGGAAACAGAGGAGAAAGGAACAAGATATTTCCTCTGGCTAGTAACCCTGAGGAATATTTGTGCAAGCACGAAGGACAAAGACAGGAGCCATTATATGACTTAAATAGCTGTGAGTTTACACACTGGCAAATATTTGCACACATTAGTGCCACCTAAGTCGCTCGCCCTTTTGCGATAAGAGAGACCTTGCTTCCATTTGAACATCGGAAGCTGCCTTATGCTATGTCATTAAGTCCATCAAGCTTGGTTTTTTATCTATACTGACAGGAAGTGGTTCTCTAGTGTTTTGGACTGGGGTCTCTCCCAATTGTACCTAGAGATTCTGGGGGTTGCACCAGGGAGGGGCGTTCTGCATGCAACGTCTGCCCCTGAGCTGCAGCCCTTCCCCAAAGGAAAAGAAAAAGTTCTACTACTCTAATTTATACAGAACAGAGAGCAAAACTGATAATAAATAATGTTATTACGGAAGAATTGAAAATCTCTAAAGGAACAAGACAGGGATGTCCACTTTCACCATTACTATTTATAACGGTGTTAGAAGTCCTTCTGAATTCTATAAGACAAAATGAAAATATAAAAGGGGTAACGATAGGACAAAATGAATACAAAATTAAAGCGTTTGCAGATGACCTGGTAGTAACAATAGAAGAGCCAACAACGACGGCCAAAGAAGTTATAGAGGAAATGGACAAGTTTGGAGAAGTGGCAGGCTTCAAGTTAAACAAGAAAAAAACTAAAATGATTGTTAAAAATATGGATCAAAGTGCAATCGAAACAATGCAACAGCAAATTGAGATAGAGGCAGTTAAAAAGGTGAAATATTTGGGAATATGGTTAACTCCAAAAAATATTGACTTATTCCAAAATAACTATGTACCAGTGTGGAATGCAATTAAGAAGGACCTGGAAGTGTGGGGAAGAATGAAATTCTCATTCTGGGGAAGAATTTCCATAACTAAAATGAACGTGCTGCCAAGAATGCTGTTTCTGTTCCAGACTATCCCCATAATTAAGGGGATTAGTCTATTTAAAGAATGGCAAAGAACGATTTCAAGATATATATGGCAGGGCAAAAAGCCGAGAATACAATTTAAACTTTTGACAGATATAAGACAAAGAGGAGGCTTTGCCCTGCCTGACTTGAAGTTATATTATGAGGCGTCATGTCTTTGCTGGTTGAAAGAATGGATAAAACTAGAGAACAAGGAACTGTTAGATTTAGAAGGATATGACAATAGATTTGGCTGGCACGCATACCTGTGGAAAGATAAGAAAAAAGTGCATAAAGGTTTTGGTGACCACATCTTCCGGGGGCCATTAATTGAAGTCTGGGATAGGTATAAAAACCTACTGGAACCTAAAGTACCACACTGGTTATCACCATTAGAGGTTATGAGTGTTAAGAGAACCAATATGAGAGGTGATTGGGCAACATACAATCAACTATTAGTGAAAGAAGGAGGAAAATGGAAAGTGAAACCATATGAACAAGTCAAAAAGTATGTATATGATTGGTTGCACTATTATCAGGTAAATGAAATGTTTAGGAAAGATGTAAGAGAATGGGGCTATGTAGACAAAGATTCAACATTCCAGACAGAAATTGTAAACAAGGAGGGTAAAACTCTGTCAAAAATGTATAATTTGTTGCTAGAATGGAATTTAAAAGATGAAGAAGTAAAATCGGTTATGATTCACTGGGCCAGAGATTTTGGTTACAACTTACAGTTGGAAGAGTGGGAAAAACTATGGAAAGAGAATTTAAAATTTACTGCTTGTATGGCACTGAAAGAGAATGTGATGAAAATGTTTTATAGGTGGTATATTACACCGGCAAAATTGGCAAAAATGTATAAGACTTGTAATAAGTGTTGGAAATGTAAAGAAAAAGAGGGTTCCTTTTACCATATGTGGTGGGAATGTAAGAGAGTGAAAGATTTCTGGGAAATGATATATAATGAGTTGAAGAAGATTCTGAAATACACATTCACAAAGAAACCAGAGATCTTTCTGCTAGGTATTTTGGGAAAGGACATTAAGAGAAAAGACAGTAAATTTTTCCAATACGCAATGACAGCAGCAAGAGTACTACTGGCACAAAGATGGAAACAACAAGAAATACCGACAATGGAAGATTGGAGGTCTAAGTTGTTAGACTATGCTGAACTGGATAAAATGACTGGAAAGATTAGATACTTAAGAGACCAAAAGTTTACAGAAAACTGGGGAAAGTTTGTTAAGTATCTGGAGAACATAAGTGATGGCCAAATAACGCTAGAAGGTTTTAAAAGAGCACTGTGAATATATGAGAGACATTGTCAAAAGGAAGGTGAGGGGAAAATTTGGACAATGACAATGGTTAAAAAAAGAAATGCGGAAACTAATAATGGCTATGAAAGATTTACGGAAAAGCTGAAGGAAGTCCAAAAATCAAAGACTAAGGAATCAAAATGTGAAATGTGAAAATAATGTATGTTTTGTTTGTTTTATTCTGTTGTAAATTAATAAAAATTATTTAAAAAAAAAAAGAAGAAAAAGTTCTACTGCCAAGACCGGAACTTGCAGATTCAGTTCTTACTTGACTTGATTTATGAACCTTGATTCCAGCGAACTACTATGAT